>NC_035166.2:4638320-4947208 GCF_001659605.2 Manihot esculenta
ATTTATTAATTATAAAATTATTGCTTTCAAATTAATTTTATTTACAGTTTTAATTTTTAAATTTTAATATAATTAATAAATTAATTTCTGTATTTTTAAAACTGAACATTTAAATCCTTATATAATTAACCTGTTCAGAGTTCCGTTAGTTAATCGATCAAAAGAAAAATAAATATTTCAAATATTTAAAATATCATCTTGAACACTTAAATACGATAATTTTATATTATATAAACTAAGCGTAATTGACGAATCAGTTTTTATATTTTTAAAATTAAAATTTTAAATTACTCTATATTTAATCGGTCTAAAATACTTTTTATAAAAATTTAGAATCTACTTAAAAGGTTACTTGATACCACTTCAAAATAACTAAAATTATAAATATGTTTTAAAAATTTTCAAATTATAAGTATTTAGATATTTTAATGATAAAAATTGAAGAATAAAAAATATTAAAAATTATTATAGATAAAAGTTAATGGGATTTAAGTATTTTTTTAAATAAAAAATGAATGATCAAAATATTTAAATTATAATAAATGAGAATGGATTGATTATAAAAAAAATTTAAGTAAATGCTTTTATAAATACATGAGCCAATCTATTAATTATGCTAAAATTTAAGAATTCAAATACATTTAAAGGCTAATAAAAATATTTATATTTTTTTAATAAAAAAATAAATGGATAAACTTCTAATTTAGAATATTTAAATGTTTAATTTTAAAAACATGAACAATCATTCCGTGAATTATATTAAAAATTTAAAATTTTAAAAAAATAAATAAATATTAATACAGATTGTGATAAACATATTTAGAGTTTTCCTACAATTAATTAAGATTTCGAGTTAGTCAGATTTGTTTACACCCCCATCGTGGAAGCGCCTAAAACATGCTGTTGATCTGCTTCTGTTCTGGAGGTGTAACCAGACCCTCCAAACCTCGTCATCGATGACCGGTCGCCAATAGCTAATAGTGCTTAGCCAATTAGCAAGTAACACGTGGCAACCTTTGTGCTTGATATCATACAGAGGGGCCAATAAGGTGCTAGCACATCCTGACTACTCTAGGCAGTTAATTTGCATGGGCCGGATATGACTATTAAAATTTCCTTTTCATTTCCTTCTTTGGTTTTATTTGTTTTTTTAGCCAAGGATATGTGCTTGTAAGAATTTATTGTGGTTCATATGGAAGCGAAATTAATAGACGCAAGTCCGTCAACCCAACAAGCTATGATTTTCTATGAATTCGGAACTTTCCGCGTAGAAGAAATACAATTTTCTAATCCCAATTTTCAATTCTCATTTTCAAAAAAAAAAAATTACGCGTTATCTGGCAGTCTCTGCAGACCAAGTCATCACTGGAGAAAACATTTAAAAAAAAAAAAGGAAAAATCTGATTCTTCTGTGTTCTTTATAATTCACAATCATTGAGCTTCCTGGGTTAACCAGATCTGCAACCACAAAATCATGAGCTATTCATTCCAAAGTGACTTTGATAAATCTCAAGAAGATGCAGAGAGTGTGTTTACCAAATTCTCTGATCAGGCTGATTCCACCATGAGATGGGCATTAGCGGGATCCATTGGTAAGTGGTCACTAATTGTTGTCATAGATTCTTGAACATGCTAATCAATCTGATGTGATTATTTCAGTAATATCTAATTATTTATTTGATTATTTTTGCTTTCTATGTAATTACTATCAAGTCTGGTAATCTTATTCACTAAAATTTGTTTACCTATATCTATCTATATATATATATACAGTTATGAGTGTGGTGATAACTGTAGCAATTGTAGCTATAGTTTATGCCCTTATTGACTGCCTGAAGAAAGCAGGAAGTGCAATTCCTGAATATGCCCGAATTTCTACAAGTGAGAAATTAGACAAAGTTTCAACTGATCATGTGGCAGTAACAGTAGAGGAGCCTGATCAATTCCCAGTGGTTAGAGATTCACAGGTTCACTTTCCAACAATGGAGAGATTCCTCAGTAATATTGCAAGGGAGAAGCCCATCAGGTTTTCACCTGAGCAGATTGAAGAATTCACCAATAATTGTTCTACAGTATTGGGTTCAGGGGCTTATGGAGTAGTCTTTAAAGGAATGTTTCCAAATGAAGTCCCTGTGGCTGTCAAAGTTCTCACCAACCATTCCGGAAATAAGAAAATGGAAGAGCAGTTCATGGCAGAAATATCCACCATAGGAAGAACTTATCATGTCAATTTGGTTAGACTGTACGGCTTCTGCTTTGATCCTTCTATGATGGCTCTTGTTTATGAGTACATGGAGAATGGATCTCTTAACAAGGTGCTATTCGACGAAATGCGAGAGATTGAGTGGCAGAAGCTGTATGAGATTGCAATAGGAACTGCGAAAGCCATAGCCTACTTGCATGAAGAATGCGAACAAAGGATTATTCACTACGATATAAAACCTGAAAACATACTTCTTGATCATTCTTTGAATCCCAAGGTCGCAGATTTTGGGCTGGCCAAGTTATGCAATAGAGAGAGTAGTAAGGTAACTTTAAGTGGTGGTAGAGGAACGCTTGGATACTCAGCCCCGGAGGTCTGGCGTAGGAACCATCCGGTGACCCACAAGTGCGATGTTTACAGTTTTGGAATTATGATGTTCGAAATTGTTGGAAGGAGAAGACATTTTGATGCCAATTTGAGTGAGTCTCGTCAATGGCTTCCAAGATGGACATGGGATATGTACAGAAATAATGAACTTGAAATGATGTTGTCTCTTTGTGGGATTGAACAGAAGCATAGAGAGAAAGCAGAGAGAATGGCTACTGTGGCTTTGCAATGTATTCATCATTCACCTGATGCGAGACCTGTAATGAGCGATGTGGTGAAGATTCTTGAGGGAAGCATGAAAATAATGCAGCAACCTCCAAACCCATTTGAGGATTTGGAATCTTTTCGACCCAACAATATTGGATTGCTCTTGGGAACTGATGAAGATTCAAGCTCTACTTCAAGAAGATATATTTCTGAGCCACCTTATCTGGTTCCTAAGGGTGGAACGGAAATTGAGTTAGCTACTTGTTAGAGCTTCTTCTTCTTCCTTTCTTTTTTTTTTTTTTTTTAATTATTTTTTTATCTGGCTTTTTTTATTATTGGTAAGTACTAGACATAACTAAAATACTTAATATAAGTACAACCTCTCTCCATAACATACTTAAAAGATTATAAATCTTTTAATTTTCATTTAATTAATCAAAGTCAACAAAATAGTTGATTTTGTATATTTAAAATATTAATTATAGTTTTATAATAACATTGTATTTATTTTATAATTTTATTAATAATATTTAATTTCTAATTTTATTTTGTTAATAAAAACGTTTAGATTTCTTATGATTAAAAAAATGATTACAAATAATTCAACCAAAAAATGACTATAAATAAATTTCTATTAATATTTAATTAATAAATTAATAATACATACATATATATTGTATTTTTTTCTGTGAATTTAATTTTAAATGATAACTTATCAAATTCTTCGGCTCCAATTAGTTTTTTTTTTTTAGTTTATCCTTGATTCAACTAATAATTTTAAAATATTTAAAATTGTTAGTTTGATTGACGAATGTTAATCCTAATTTATACTAAATTTTTTTGAAAATAAGTGTAATTAAAGTCCCCATTCTTTTATGTAAGGATTAAATAAGATCAATTTATTTTTTTTTTCCTATAAGAGTAAAATAAATGGTAACTTAATATAATAATAATATTATTATTAAATAAAATATTTTTTTTATAATTGATATTACATAATAATTGCCTAAAGTAAGTTATGAGCTGTTATCTTAAGATAATATCACATGGCAAGAATCTAATAAACCAATATGCGGTTCCACCCATGGAAAGAAAGATCCGGACACTGTAGCACTCGATCCTTTATTAAAAACTCGCCCACTTATAAGGAGGTTGAGTGTTCACATAAAGTTACCATTAGCAAATACAATCCAGCAGATTCCCATTACGTTTGTAATTACGAAATCCTTTATCAATTAGCCAGCATCAGCGGAATTCCCAAAAAATACAATAATTAGCTCCATCATCTTATAGTATAAAAGCTAATGATCACATAGACAAAAGGACAAAATTCTAAGATAGCTACCCTTGAGTTCTAAAGTAATTCTTTATACTCGCTCTATTTTTCAGTTTACTGATTTGAGCGTCAGAGTGGCTGCCGTAGGCGTCAACCATCTCACTTTCTCTTTCTTGCAAAATTAATCAATTACAGTACAGTTCTATTTCGATCACATTATTTGGTTCTATTATCGAAAAATCCATTGAATTCTCTATATTCATTTGGATTAACACTAGTCTCTTATCCATTTCTCTTAAAAAAAAATCTTACTTTTCTCTCTCAAAATGGCAAGCAATTCAAGAGCTGCTAGTAAGATGGCTATCAATGAGGGCGCTATCATTTCTTTCACTCTTAACAGTGGATAAAACGCACCTCCTATGGTAAACGAAATAAATATCAACAATCTGAACAATGAGCAAATACTCAAATACATCAAAAGATTATAAGATATTCTCGAGCAATATAAAGCTAGAGAGGAGGTATCATTCATAGTTTTTAGAGGAAAGGAGGAAGCCTTTGTAGATACTCCAAGGATCCGGACAGAGACAGTCCAAACACGGTCCAAAAGGAAGGCCAAGTTCAAAAAAGAAGGGTCACTAGACGATGCTCCGAAAGACGTCAATTGGAAGTTGGTACGAGCTGTTTAGAGGTACCAAAAGGAGCAGGAGGAGGACTACGGCCTGGACAATGTCTCGCCCTTATCAGAAGAGATCTTAATAGAAATTTTTCCCACCAAGTTCAAGATGCCATGCTTGGATAAATATGACAAAACAAAAGATCCCATGAGTCATTTAGCGATCCTTAATGCAATACCCGGCTAGATACCGACATCGAAATCCCTACTTTTCGGCGGAATCCCCGTTGGAATCTGGAATTTCTGAGGATGTTAGAGTCTTCTAGAGGGGTAAAATGTGTTTCTAAAATGTTTTCACTTGATTTCATGGTTTTAAATAAAAAGGATTTGAGTTTTTAAAAGAAAATACCAAGGGGGCATTTGCCAGGTTCGGCCACCTAAAGTGAAGTTCGGCCGCCGAACATGGGATGGTTTTGGGAGTGCTTTTGCCTTCCAAAAGTTTTGATGGAACAAACCAGGTTCAGCCGCCGAACCTCAAGTTCGGCCGCCGAACATGGGGGAGTTACGGGTGCAGCTTTGGCCGCCGAAGATGGTTGGCCAGGCCACCTATAAAAGGCCCTCAGACCGGAAATGGGCGAGTTTTCTCCCCATTCTCGGGCTAAGGTGAGTTTATGTCCTCCTTTGGTTGATTTCACGTTCTTTCTTCAAACTTTCAAGGTTTTTATAAGTTTCCTTTTGGGTTTTGAAGTTTTAAAGCTTGAATAGAAGTTTTTGGAGCTTGCAGTCCCAAGGAGTTTGATTTCTCCTATCTCCGAGTTAGGGATCGCACCAGCCCTCGATCTTCAAGAGGTAAGTGTAGATCCTTGCTTTCTTTTATGTTTAGTAAGGTTTTAAGTAAGTTTTAAGGAGTTTTGATGCTTAGGTATGGGTAGATATGCATGTTAGGGTTTATGTGGGTTTTATGCCCAATGTGTGCTCATGTGATGTTTGTGTTGGAGTTTAAGCTAGTTTATGCCCCTATATGCATGTGGGAGAGTGTATGCATGATTGGGAGAGAGCATGAGAGATTTTGGGTTGTTTTAATGGTTTTGGCTTATATGAGTCATAAGCTATTTGTTATTGCTATGATGTTCTTTGTTGGAGTTTAAGCTTGTTTTAAGCTCCTTTGTGCATGGTTAAAGGTTTATGCATGTTTCTAAGAGGTAGGAAGCATGTTTTGAGTGTTTGGAAGGTGTTGGAGGCTTGTTTATGCATGAGGCTGAGTTCTGGATGAACCCAGGTTTGGCCGCCGAAAGGACTTTCGGCCGCCGAACTTGCCTGTTGAAACAAGCTTTCGGCTGCCGAACCCTGCCTCCGAAAGTGGACTTTCGTCTCTGGAGGGGACTTTCGGCCGCCGAAGGTGTTGCCGAACATGCATGAGTTTCGTCTCTAGAGGGACTTTCGGCCGCAGAACCTGCCGCCGAAAGTGCCCTGTCCAGCCTTTCTTTGCATATTTTCTATTCATGTTCTGATAGTCTTTTATGGGGTTTTTGAGGAGTTGTTTATGAGTTGTTTAGAGTGTGTTTGGCACCTCATTCGAGTCCACCTGTGTAGGATCGGACCCGAGGGACCGAGGAGGCCATCAGTGTTAGCTATTGCAGAGTCAGTCCAGCTTCTGCCAGAGGTGAGTAGAACTAAACTTAATCTTTTATTTTAAGAAATCAAATGCCTAAAGCATGTTCATGCATCATGATTATATGTAATAGGTTGATTGCACTAGTTTCACGAATATGACGCATTGCATTATTTACTGTTGATGTGGATGGACCAAGGCGACTTCAATAGCCCATATGTCTGTCATGATTGAAAGTCTTGTGTGAGCTCCTTTCGGGGGGCCTGGCACTATGATGGATAAGTCCTGTGCGAGCCCATTTAGGATCGGGCACCATATTATGTGATTGAAAGTCCTGTGTGAGCTTCCTAGGTGGGGGCCGGGCACTGACAGAGGGAGTCTTGAAGTCATGTCCAATCCGTTATGTGAAATGTTTATGCTGTGACGCATTTTATGAAAGCATGTAATTAATGAACTGTTTTCTTTGTTTCTACTCACTGGGCTTTTTAGCTCATCCCTCTCCCTTAACTCCAGTTTTGCAGGTCAGAGGTAGTCCAGGAAGACGTCAAGGGTAAAGGTCATGGTTATGTAATAGATTAGTGTTTTAGTGTGGACATGTAAGGTAATTGATAGTATGTAATGTAAGATAGAGATGTGTTTATGGATTAGTATTGTGCTTGGCCCTGAGGTCTGGTTAATCCCTTTTAGTACATGTTGTAAGTTATGTTTTATGATGTTTTCTGTATGGACCAAACTTGAGGCATGTGATGTTTGCCACGCTAGAGTATTTGATGAGGACTCTAGTGGAGGTTTTTATGTTTATGGTCTTGATGCATGCACAGGTCAGGTTTGGGTTCGTCAGATGTTTACAGTTTTTTTTTTTATATGTCGGATCATGTATGGGATTTTGACCAGGTAATAGGATGTATGTCAGGCTTGCTACGGGTCCCGGCGGCCTTAAGCCGATCTGGATCCTAGCGCCGGTAGCAGTTCGGGCCGTTACAGAGGGGAATCGATTTCCGGCGGCCTTCTAGGGTCTCTTGACGTACCCTCCCTGCTTGGCCTGTGAGATCTAGCCCTTGGCAATGCAGGAAGATGAGCATCTGAACCTTCACTTACTGGTGGGACTCCAGTCAATCTTGCCGATCGACGAGTTCCTCTCATCTTAACTCTGGGAAACAACACATAACATAGCACATCAGCATAGTATGTGAGCATACATTACACATCAATAATGCACATGCATAAATCATGGCATTTCACATCATCATATAGACAGGACTCCTCATCCTATCCTAGTGGACATGATTCCCTATTGTGCTTGACCTACTAACCTCTATGAGCCCGACACTCTTTATAGGTCCGACCTTATGAACCTAGGGCTCTGATACCAATCTGTAATAGCCCGGATACCGGACCGCTACCGGCGCTAGGATCCAGATCGGCTTAAGGCCGCCGGGACCCGTAGCAAGCCTGCTATACTGTCTGTGTACCTGTAAAATCCCATACATGATCATACATTTTCTGTAAAAACTTAAACTTTTCTCTGTACCAAGGCTTAACTTGTGCATGCACTAACTGTGAACTGAAACACCCCTTACTAGAGCTCTCATCAATGCTCTAGATGGGTTAAACTCATAATGTTAAGCCTGGTTTTTCATACACATAAAGACATATATATACATAAACAGACCATGTATACAAAAGGGATTTACAACATATGGGTCAAGCACAATTCTATACACTATACAATACAAAGCTATCTCTTTATAAATTACATGTCCACACTAACTATTACATAACTCTTCTCTTATGCCGTACCCTGCTGGACTCCCTCTGGACTCTGATCCTGCAAGACTGGGGTTAAGGGAGAGGGATGAGCTATACTAGCCCAGTGAGCAGAATAATAAAAACATGTTATTAAAACATGATCTCATGGAATGCATCATATCTCAGACAATTCACATCAAGGGTTGGGTGAACTTATCACCAAATAGTCCCAGTATCATTCCGTGCCAGGCCGTAGCATGGGGTCCTGGTCTTCCTGTCATAACATACATTACTTACCATTGCCCCAGGGCCTCATCTAGGCACCTGGTCTTCGAGTCCCATAACCGTGCCAGGCCGTAGAATGGGGTCCTGGTCTTTCATTTCCGTGCCAGGCCGTAGAATGGGGTCCTGGTCTTTCCTCAGGGACTAATTGGGTCATCCAGCATTCACCCACATCAACAACAAAGAATGCAATGCAACATATTCGTGAAATCTAATGCAATCATCCTGTGGCATAATCATGATGCATGTAACATGATAAAAACATTTAATTTCTCAATTTAAAAGATTAAGTTTAGTTCCACTCACCTCTGGCTGACTCTGTACTGACTCTGTACTGACTCTGCAGACTCAGAAACAGTGCTCACTGCTGATCTCTGGGGTTCCTCTGGTTCGTTCCTACACAGATGGACTCAATTGAGGGATCAAACTAGCTCAAGAATAACTCTATAAAACTCCCCAAAAGCCCTCTAAAACATCCTAAAACAATCACATAAAACATGCAAAAGAAGACTGGACAGGGCACTTTCGGCGGCCGAAATTCCCCTCCAGAGATGAAACTAGGGTTCTTTCGGCGGCACCTTCGGCAACCGAAAGTCCCCTCCAGAGACGAAAGTTCCAACCTTCGGCGGCACTTTCGGCGGCCGAAACCCCCCTCCAGAGACGAAAGTCCAATCCTTCGGGGGTGAGTTTAGGCAGCCGAAACCACCTCCTCAGCATGTTCGGCGGCCAAACCTTCCTTCGGCGGCCGAACCTGGTTTTGCTCGTAGGGCAGAACCCTGCTCTGCTTCATGCAAAACTCCCCAAAACATGCTCAACATGTAACCAACTACTCCCAACTAGCACATACCATATAACATGCATAAAAGGGGTCTACAACTAACCTAAAACCCCTATCAAACATATAAACACATCACTTACACATATCATCACCAAAAACCCTCAAAACTACCTCCAAACCTACACATGCATATCTACCCATAAAACTCCATAAAACCTTCAAAACACATAAAAGATGTTAGGAATCCACACTTACCTCTTGAAGATCTTGAGGATAGGTGATCCTAACGTGGAGATATGGAGGAATCTTCTCTCAAAGTCTCCAAACTTCAAAACCTTGGTCTTTTGCTCAAAAACTTCAAAATAACACAAAATCTCATCAAAACTTTGAAAGATTTGAGAAAATATGAAAACTCACCCAAGGAAGATCATGGTCTCACCTCAGCTCGTGCAAATGGAAATAAAATCTTATCCATTCACCGACCTAGGGCCTTTTATAGGTGGCTGGCCAGACCACCTTCGGCGGCCTAACGTGATTCCAAAAGCCATGCATGTTCGGCGGCCGAACCTGGCTTTTCTCCCTTGGTTCTTTTCTTTCAAAAACTCATTTTCTTTAGGCTTAAAACATTAAAACTTAGTAAAAACCTTTAGAAAAAACACAACTCTTACCCTTCTAGAGAATTCCGGCACCTGAAATTCCACCGAACGGTAGGAATTCCGATACCGAAATCTAGCCGGGTATTACAGGATGAGCTAAAGCTCAAGTCAATCTCCCACTTCCTATAAAGATCTTTAAAATTAGAACTTGCAAACTATGTTCCATTATTGATGATCACTACCTTTGGGATTCTGAATTGAGTGAATATGTTTTTGCTGATGAAGGAAATCACTTGTTGGGTGGTGATGGACTGCACTTTCTCAACCTCAGCCCACTTACTGAAATCATCCACTACCATAATTACGAACTTCCTTGATCTGGTTGCCTTGGAGAATGGACCAAAGATGGCTATCCCCCTACTGAAAGAAAGGCTAGGGGCTTCCAATTGCTGCTTGCATCTATCACAGGGTCCTTAGGATGTTTGCATGTACGTGATATCTTCGACACTTTTAGACAAGTTTCTTCGCATCTTGCATTATCATTGCTAGTAATACCCTTGCCTGAATGTTTTTAGGGTGATCGTTCGACCTCCTTCAAAGCTTCCACAGTCACCCTCAGCCCCTCATGAATGTCCTTTAGGATTTTCTAGCCTTCCTCCTCCGTAACATAACGTAGCCATGACTGATTTGAGGACCTCCTGTACAACGTAGCCATGTATTTTGAGAATTATTTTATTAATCAAATAAACTTTTAAGAATTATATTATAATATTTTTTTTTTAATTTTTTAGATTTAAATTAGTACTTTGTTTATAGATGTGTTAAATTGAAAAATGTTTAGTTTTATTATTTAAAATTTAAAATTTTAGATGTAAATATGAATTAAAGTAAATGTTTAAATTTTTTTATTTAATAGGTTTTTGAAAAATAATATTGTCATAATTAGAAATTTTTTTATTAAAATTGGTTAAGATAAATAGTTAAAATTGAGGTGAATATGAGAGAATTAATTTTTATTATTTAAAATTTTAAGGTTAAGATATAAATATGAAAAGTGTTAAATATTTAGATTTTTTTGTTTAATAGTTTTTTTTATTAGTTATTAAGAGATATTTTGAGATTTTTATTAAAAATAAAATAAAATTAAACAGTATTTTTTTTATTTTATTTTTTTAAAAAATAATAATTTTAAAATAATTAAAAAAATATGCTTACAACACGGAAGGTGGAAGGACTATAAATTAATGCATTTCGTTTTTATTGGAAGTTTTAAAAAAAGTTCAGAGCTGAGCTTTTTCGTCCTAAATTTTAAACGAACTATTTTGAGTGTGGAGAGGGCCGCAGGGTTTTGGGCGTTTAGGGCTTTTGTCTATCCACTATCAACAAGCAACTAGAAACAGCCGACCGGAAAACCGCACTCCGATCACATTTTCATCCATCACTTCTTTCAATTCCAACTCTCTATCTCCCCGCTCAACATGATAAGGGGCGGTAGAACGTACGTTTCCTCGCCGCCAGCCTTCTCCAACGACGCTAAACGACTTCTCGTTTGCTCTGGCAACGCCGTCTCCATCTTCAGCACCGCTACCGGCTTACCGGTTTCTTTCCTTTTCCCTTTGTGTTGTTTTTATTATTATTACAATTATACGCCTCATAATTTCTGCTCTCTTTTCAGTTATTTATTTATTTATTTTATCATTGTAGATAACATCTCTAAATGGTCACACGGCGCTCGTGACGACAGTGATTGTGGCTCCGGCTACGAGTCAAGCAAGTAAGATATTGTGCTATTGTTGGACGGCGTCTCTTGATGGGACAGTTAGATATTGGGATTTTTCGGTGCCTGAGTTGATTAAGACCATTGACATTAAGTTTCCCATTTTCTCCATGGTAATTATGAGCAAAACCTATTCGAAGCTGATTTTTCTTTGTTTGTTTCTGCATGTTTTGATGATGAATGCAGCTAAATATGAGGCGTAAATTTGGGTGAATTTGACTGTCTTTGATATTCTTTCTTTCTTTCTTTCTTTTTTTTCTTTTCATGTTGCTACTGTAAGGTTCAGCAATGGTTTGAAATCCTCGACTAAAGAGGACCTAACTTATGTGATTCTACAATTTCATTTTATATGTAATGAACTGTAAATTAGGTCAGTTTTAAGGCGTTTGAATTGGGTCCTGTTGTGGCCTATCTGCTGAATGCTTGCAATGCTATAGTGGTCAAAAGTTTGATTGCAGCAATGGTCCAGGCTTGAATGCATCTCACTGGGATTGCGGTGGGATGTTTATCAGGACGAGGAGGGTTATTCCCCTTCTGTAGCTTACAGATGGACTAAAAGGGGAAAAATTGTCGTGTAAATTTGTAAATTCAACGACAAACTTTCTATATCCTTACTAATGTTTGGTATGGTATGTATTATATGGAGCTCAATTTGAATTTAAATGAATGCATTTTGAACATATTGAACTGAAATTCTTTGTATAAAAAAGTTCTACATGCATTATTTAAGGGAAAGCATGAATTTGGGGGGGGGGGGGAGTGGATGGGGGAGAGGGGAAGTAAGAGAGGGAGATGGATTCTTTTGGTGTGGTATTATTATTATTATTATCATCATCAGCATCATCATCTGTTGTTCCATGAATTTATATGAATGCATTTTGAACATATTGAATTGAATTGAATTGTTCTTCATATTGAAAAGTTTTACATGTAAGGGAAAGTATGAATGAAGAGAGAGAGTAAGCTGTTCCGTAATGGGAAAATGGTTCAATTGGAAACATGACAAGGATGGAATGTAAATGAATACCATGATGGAACTCCTTTGTCCAAACAGGAAATTATCAGATCATTGTTGCTTCATATCTCATCATTTCTTTTGCATTTAATTGTTAATGGTGATATCTTCTTTTAATCTCATTGTCAGGTGATTCCATCTATACTAAGCCAATCAGCTGAGATCAATGAAAAACCAGCAAAACTTTTTGCTTATTTGTCTGTTGAAGCTACTAAAGAACTAGAAAACCAGTCAAAAGCTTTACGTGGTCAAATCAGGAAATGCAACTTGACTGACTCTCGTCTGCTTGGTGGAGTAATTTTGGCAGAGGTGGAATTTCAAATCATTTAATGCTTAAATATTCTTTGCTACGTCATTATGTGTTATGTTTCTCCCAATATAAACACAAATATCTAGAAATTGAAAGCAAGAGAAGGTAATTTAAAGTTATGACTTTATTTGAAGGTGAAAGTCAATATAATGGTCACATTAAATGCTTTTGCATGATGATAGACTTATTGCTTTTGATACTGCCAACTAAGTAAAAAAGACAGTATAAAAATAAATGCACTGCAGATATACACTGATTGATTTGCTAAACTATTCAACCCAACATTGGTTGCATATGGGGCTCAGGAAGAATAGTTTGATTGGCTTTAGAAAATTTCAGAAGTGACTACTACTGAAATTGTTGGTGTTGGCTGTGACATGCTGCTCTTTTTTTGTTAAAAGAAATTGAATTTTTTCCCCCAAAAACACTCGTGGCTAAATGCCTTGATTTGTTAGAAGCTTGAATCTGATCAGATCAGAAAGTATTTTTTATCATTTTTAAACATGTTTTTGTAAGCAACATAGTTTCTCTCAGATAATGCTGTTTTTTTTTTTTTTTTAAATTTTTACAATTTGTCTCATTCCCAGTAGAAATTTGGAAGGTTTCTTAGTTGCCTTTTTGTACAAATATCACCTTTAGCTAAACTGTTTATCGTCCATTAGTTCTCAAAAGTTCAAGACTCTGTGATACATGCTGGAATAGGTGTAATCTTCCTTAAATGACGCCTGTAAAATAAAATCACATCTCTAAAATTATCTATAAAGTTTTTTGGGTCCAGCCATCTATTTGTCAATGGGTGGAAGATATGCAAAAGCTCAAAGTTTCCAAAATAAAAAAAACAGTGGAAAATACCCACTAAGGGGATGCGTTATGTACACTTCTAAAAAACTAATTGATAGTTGATAGGCAATTGATTAAGGCCTATCGATTGCATTTTGGCTAGCTCTACAAATAGAGTTGTTTTTCATCAACTAGTAGCTTAGTTGATTTTATTTTATATTTAGACTATATTACCCTTTTAAAATTTATTAATTAATTATAGTTTTTTACATTAATTTTTTTACACCGATAAATTATTTAAAATTACAACACAATAGATGAATTACAAATATTATAAATAATAGTTAAATTAGTTATAATATTTGTTATTTTAGGATAAAAAATTATGTAGGTGTATAAAATTATGTTTTGGAACTTATATTTTTCTATTTATTTCATTAATATAATAAATTAATATACATACCCTTATTGAGTCATTTTATATACTAACAGTAATAGGTAGACATAATTTACCAAATACTTAATGTATGTTAACTAAAATTAGTTATCAACTACCAATTACAATTAATAGCTACCAGCTACCAACAATAGCTATCGGCTGTATCCAACAGCTAAATCAAACAGGCCTTAAACTCCACAATCATTACTGATCAAATATATCCATGTTAAGCATCTTAGGAATCAGTTCTTCCATCCAAGCAGTTGATTTTCTTTTATTGTCTAGGTAGGTTGCTTGTCTGGTTCAAAGTTTTTGATCTTGTGTTCATTATCTTGACAGACAAACAAACCAGAATTTATAAGTATTAGCGCCTGTGGAAAATATTTTGGCATCCAGATCAAACGCAAGATTCATGTATGGAGAGTTCCCAGTGCGGATTCTGAGCGTACAATGGCTAAGAAGATCACACTACATCATACAAAAAATGTCACAGTTATGGCATTCCACCCAACTCAGAGAATTCTTGCTGCAGGAGATGTGACTGGGAGAATTTTGATTTGGAGGGGTTATGGAAATAGAACATTTGCCATAGGTGATGGGCTTTTGAGTGGAAGATCAATGAATAATGAGGAAGAAAGACCCGGAGTGAGGGGTGGTGATGATGCTGATTCCTGCACAACGTGGCATTGGCACCCTGCTGAAGTAAATACACTTTCATTCTCTTTGGATGGAGCCTATTTGTATTCAGGTAATGAAACAATAATACATATATTTAAGCTGGTAAGGCCTTCTTTGATATTGCCATACAAGTAGCCTAACTGTATTTCAGGTTTGAACGAGGAAAATAGCTGGACCATTTATTAGGTTGTCTTGGAGTTGACGAGTGTATAATGGGATTATATAGTATTTATCATGTGGTAAATGAACTGGATATGTCACTGGTATATCTATTTGTGGATGTTGAATATGCAGTTTCTTCATAATACATATGTTAAGTCCATATGGCCTTCTTTTGCCCCTGCACACAACTAGCCCAACTATATTACAGGTTAGAATTAGGAAAATGGATGGACTGTTTATCAGATGTTTGTGGGGTTGACAAGTGTAATGGTTGGATTATGTATCTCATGTGATAAATGAACTGGATATGTCATTGGTGTAGCTGTTTGTGAATGTTGAATACCATAGTTTCTTTAATTCTCACATGTGACAAACGTTGCTTTCAATAGATAATGGTTACAAACTTGTTTATTGGGTGAAAAATGCTCCACTTTAGTGGTTATCCCTAGTCCAAAAAGTTTCTCAATGTTGCTTCCAAAAAAAGAAAAGTTTCTCAATTTTGCAGTTAGAATTTAAACAGTAAAAGATGCTCAATTACCACCTGAACATTGACAATGTCAGGCATAATTGCATGGATACCTTACTGCATATTCTTTTGAGAGCGTGCTTGCTACTTTGGGTTGTTCCTTTATTCATTTCCAATGCTATTTTTGTTTAGGTGGAAAGGAAGGAGTTCTTGTGGTTTGGCAACTGGACACAGGGAAGAAGAAATTTTTACCACGAATTGGATCTCCACTACTATATTTCACGGATTCTCCAGATCCTTCTCTTTCCTCAGTAAGTGGCATTTGCAGGGAAATAGTATTCTAAATCTAGTTTGTATTACTAAAACTATGTTCCTTAGATATCTTGTGCAGATAATCAAATACATTTATTGAAAATGCCTTCTATGGAAATTCTGAAGTCCATTTCAGGGATCAAGGTTAGTTTTATTTATTTGCAAACTATTAGCTTGTTTACATGATTGGGCATTTATTTGTCATGATTACCAGATATTGGTTGGTTGAAGTGAGAAGTTGGGGTCCTTGGGGATAACTGTTTTTTTTCCAAGGATCAGGATAAAACTAAGTTAAAGCAATGAAGAAGAAGGATTACAAAAAAATGAGGAAAAAGTAAAGAGGATATAGAGAGAAAGGAATGGATTGATATATCTAGATGTCATTTGGTTTCTGGTTATCTTCTTCTCTAGGAGTTCTGCTTTTCCTGGGTTTAAGTTTCTTGCTAGTAATTTCTTAGGATGTAGGACTTGGATTTGTTTGGTTCTGTTATGACTAAGGAGTAAAGAAATAGTAGATTAATCTCTTCAGTCAATTGTAACGGTAGAAAGTAGTTATGTAGAAAATAGTTATGAGATCCAAAATAGTATAAATAGGAATTTACTTATAAAGAGAAAGATATCCAAATCATTAGTAATCAAGATAAACTCTTTCTCCCTATTTCTGCTCTCTCCTCTTCTCTATTACTTCTCCCTTTTCTTTTTCTTTTCTCAACCCAATCTCTTCTATTTCTTTCTTTCCCCATTTCTCTGTTTCAAAGGGAATTAAGGTCTGCTGTGGTCCTTTTCTTGGAATCCATATTTCTTCTGCTCTTCTTTCTTCTTTCTTGAATTTCTTCTTTCTTTCTTGAATTTCTTCTTTCTTTCTTGAATTTCTTAGAAATCCAAGAAATATCAAGATTCTAATCATTTTCCCTCCCTAATTCTCTCTATTCTTTCTCATCTAAGTTCCGCTTTTTTCTCTATTTCTTCTTCTATTCCTCATCCCTTTCTTTCTCTATTTCCCCCTAATTTCTACTCTTTCCTCATCTTTCTATCTTCTCTCATTCTTTCTTTCATTTCTGCTTTTTTTTTTTTCTCACCTAATCTCACTTCTAGGGTTCCATTTTTATTTCCAGAAATTTTTTTCCATTCTCTTATTTCTTGAGTTCTTTAATCACATTTCCTTCTTTCTTGAAATTCATTTTTTCTTCTTCCTCATTTCCTTAATGATGGAAAATCAACAAAAGAATGAAGATGACCAGCTGGAAATGAACCAGAAAATAGACTTGATAGTCCAAAAACTGGACCAAATGTTAGAGATATTAAGGGCTTTACAATCAAAAGATAAGGAAACTGTCCAGAGTCTACTTCACATGAGAATGATACTAGGGGAATTTTATACTTGCCACATCTGAAGGTTAGCAAAATTGAGGAAGAAAGTTGTGAGATAGTATATAATCTTGATGAAGATCAAGAATTTGATCATATGGATTTCCATAATTCAGATTGTTTCACTATTGAAAAAGAGAATCTACATTCTGATGGCAATGATGGTCTTGCAAT
This sequence comes from Manihot esculenta, assembly GCF_001659605.2. Taxonomy (NCBI): domain Eukaryota; kingdom Viridiplantae; phylum Streptophyta; class Magnoliopsida; order Malpighiales; family Euphorbiaceae; genus Manihot; species Manihot esculenta. Next base: position 4,655,508 of record NC_035166.2, read on the forward strand.
GGATGGATAAATCTCTGTGGATTTTGGTTTTTCTAATCTTCAAGAACATGATTTTGATGGGAATGGTAATAGGTTCTTGCGTCCAAACTAAATTCTTTTCAAATATTTGATTAAGACGTGGACTTTTCAATTCAATATTTTTCTGTCCTTCACTTTGCTGAAATTCTTGAGAATAAGCATGGAGCACTGTTGGATAAATTTTATTCTAATCCAAGAATATTGACGTCAAAAACTTTTCTTGTTGTTGAGACTGTTCTTGATAAGGAAAAAAAGGAAACAAGAAAAGGAAGACAATTTTGAAAGATGGTATCAATCTTGTGGTATTTGTAATTTGAAAGTGCAGTTGAATTATCTTATTATCCTTAAAGAAGAGAGTTCTGAGCTTAGGAGAAGGCAGAGAAAAGAGGGGTTCTTTGGGATACTGCAGTCATTTATTGCTAAAAGAAACTGAGTTTGAAATGAGGAGACGACAGAGGAAGAAAATCAGGGCCTTGCCGCAGCTATTTGTGGGCCAACCGCCGCACCAAGCAGCTGCAATAGAAGTCCTTCCTGAAATCACTTGATGTTGGAATATATTACATATGGAGGCAACAGTTTCATGGTTATATTGCTGCTTTCCTTATTCATTCTTAGGGGCAAGAATGATTTCAAAGGGTTGGAGAATAGTATGACTAAGGAATAAAGAAATAGTAGGTTGGTCTCTTCAGTCAATTGTAATTGTAGAAAGCAGTTATGAGATCCAAAATAGCATAAAAGGAACTTACTTGTAAAGAGAAAGATATCTAAATCATTAGTAATCAAGATAAACTCTTTCTCCCTATTTCTACTCTCTCCTCTTCTCTAATTCTCTCTATTTCTTCTCTCCTTTCTATTTCTTTTCTCAACCCAATCTACTTCTATTTCTTTCTCTCTCCATTTCTCTGTTTCAAAGGGAATTACAGGTCTGCTATGTAATAAGTTCATATGCTAACTAGGAGTTTTTCTTTTCAGTCGTATGCATTTTTCCTGGTATATTATGCCACAAAAGAGTTGTTCATGCATCATTAAATTAAGATATAACACACAATGTGGTCTGGTATTCAATTATAGCCAACAAGATTTGAGAGTTATCTGATGATTGATGGTGAAAATAAAATGAAATTTCTCTAAATTAATCTAGGGTTTCAAAACGGGTGAGATAAATAGGGTAATTTGGAAAAGGAAAATAGCTGAAGTTAGCACAAGGTATGTATTTTTGTTTGTATTTCAGGGGTCTAATTCTCGTATACAGTGGGGACCTGTGTGTTAGCATCAAGAAATTTAATATCTAAACAAACTATCCAAGACTGACTTTAATTGTTTGGTAACAATTCACATTCCATTAGGAAAATGAGAGAATCCAGCAGTGTAAAGACAAATCAAACTGGCACTGGCAGTGTCAACTTCTTTGATTATTTTATCAATTAGAGTGTCTGGATCTGAATGAAATCCCTGTTTGTCATTATAAGCATTAAACAGTTCATACTTGCGTTGCTTAGATGTGAGCATTGTAAAAGAGAGTACATTTTCAGTATCAAATCTCATGTCCAAGTATGTAAAGATTTACTAGCAGAATGCTGTTGCTAGCTTTGGCATGCAAACTTGCTTTTGTGAAAGCTTGAATAGCACTGCAAAAATCTGCCTTTAATTTTGGGGCGGTGTTAATAGTTTTGTTTTGTGTCCTATATCTATGCCCCATTTTATGAGATTTGATCCTGCACCACAATATTGTTCTGCACCTAGCCGGTTATCATTGTACTTCCAATTTACTCACTGTTTTATTGGAAATATTAATCTGTTGAGAAAATTTTGTTCTCTATACTTTCAGCCAAATGATAATTCATTGGGAAGTCCTTGTGCTTTATTTTTCAGCTTCCTTCTACATTTCCAGAGATATATGAAGGCTTGTGTAGTGGAGTGGCCTTTGATCCCAATGCTGGCGTAGTTGCCTTGCGTACAGAGAACTATTGCATTCAGCTATATAGTCTATTTGATGATCGTGAAATTTCAGAGGTGAAGATGTTTTACATCACTGTTTCATTTAGTCTTTATTGAGTTTCATTTAATGAGCTTGTTAAGTTTTTTTCTTGGTCCTTTTTGCTGATATAAGAAGTTTCTGATTTTGGTCCTTGCAGCATCTTAGTCTATAAAGTATAAATTAATTAAGATACATTTCCTTTTTTTTAAAGGACACTGTTTTCACCTTTTTTTCGTTTTGTACGTGCATCATTTTTTTAACATATGTTATCATATAGTAGTTTATTTTTGTCCTCTCTCATATTTTCCTTTTTGTTTTGAGTGAATGTGGGTGAGAATGGTTTCAAAGATCAAGTGCTATCCTTCCATTGTTCAGTGCTGGACCATTGTAGTAATTGGTTTCTTTTTCAAGCAAATGAAACCAACCCATTCATTGTTTAAAGTCTTGTAGGTTCATCCATTTTTCTTTCTGATTCTTTTCCAGTGCAAAATTTTTATATAGTGTGGGAAATGGTATGTGGCTGTGCACCTCAATTTTTTCAGTGTGCATTATATATTCTAATTAATTTCTGAGGGAATATTTGCTTGTATTCTTCTTGACTGCAATTGAGTTGGAAGTTGAATTGTTTAAATGTGCCTTCTCCAGGTCCAGATTTGTGAGAGAAACCATCAGCCAGGTGATGAAATCACGGTAATGAAGTGGCTCATTTGCAATTTCTTTTTCATGTCATGATGCCTTTATAATCATATTTTTTCTTTATTATTTTTTCATATCATTTAATTTGAATTTATTGCAATATTATGTTCATATCATTTAATTTGAATTTATTGCAATATTATGACAATCACAATGAATTGTTTTTAACATTGTTTGTTATAGGTAGTAGTGACTTCAGTTGCTCTGTCATTGGATGGTTCAATGATGAGTACTGCAGAAGTTAAACTTGCTGAGGAGGGCATAGGTGGACTTGTTAGTCTTAAGTTTTGGGCTTTGGGCTCAGATAAAAGAAACTTCAGCTTGTCCACCATTGTGTATGAACCACACAGGTTGGCAAAATTGATTGTGATATATATATATATATATATATATATATATATATATATATATATATATAAGTATTCGTTATTTCTTTGTTTCTATCAGTTACATAATCGATCTATATTAATATTCAGACAATATATTGTTGCATCAAATTTTGATACTGGCAAGGTTGTCTGACCATTTGGCTTAGAAGCCTGAGCTCTTGTGTTCCATTTTCCAATTTTTACTTATCATTATCTTACATTATTTTCTATTTTCCAGAGTTCAATTCCTCACTTTCACCAACTCTTTTCTCCCCTCTGTTGCTTATTTCTATCCTTTTATCCTTCAAATACCAACTGTTTTTATTCCAGATTCTGAAATGCTTCTGTCACTAACTCTTTAACTTGTGGCATCTCTTTCTATTTCTCCTGGTCCTTATCTTTTTCACACTTCATTTTTTTCTTTGCCCGCAACCTTGTGTCTTTCAGTTGATTTAACTTGTGGTGGTGCAGATATGATGATTTTGTTAACCTTTGCATTTATTTGTATTTGTTTATTGTTCTCAATGGTTAGATTTTAAAGATTTGGTGGGTTTTGTTACCAATTGATTTATGATTATTTGTCTGGATTCATATTGTGAGATGTCAAAATTTTATGCTAGCTGTCACTGTAACACTCCTCTATCCAGGTTTTTGATTGGCTTTGTATGGTCTAATCAATGGTACTATAATATCCAGGTTGAGTTCAGTTGACTTTTAGGCTTTTTGATTAGGTCATGGTTTCAAATTGCAGCCGCCTTCGTGGTTGCGGTAACAGGCCTGTAATGGAAACAGGCTTGTAATGGTCATAACGTAATGGTAACAGCCTGTCAAAAAAATTTGCAAAGATTATGAAATTAGCAAATATTTAAAAATATAATCAAAAGTAAGTCATACAACTTAATAATCAGTACAAATATATCTAATACAGACAAAATCTATAAGTTTTAAACATCATACAAAATAATTAACCTCAATTACTACTAGAATGGGCGTTTAGTATTTACATTATGCAAAAAAATTTAAAATATTTGAAGAAACTACACTTTGATTTAAAGTAATATTCTTTTTTTATACTTACTACCTATTTTTCAAAAATTTTAATCTTGTAAATTTTGTATTTATATTTTATACTTAATACTTAGTTATCATTTATTATAACTTGTAAGAGCATAATTAAACTCATTTAATAATTAGTATTAATGATATTAGGTTATAATTCTGAATTTCTAAAGTTCTACATTTCTAATCTAGGATTCTAACTTCTATTTATTTTTAATTATGCATTTACTAAAAAATGATTAAAAAAAATCTAAAGACTTATGGAAAATATAATAAAAACTTATGTTTTGAATTTCTAATATAAGTTATCTAACATTGTAACTTCTAATTATTTTTATTTATGCATTCACTAAAAAATGATTAAAAATATCTAAAATTTGTTGAGAAATAATAAGAACTAACTTTTTGCTCAATAGCACTTCAAAACTAATTAGTGTCTTGGATGATTTGAGCTCTTCAACACAAGAATTTCTAGATAGAGAGTTGATAAATAGCACTTGAAGAGTCCTAAAGTTGATAGAAAATTTAGAGAAACTTGAAAGAAACAAAAAGGGTAAATTTTGGCTTGGGAGGAAAGTGGAAGGCTTTAAATGTGAAGAAAAAAAGTGTTTTCTACCTTCAATGATTCATACACTACACTGCAATAGATCTCTTGCAGCAATTCTAAAGATCTCTACCCATCAAATAAAGGTAACGGCCTTTATGGCCGTTAAGTCACGGCCAATAACGGCCGTGACTGTTACCGACACAATTTTTAATTGCCGTGAAATAACAGTCTTAATGGTAATAGCTCCTTGGAAAACCTTGAAATAACAGTGTAACGGCTGTTTTTTAAAATCATGGATTAGGTTGATTAGGGATTTTGAAGGGGTTGTGATTATGTTGGTAGCATGCATTCTAGTTTTTGGTTTTTGAAAATGTAGCGCTGGTTATTATGGCAGAAAGGTTAAAACCAAGAAACTGGTTAAACAAATCAATATACTCACTGCTTTTACTGATTCTGTTTCAATTCAGTAATTTTAAATCTCTTGCTCTGTGAAGTTTGTACATTTGAACTTCTTAAATATTGCTAGTAAAATCCTGATGCCTCTTGGTGAAAGTATCTTCAGGATTCAATATTTGTTTTCCTAAAATGGGATATGTTGATATGAGTCTGCTGCCTGCAAATATGTCGCACAAAAGCGATGGAAATCATGTTACTCATTATTGTACAGGGATGCTGGCATTTCTTCAATTGCTTTCCATCCTACCCGCTGTATGGCTGTCAGCTCATCTTATGGTGGGGACTTTAAGGTAAATTGAAAAAATAGAACTTTGGTTCTGATCCACATTTTTCGTAATATTTACACTTCCCTTTTCAAACTTGCAGATTTGGGTTTGCAACAATGGGATTCAGCGAAGAGATCAAGTGCCTACAAGTTCTAGATGGACTTGCCATGCTGTAGCTTCATACAAGTATGGTTGTGGTTTTTAGAGGAGCTTAATTAAGTTTAAAACTTTAGTGTCCACTTCATTCCAGAAAAAAAGTTTGAAATTACTAAATTACCTCCTAATCCTTAGTCTATAACTTCACAACCAGCAACTAATTTAATTGAATGAATTTACTCAATGATGCCCTATAAAGCCCTGGACAAAGTCCAGATCATAATTCTTACAAAACAGGTATTCATTGTTCTCTTTTTTCTTCAGCTCAGTGGTCTCTACTTAATTTCCTTGGAAAATGTTTTATTCTTCAATATGGTAATGAATTTACATGGAGAATTGAAAGCGTTCTTTTCAGTAGAGTTCTCCATAATTGGCTTTTCTCTGTTGTCCTTTAGATCATATACTTTGTCATCTTTTTTCCTTATGCTCTGTTTTTGTATTGTAATCATGAAATCATGTGGTTGCAATACAGCTTGGTGATCCTAACTGTTGGCTATAATAACTTTTGTTTTATTTTTCCTTGCAGAAAAAGGCCAATGACAGCTGCTACATTTTCTTATGATGGTTCGGTTCTTGCTGTTGCTGCTGAAACTGTTATTACATTATGGGACCCTGAGAAAAATGTTCTTGTGGCTGTAATTGGGGAGACACTCACGGTGATTCTTAAGCTTCTGATGAATGCCATTTATCCTATGACATGCATTTGCATCATACAAGCATATGCATACTCAGGCACACATATGCTATGCTTTCGTTGATGTTTGAGAACAGATGCTATTTTTCATTCATTGAATACCTTGGCATCTTTTAGTGGCTCCTAAATGATTGTAAAATATATTAGTTCTTCACTATTAGGAAGGACTAATATGTGGAGTTGGTTACAATAGTTCCTTGTTTAGATTTCAGTTTTTACTTCCTCATTTTTGTGCATTTTTCACTTGCAACAACTGGGATGGAGTTACTGCAACTAAAAAAAAAAATGAAACCCACTTTGATGGCCTATTCAATGTTGTTCCACTGAACAGTTTGGTGCATAATTTTTATTTTTTAAGTTTTCAGTTGGGAGCCTGCAAATTTTGGCTTGTATACCTTTACTGTCCAAGTAAATAATAACAAAGAAAATATCTGGAGAAAATAAATCAAGTATACCAGATGTAAAAGGTATCAAAGTGACTTGCCTTCTGCATGACAAATGCATTGGTCAAGGCATCTTTAGATGGCGTGAAATGTCCATTCACTGTTTCATATTGGGTCAACATATCATTTTCTCCCTCTCTTTATAAGGTTGCTCTTGTTAATTGTGTTCTATGGAACTTTTTGCAGCCAATTGTCAGTCTCTCATTTGTAGGGAAGTCGGAATACCTTGTTTCCACATCTTGGGAGTCAAAACCACAACTATCCGTTTGGAGCTTGTCAAAGCTGTCTATGTCTTGGTCATACAGGCTTCATGTAGAAGGTAAAAATCCCTTATCTAAAGAAAGATGAATAATACTAGCTAGGTGATTTTTATGTTGTGTGATTTATTTGTAGTTCTTAAAACATTGCCAATCTTTTGGATACTGCTCAATCTCATTATCTGAAAAAATTTGTATGATATTTTTCTTAAAGCTTGAGAGATGCACTTAGCAGTGTTTATTAAGTTGAGGTGACACTGAGGTTATGGAGTGTCATATGGTCTTAAGTGAAAGGCAAGGAGAGGGCTTTCTTGAAGCACACATACTCTTTTAATGGAAAAAATATCTTCTAACTAGTATGATAAAGAGGAGGATAAAAGAAAAGATAACAGAAAAATTAAAAAGAAAAAAATGGTTTAAATCCTTGATTTGTTGACCAGGCAGTGAGAATAAAAGAATAGGAGAGGAGAGAGGGGAAGTAAAAATAAGAGAAGAAAAAGAGAGAGGAAGAATGACAGATACCTCTTAGGTTGTTGACTCCGGAAGCTAGTGGCTTGAAATGGATACCATAGGTGAGTTTGCTGTTTTAAAAACAAGTAAAACAAAAATAAACAATATATAGGTTATTTTAGAGAAGCAGTGCCTCTTGCCTCAGGGTTTGAGGCACTTGCCTCTCCATTCCTAGGCACACCTCATCCAACTGAGGGGAGAGGGCCTTGCCTGATGCCTTTTGTCACCTTTAACAACACTAATACTGAGGAGAGTCAGACAAGAATAAGTTAATAGTACACTTGCCGTGTGCCTCGTATGAAGTAGAATTTGTGTGAATTGGTTGCAACAATTTATTTATGACCAATTAGGTTATGCAGTTAAATACACTAATTATGAGTAATATTGCAATTCTTTGAACTTTGGTGGTTCGTCTTGAACTCCTGGTGACCAGTATGAATTATGGGTGTGGCTTATATATAGCTTGTTCAATCTTTTTCCCTAGGCTTGTGGCGTTTTGAATCTTCTCGTTTTCATGAGTTGGAAATATTCATGCTTCTCCATTTTAATCACTGGTTTATATTTTGTGAGTGTCATTCCTTTTACTGTATGCATCTGAATGTATTGTAGATCTCAGGTAATGCCATTTAGACTAACCTTGCTTCAAAACTTCCCTCAAATATTGCTAAATTTTTTAGCATTTATGCTATTCTTCTCTATTTGTTTTTAAATTCCCAGATTTGGGTATTCTTCCACCCAAATTCTGCTTAACTTGAGATTGGATCATGTTTATTAGACCTATGTCATCATCAAGTATATACAAAGGAATAAATCATATATGATCAAAGGAAGAAAAAAAAAAAAGAGAATCAAGGCTGACATGTTGATGTCAGCCAATAGGGGTGAGCATTGAACGGTTTAAACCAAAAAACCAAACTGAACCAATTGACTTTGGTTTTTTGGTTAGGTTTTTTATTATATCGGTTCGGTTTTGGTTATTGTTTTTAGAAATGTTCAGTTTTCAGTTGTGTTGTTAAGGTCACAAAGCTGAAATAACTGATTTGAACTGATCTTTATCCACTACGGCTATACATAACCATTGGCCTTTCCGAAGCTAAATATTCTTTCTTTTCTGCACCCCAGTTTCAGCTGACATACAGTTTGCACTCCTCCTCTTTGCCTTCTATGATTGCACAGCTCCTTGCCAATGTTGAAGTCATCCCTTCCTCTTCCTGCTTTGTTCTCTACTTCTTTGTTCCTCCTCTTGATTCAGTCCTTCACAGTTGTCTCGTCCCCTTTTTGCTTGTCCCTCCCTAGCTTTCATCCCTGACTCTCGATGAGAGACCATGGCCCATTGCTGGCATCGTGTGCACCTGTGCTGGGACGAGGATTCATTGCATTGCATCGCATGGTCGCACTTACATCTCGTTGCCTCGGTGCTCAAGGTTGAGTCCAAATGCTAGGCGACAGTATGATGCTATTGTCATTGTGCAACTTGTGTATTGCTGATCATTGAACCACAATGGTTCTGGATTCTATTTTTTTAGTTAAAATTAAATTTGACTTTGTGATTGGCTTTACTTTTGTTAATTTAATGCCTGAGACTTGCTTCTTGCTGCTATATTACATTACTCTTGGACTTGTATTTGCTGCTTCCTTTTATGTTATCTTGGACTTGTATTTGCCATTTGCCCCTATTGCTTTTAGATTATCTTTTGATTTTGCATCTGATTGTGCTTTCTTCAATTGGTTTGTTTTATTTCATTTTTTTTTGGATAATTTTCTTTCTGCAAATGGGATATATGTGATGGGTAATTTGGGTTTGAGGGCTTTCACCTCTGCAAATGGAGATGTCTTATAGCCGATGAACTGAACCGAACTGATTTTTTTGGCTTGGTTTGATTTGGTTTTCATTATTCTTTGGTTGGGTTCACAATATTTTACATTTTTGGTATTCGGTTTTTCTAGTTTGGTTGCACACCCATATAAGCCAATTCTGATGAGGATATCTTCATATGGTCTTCACAGTCATCAAGCTGGAAATTACTTGAATAGATTTATGTGTCTACATATGTAATTTACATTCTAACACTAACCTCATAAATGTCTCTCTGAAATTCCTATGAAGCCTTTTCAATGTTGTTAACACCATTTGGAGCTTTCTTGTTTTCCTAAAATACTTATTTGTTAACCCCATATGAGAGGAAGTGCAATCTTCTTGGTTGCAGAATCAAATGGGTTTTTTTATTGTAAGGTTATTATATCACAACCTGAAGGCAGTCGGTTAACTCTTCCAGGAGTGTCATAGTTTGCCTAATGAATATATGTATATATGTTTATATATTATGAATATGCCACCTTTATAACTTGTGAAACTTTGGCTATGTTGCTGATTCTTAAGAATAGAAACAATGATGCTCTTCCCCCTGTTATGAGGATTTTTCCCCCCTCCTTTTTTCTGATGTTATTACAGTAATCTCTAATCCTTTACTCCTCATTCCTTTCTTCCATTGGAATTTTGTAATATTTGAGATTTTCTACATGATTGATGCAAGGATCTTTTTCGTTTAATATATTTTTTTCTCCATTAATATTATTGTCTTTCATTGTATATATGCCTCATTGGATTTAAATCTTAATATAATAATCTTTTTAGCTTTCTCCATAGTTGCTTATAGTGTCCATGTGCAATCCAGTTCTAGCATTTATATTCTTTTGATATTCCTTTTTGGCTTTGATTGCTCTTTAGACATCATTATTCTCCTTAGCTTCACTAATGTATCACCTTTTTAATCTTTGTAGCAATCTTTGTCCTCGTGATTCAAAGTACATCTTTTAAAATGGGCTACTTGGGAGCCACTTACATCTATCTTTTTATGTTCCATCACCTCTTCTTCTAAAGCTTTTAGTCCACCTTTTAATGTGTCATATCTAGAACCATCAATCTATTTAAGCTTAGGCAGTTAATTCCCTTTCTGTGAAAGATTCATAAGGTCTCAAAATCTATGCATTTGCTAGCTTTACGAGAAGGATTGTTAATTGTTGAATTGTATTTGCATGACATGCTAGTTGTGTCAATCAACTCATCATATTGCAAGCTATCAGATCTCATGGGTTTTAGTTTTAATTTTTATGTTCTTTTTAACAAGTAATGGATGCAAAATGAGTTGCATTCTGGCCATTATCATAGATCTATGATATCATACAGCCATCTGTTTTGCTCGAGTTAATGCTACGCATGTGTCATGCAGCTATATCCAGTGCGGCAGACTTATCTTCTTTTGCTGTTCTTGTCTTCCTTCCTGAATCATCTAAAAGAGATGAATCCAATGAGACAACTTTTGGCGGAAGAGATGGAGCAATTTTAATTTTCAATGCAGCAGATCCTGTTCCTATTGCCACTTGGTTGGTGAATAAGGTAAAATTAGTCTTTAGTCCTAGCTTTATGCATTGCTGAGTCTATCGAAATATTACCTAAAGATTATGTTCTTAGAGGCATCCATGCATACGTAACTCGGAATGTGGATCATGGGTTCATTTACTTTCTATTGCATTTGGGCTGAACAGTGCATTAGAGTACTGATAAACTTATCCTTTCTGTAGGCCAAGGGAGGATCCCTTGCTTTTCTTCAAGTAAATCAATCCTCTGTGGAAGAAAATGTGGTTGATGGAAAACCACTTAGATCATTGCTTGCATACGTAAATGGGGAGCATGAGTATATCCTATTTGACCCACATGGAAAAGAAGCTAAGGAACTTGGCACAATTAGGCAGGATGGTGTTGCGAACCTTGAAGAAGCTGGTAAGGCTTTCCTTAATTTTTAGTCCTTTGTTTATGTTAATCATCTGAAAGTGTGGTTAATTCAGCACCTATGTCAGTAAGTACTTAAGTTCACCCTTGTGCTTTTTTGTCCTTGTATTAAAACTCTGGCTATAAAACATGAGAACCTTACTTTTCATGTGGTTTCATTTAAATCCTAGAGTATGAGTGATTGTCAAATGAAACTGTGAAGTTAATACAAAATTTCAGTTGAAAGGAGGTGTTAGACCATTATTACAACTCGAAGCACTAAATTGCGTGTTCGTCTGCTGTATAAATTGATGACTGCTAATCAGAATATTGAACATTTATATTTGGTGTATAGATTAGGAATAAATTCACAAATACTCATTTGTCCTCATTTATAAACATTTCAGTATTATTCTTGTCTTCTCTTTTCTGTGTTAAATATAGGAATTGTTTCAATTAAGTTATTATGTCACGGATTGTATTTCTGATTACTGTTACAAGTAGTTAGCAGAATGTTCTAAAGCACACTTGTTTATGGTCTGAATTAATAGATTTAAATTTCAGTGAAATTGAAACTACCGCATTCTTAGTTTTTTTTTTTTTTTAATTGGTACTTAAGCCTATAATTTAGGTGCTATTTGTTCTTTTTTTATTTATTTTTGTGTTCTAGAGTAAAAGATAACTATAATGTGTTTGTTTTAGTTCTTTTATGTTTTAATTAGAAAACCACTTGCCACAATAAAGAAAACCAAGGAAACCAAAAAAAATTAACGGTATTTTCATGTTTATTGAACATGATTTTTGTGGAGGTTTTTCTCATGTTTGACTTTGAGGAGCAAGATCCCATAATGGGCACATTTCTGTGCATTTTTTTGGGGCGAATATAGAACATAAGAACATATCTGTGCATATTTGATATTCTGATTTAGTGATGACCACAGTGGGTTGCCCTGTATGTAGGGGTGTAAACGAACCGAACCGAGCCGAGCCAAGCTTTGAAGAGCTCAAGCTTGGTTTGTTAAAATTTTTTCGAGCTCGAGCCGAATTCGAGTTTTACTCATTTCGAATTCGAGCCGAGTATTAAGAAGTTCAAGCTTGGCTCGTTTAGCAAACGAGTTTAGACGAGTCGAGTTTTTATCGAACTGAGTCGAGCTTTTATCGAGCTTAGTCTCGAATAGTTCACGAGTAGTTTAATTTATTTACATGTATAATGAGTTTTAGTTTAAAATTAATAAGTTTAAAACTAAAATAATTTTAGTTAAATAAGTATATCTACAAATTAGCACGTAAACTTATAAAGATGAGCTTTTAAATCTTAATGATCCAAATATATGCAAGTTTAAGAGTGTAACTAAACTATATAGAGCTTAATTTTAGAAAATTTAAATTTGGCTCATGAAAGTATATGCAGGGTTTGAGTTTATTTCTCTTATGATAGTAATTTCAGTTTACTTAACGAGACTGTTTACGAGCCTATTCGCGAGCTTGCTCATGAACTCAGAAACAGAGTCAAGCTCACGAGCCGAATACTATGGAGCTCAAGCTTGACTCGTTTACCAAACGAGCCTAAAAATTAAGCTCGAGCTTGGCTCGTTTAGAAATTGAGTCGAGCTCGGTCGAGTTTTTATCGAATCGAACCTCGAATAGCTCACGAACGGTTTGGTTCATTTACACCCCTACCTGTATGGATACTGGAAATGATACAAGGGAGTTTGTATACCACCGCCCCCCCCCCCCCCCCCCTCTTTCCGTCTGTTTTTCTTTCCCTTTTCTCATTTTTCATTTTATATGTAAGATGGACATTCCTTTTAATTATATTATATGCTTTTTAGTTATATAATTCAATTGCGTAATAAAAAATTATTCATATATATATATATGTATGAGATAAATTTCCATTTAATTTATTATATCATGCAATTAATTTGTATGATCATTGGCTTATAATTTTTTAATAGAATTAATCAATCCTATTTGAAATAGAAGTGAAAATTTAGAAAACACAGGCAAATTTTTTTTTTCCCTTTTGATTTTAGTATCAGTAGTGCAACCAAAGAAGATCTTGGTTTTCTGTTTCCTATTGTAAATTTTGGTTTCTGGCTTCTGTTTTTAGTTTTGGATTTTTGTAATTTTTAACAACCAGACTCCTAACCACCCCTTAGTTACTTTTAACAAGTCATAATTTGATGAGAGTAGAAAGGGTACTTGAACATTAGCTTTACTTTTTTCATTTTGCCTTTTTTTTAAAGAAAAAAAACAGGTTTCATCAACATATTGAGTGGGCACTTTATCTTTTGAACTTGTTTTTCCTGTTGATATTGCATGAAAAGCAACATATATTGGGTTATTTGATAAAGAATTTAGCATATGCTTACTAGAATCATTTATTCATTTAATAACCTGGCCAGCATTTTCTTTTATTGGCTTAGGATTTCATTTTCCCCCATCCCCTTTGTTTATGTCAGGGAAATTTGGGTACGCTTCTATCTATGGTGAGCTCCCAGAGTTTAACCCGAAAAGAGTCCAGACTTCAGCAGTAGCTCCATTTGTACAATCTGGGAAGCCATGGGACACCATATTTAGTGGATCGTCACATAATCTTCCACCCCTCACCAAACTATGTTCAGCAATATTGGAATCATTATTGGAAAAGAGAACTACTGTTGCAGAATGATACATGGAGATGTTCGATACAAGCTTCCTGACCCGATTACAGATGCCCCTCCAAAGTGTCAGAATTCTTGCATGTACGTGATGAAACAGAAGCTTCTGATCACCCGACTTTCTCTTATTTTGAACCGGTGGTTAAAATCGCAGCTCATGTCTTATTGTGAACCAGTGGTTAAAATCGCAGCTTATGTCGGTACCTGATATTGGTGGTTAGGAGAAATTTTGTAATATCAAATGTAAGGCCAGGTATGGGCTTGAGGAAATTTGGTATTTGTTAGTGCAAAGTTCTCTGGAATTAGTGTTTATATTATTAAATCAAATGTTGGTGGGAAAGACACCTCTATTGGCTTAGGGTAGGTTTTCTTTAACACAAGGGGAGAGAAGGAACTCAGTAATTGTTGTAACATTTGATTTGGTAAGAAAGTTTTGTCTAATTGAGATGATTTTATAAAGTCATGACGGTCTTAAAGCATTAAATACTAAAATTTAGTGATTCTATACTAAAACTTAGATTCTTTTTCCCTTGAGCTTGGTGGAATGAGTGAAGGACGAGCAACAGGATTTTATAGTGCTGCCATGCGTCAATTTGATACTCTTGTTGCTGTTTTTTTTTTTATTTTAGAAATGCAAGACCAAAAAGAATTAAGATTTATAATTAAGTGGGAAGATTGTATTACATTTAATTTAGGAATGAAAAAAAAAAGGGGAAAAAAGGTAGTTCAAATTTAAGTGTGCAAGGGCAGTGTAAAACGAATGTGTTGTGTGGGGCAATGAGGGGTATCCTTTTAACTGATTTAAGAGTGAATAATGCGTGTTTGTAATTTCTCTGTCTTTTTTTAAATCTTCGGATTTATCATGGAGAAGTTTATATTCTTTATTTTATGAGCGTGAATTTTACAAAAGTTTCTCTGAAGTTGTAGTCTGCAGTCAAGGAATTGCCATGCTCGAGTATGCGAGTCTCCAACCTGGACACGATCGGGTTGAAATTGGCAGTTCACTTTGCAGTAGAATTGGAACCGGACTGGATTAGGCTTGATTGATTTGGTTTAAAATGACTCCAATTGATAGTTTGAGTTTTGAATCGACACTATTCGATCAGATCTAAATTTGGTTTTAATTTGGTCTTTTGGTTTCTTAAAAATATAATAATATTTGAGAAATTGCCTTTTTTAAAAAATAAACTAGGATAAACATTACGTTATGAGCATGGACAAGTACTACTGGTGTCTGAATTTGGTGCATCATATTTTTATGATTAAATATTTTCTTCGTCACATAATTTTTTATTATTTTATTATTTTATTAATTTTTAATGATAATTATCTTAAAAACATTAAATTGTATTAAATGTTAAAAGATACTTTAAGAGGTTTCTTAAAATAATAAAAAAAGATAGGAAAAAAAATTATAGAAGAGATACATTTCGCAATGAAATAATTTTTTTTAAATTCTAAATGTTGTTTTATTAATAATGGATTATTTCATTAGTTTTTTTGTTAGATGTTACATTCTTAAAGAGTTAATAACAAATATGATAGAAACATTCTTTACAAATAACTATAAATTAGTCAATCATATGATATCTTATTGATCATGATTCGTCCAGTCTAGTTTATCGTCACCTCTATCAATATTTGCTAATTAGCATAGTGATACTAATAAGAGTAGGATGGTAAGTCCCATACCATTTGACGTGAGTTATCTCGACAAATATGGGTATTTATCGTGATAAGTGATATGAACTAGTAACATTTAGATAAAGAACACATCGAGTTTATTCTTGTCATTCTTCGCTTATTTAGGTCGTAATAGTGCATATAATTCTTAAATTTGAGGTAACACTTATTTTATTTATAGGAGATTTGAGTTTAATATCACTTACATACTTATACCACATATAGATATATGGTGAATATTGCTGCTCATTATGGTTATAAGATTTGATAGATAGATGTGAAAATAGCTTTCGTATGAAGAAATTTGGTTGAGGAAATGTTTATGACACAACCGAATGGATTCATATCTAGCTATAGCCACGATGTATGCAAGCTTCAGAAATTTATTTATGGATTGAAAAAAGTATCGAAGAGCTGGAGCATACGTTTTGATGAGATGGTCAAAGAGTTTAGTTTCTCACAGAAAGTGAATGAACCTTATGAGTACGAAAAGATTAATGAGAGTATAGTCATATTTCTTGTGCTATATGTTGATGACATGTTATTAATAGAAAATGATATTTTTATTTTATAATCTGTCAAGATATGATTATCTTAGCAATTTTCCATGAAAGACTTAGGAGAAGCAACCTATATTTTGAGAAATAGAATTTATAAATATAAATCTAGAAGGTTGCTAGGTCTTTCATAGTCCACATATATAGAAAATATGCTAAAAAGGTTTAGTAAAGGGTTTTGTACCTATGGTACATACGAAATACCTTTCTAAATTTGCACTTCTCTTTTCTTTGATTTATAGAGTGGAAAACAAAAACAAGAAATCTTCGTCTTCTCTATTGAGTTTGACGATAACAAAAAAAAAAAAAAAAGAGAGAAAATTTCCTTCTTCCTCCATTGAAGCACTTAAAGAAAATTGTAGTTGAATATAAAATTGCAATTTGATCCACCTTAAGCTTATAAGATAATTTCACATCTTTAAGAAGCACTTGTCCTAGTAAGGAGAGGGTGGAAGACTCATCTACACACTTTAAGTTATTGAAGATTGGTGGTGTAGATTAACTATTGAGGCTTGTATTTTAGAGTCTTGCATTCCACTTAGAGAGTCTATAAGATGTAATTCTAAACCTTATTTTAAAATAGTTTAATTAAACATTTTTTCTTCCACAATATGCTAATTGGTTTGATCATTAAAAAATCATAAATGTTGTGTTGATAGTTATTTCTTGATGCCTGATAGTTGATTAGTTTCAAAAAAATTTGCATTAAACATGTAACTATAGTTAATTAGGAGCAAAAATTTTTAAAATGATGCTTTTGCCCAAAATATATTTTTTTGCTTCCGATGTGTAGTTTGAACAAACTATATTATACTTTCAAAACCCATACATGCAACTCTAGTTACAAATTTTCCTTTTTTTGAAAGTTAACAATATTCTCACAATTCTCTAAAATACAAAGAAGTAAACCTAGAGCAACTACCAAACATCCATTGTCGCGGCCCATTTGTAAGAGGCCACTTTGCTTCTCTTTCTTCTTCCTTTCATTAATTTTCTATCACCAAATCTAAGATAAAAAAATTAATAAAAATGAGGCATATGAACATCATCTCGTGTACTCTTTAATTTTTTTTTTTTGCGTGTTCTCTTTAATTTTCTTTATATATTTGGTGCCTCTCCTGACTAGTTTAGTGTGAGATTTGAGAATAAGAAAGACTTTGTACATATTTAGTGAAAACTAGTCATTTCTGTCTGGATATAAATTCTAATTGGAAGAGATAGTCCCTAAAATATTTTTATTATATTTTTCACAAAATTCTCTACATTTTTCATATATTATTTATTAAGATCTAATTTTTCTATAAAAAAATATGAATTTTTGAAGTTTCAGAGGTAACTAGTGTCAATCTAGTGATTCTAACACGTGATACAAGTTTGATGACCAATAACTCTTCTTCCAAAACATCAAATCAAGTGATTCTTAATCCTAAATTCAATTTTGAGAAGTGAGCTAAAGCTTTTTTCTATTTATTTTCTCATGTTCAAGCCTCTAGATTCATGCCAAATTAAATATAAAATCGATGTCTAGAATCTGCCATTGTTAGGAATAATTGAATTTTAAAAGCTATAACTCTTAATCAATCATTGCTTTTGACTCGCATATTTTTAAATATTTTTATTTGTATTTGTCAAGTTTAATTCTGAAAAAATTCATATTTTTTTGAGATTGGTTGCTATTCCTTTCGTAATTAACAATTTTGATGCTATAATGTCGAAATTAGGGAATCAAGGCAACAATAGGGGAATTTTGTGTTCTTTTTGTTCTTTCCATTTTTTTGTCATTTTTTTTTAATTTTTATTTTACTGTATTAACAAGTTATTTTGTGTTAGGATATGGATCAAAGGTGGCAACTAAGATTAGGTTTATATATAGTGACTGAAATCTCCTATTGAAAGGAGGAGATCAAAGTTCCTTTTTAGTTTAGAGTTTACTATTTGTGTTTGGTTTGACTTTTAAGTAAATAACCAACTACTACTATCTTGTTTTTTTATTTTTCTTTATTCATTTGTGGACTCAAAATAAACTTTAATTAATTATTTAGAGGCGCAAAACTGTATGATTATAGCTTAAGATAGCAATGTGGTCGAACCTTCCTCATTTGGCTTGCCTTAGCCAAATGCCTCAAATGAAAAAGGGAGTCTAGTTTGTGCAAGTTACTGTCGTCCATAGAGTTCAAAATGGTGTCCAATCTAAATAGGTGGTCCAAAATCCCAACTTTAAAGACCTTTTGCATAAGATATTCAGTTTATAGGCCTTATAATAGCTTAGAATAGTTAGTTTTTTAAAGGGTTGTAATTAATGTTTTGTCTCCTCCGCTCATTCTTTTAATTCTAGGGTTGTAATATTACTCTCCTTTTTCATTCCCTTTCTTTGGATAGTTTACTTACTTTTCTCATCAAAGATGCATGTATTCTGTAGGGCCAAATAATAAAGTTAAAATAAACTTAGCATGATAGAAATATGGTTTTCATGCTTAGAGGTTATTTATTACTATAGTGTGTAGATGGCTAACCGGTAATGATCTTAGGGCAAGTTGACTAAAAAATGGATCTAAATGTATGCTAGAAACCTAATAACCTCTTTTATTGTAAACTGTTGAACCAAACTTATAAATTAACCATACTTAGGAATACCACTTGTGTGGGAATTGGAATTGGCAGGAAATTAGACTTAAACACATATGAATAGGAAAACAAGGTAAATGTCTCACATAAAATAAATTAGAAACCTCACGTGCTAGAATTAATGGATTCATGTAACATAAATGATTGTTTGCTTTGGGTGTGTGTTGTTTAATTTTAGATTGTATTTGTCTGAATAGGAATTTTCTAATAAATACGCTAAAAAAAAGTGTGTAGGGAGCTAATACATATTCTAAGTAGTAAATTTCGGGCGACAAGAGTGCCTAATACCTTCCCTATTTTTTACCCACTATCCCAAATCTACCTAAATGGGTTATGGAATCATGAAGGTGTTAGAGACATATGCCTTAGAGCAATATTTTCTATCATATTTTTGTAATTAAACATTCCATTTGGCAATTAAATAGTTTTTTTATTTTATATTAAATGTTCTATTCCAGTAGGGTTTTGCTAAATGTTCCATTCTTAAAGAATTAAGAATAAGTGTAATAGAACGTTCTTGTATAAATAGTTATAAATTGGTTCACAATTGTATGATGTCTCATTGGTCATTATTCATGTAGTTTAGACTGTTACCTTTATTTATCTTTGCTGATTAGCATAGAGATACTAATAAGAGCGAGGTGGTGAGTCACATACCATTTGACATGAGATATATAGATAGACATATGGGTACTTGTAGTGATAAGCGATTAAACTAGTGACATTTAGATAAGGAACACACGGAGTTTACTTTTGTTATTATTTGCTTATCTAGGTCATAATAATGCATATAATCCTTAGATATGAGATAACACTTATTTTATGTGTAGGTATCTAATTTGAGTTTAATATGACTTACAAACTTACACTATGTATAGGTACATAGTGAATGTTGGCTCAAGCTAGTTATATGTAGTTATAAGGTATTAGGCAAGTTGGGATTTTTTACCCTGGGTAAGTAGGCAAAATTCTATGGTCGGAATTAATTATTCTTGATACTCAAAGTTCTAGGGACTTAGAGGTTAGGAGAAAAGGGAGTAAGCTATAAGATAGTTTAGTGAATAAATAAATTTAATTTTAATTTAATTGCATGTATAATGGATGCTGCAACAATACAGAAAAACCACAGCACGGTAGACCATCACTGATAGCCCCTCGACATCCACTGTGTCTGGCTTTCATTAGGGCTTCTCACGACTTTTTCTTAAAATATACATGGATTCCATAAAGAGACATAGAATGGTTTTAATCTGAACTTTCTTTAGACATAGTGTCAAGATCGTAGAATGGGGCTCAACATAGTTTTATTAGATACATAATATTATATGTATACCATGGGAGAGAAATAGCGGGTCATTTAATATCTGTTGTTCACTAACAGATAATAAATGTAAAACATATTCATGATTCTAAATGCACATACCCTAATATATCATGATAATATTATGATGCATAAGTATGCTGAGTAAATTTTATAATTCAAATAAGCAAAAATTAAGGTCTACTCATGTAATAACCTGAAAATCAGACTGCTATCGGCGCTAGGGTTCAGATCGACTAAAGGTCGCTGGAGCCCGTAGCAAGCCTACTATACATCCTGTTACATCTGATATAATCCCAACCATGATCTTAAAAACATATAAAAATATTTCCATCTCATGAATTAAAACTCGATATGTGCATACAAACATAAATGCAAACATAAACCCATACTAGAGTCCTCACCAATGCTCCAGTATGATCATCATTACATACCTCAATTTGGTTCAAACATAGCTTAAACTTAAAACTTTTACACAATAAGATCATAAACAAAGGATCATAAATGAAAAATCAAGCAAAATACAATTCTAAACCACAATATATTACATGTCCACAACTATACTATTACATCAGAACTATACCATAAAACACTACTGACCTCCCAAACTAACTCTGGTCCTGCAAACCTGAGGGTAGGGGAAAGGGATAAGCTACTAGAGCCTAATGAGCAGAATCATAAAGTAAAATAGTTTAATAAAATATATGATATTATGAATGCATTATAACACAAACAATTTATATCAAGGTGGGCTTATCAGTAGTAACCCTCCATAATTCCAATAGTGTCCCACCCATAACGGGTGCTCCTCAGGACTTTTTCTTAAACATAACATAACATATCCAGAATACCAGGGGTGTAGAATGGGCACCCTGATCTTTCTCTTACATAATGACAGGGGCATAGAATGGGTCTCGACCTGGACTTCCATATCTGTCATACATAACATATCATGCTGAAAGACTAGTGGGTCATCCAACATCCATTCACAACAACAATTAGTTTTGCAATGCATCATATTCGTGAATTCTAATGCAAAATAATCTAACCATATATACACATGGCATTCATGATGCATGAGTATGCTTAAAACGTTCGATTTCTTTAAATTAATAGTTTAGTTTAGTTCTACTCACATCTGGCTAATGCAAGCCTAGCTTTAAAGCAATTATCTCACTATCTATCTATATGATCTCTCAAGTTTGATCCTACACAGATGGACATAAAAGGGACCATACATAACTTTTACAGCTCTTAAAACTATCCTAATAAAACCCTAAAAGCATATAAGAAAGCATGTAGAAAATGAGTTGAAAATGGCTAGACAGGAGACTTTCGGTTGTAGGTTCGGCAGTCTAAAGTACTTTTATAGAGCTAAAAGTCAAACTTTTTAAGGTAGGTTAAGGGGGTTAAGGGGCCTAAAGGGCCGCCTTCACAGGCAAGTTCGGCAGCCAAACTTAGGTTCTTCTGCAATGTAGAACCCAATTCTGCCTTTTGTCAATAGCCTTCAAAACGTAACCACACACATATGCAACAACTAAACAATACTCCAAAACAACCTAGGAGCCTTTAAGCAACTAGAAAACTCCATAAAAAGCAATATGCAAACAATCTAGCACATCAACATTCAAGATTCAAACAAAAGGAGAAAAACCATAACCTTTGCATGGAACCACTCTAACTACCCAAAACATTATGAAAACAGATTGCAACTTAATCAAAACAAGGATTTTTTTGAAAGCATAACTTATCTCTTAGGGAAACAATGACCACAACAAGAAGGAATTTGGAGAAAAGGGAGAAATGAGCTCTGAAGGCCCAATTGCTAAAAACCTCAAAACCCAAACTTGATTCTTCAAAACCGAAGATAAAATCATGAATTTTTGAAAGATTTATGGAAGATTAAAGTGAAAAAATAAGAAGTTTGTCTTAGGCTCACCCCTAACCGAAAGTGAAGAAAACTTCCCTCCATTTTTAAGTGGAGCTCAACTTATAGGTGAACTGGAAAAGCCACCTTCGGCGGTCGAACCTGAAGGTTCTACGATCAAACCTTAAAACCTTTTCTAACTCTTTTTTTTTTGTATACATCTTAAAATACTTAAAATTCATTTTATAAAAACTCATTTTACCCTTCTAAAGTTTTCAGTTCTAAAATTTGGGATTGCAATGGAGATTCTGTTGGAATGTTGAAATTCCGACACTAGAGTTTAGCCAAGTATTACATTCTTTCTCCCTTAAGAACATTCGTCTTTGAATGTTCAACCATACATGCAAAAACATAGCACACACATCAAGAAAACACATAAAATCATCTAACAACTTACTTCAAAAGATATGAGGGTACTGCCTAAGCATCGACTCTTTGGTCTCCCAGGTACTTTCTTCCATATTGTGGTAATTCCATAAAATTTTCACAATTTGATTTCCTTGTTTTTTAGCTTTCTGATCTGTGTGTTTACGATCCGTACTGGCTGCTCAACATAGGTGAGGTCTCCTAGGATCTCTACATTTGGCTCACTAAGGACCTTGTCCAGATCTGATATAAATTTCCGTAGCATAGAAACATGAAAAACCATATGAATTCTCTCCATGGAAGTAAGTAAATCTAACTTGTAAGATACATTTCCAGTCTTTTACAAGATTTCAAATGGTCTGATGTAACTTGAATCTAGTTTACCTTTCTTTCCAAAACGAATCACCACTTTCATAGGAGACACCTTAAGTAATACCATATCTCCCTCTTGAAAGACAACTTGCTTTCTATAGATGTTTGCATAGCTCCTCTGCCTACTCACAATTGTTTTGATTCATTCTCTAATGATGGGCATCACCCTATTGGTGAACTCTACTAATTTTGGCCCTACTAAAACCTTTTCTCCTATTTCTTCCCAACAGACAGGTGACTTACACTTCCTCCCATGAGCTTTATAGGGGTCATCCCAATGCTAGCATGATAACTGTTATTGTAAGCAAACTCCACTAATGGTAGATGTTGCCTCTAAGAACCACTAAAGTCTAACAAACACATCCTTAACATGTCCTCTATGGTTTGGATGGTCCTTTCTGACTGTCCATCAGTCTATGGGTGGAAGAAGTGCTAAAATCTAACCTTGTCTTATAGCATTCTGCAGACTCCACCAAAATCTGGAGATAAGCTGAGGTCCCCTATTTGGCACTATAGAAACTAGAGTCACATGCAACCTGATGAATTCTTCCACATAGGTCTGTGTCATCTGTCCATCAGTCTATTGGTGAACTCTACTAATTTTGGCCCTGCTAAAGCCCTTTCTTCTACTTCTTCCCAACAGACAGGTGACTTACACTTCCTCCCATTAGCTTTATAGGGTCATCCCAATGCTAGCATGGTAACTGTTATTGTAAGCAAACTCCACTAATGGTAGATGTTGCCTCCAAGAACCACTAAAGTCTAACAAACAAATCCTTAACATGTCCTCTATGGTTTGGATGGTCCTTTCTGACTGTCCATCAATTTATGGCTGGAAGCAGTGCTAAAATCTAACCTTGTCCTATATCATTCTGCAGACTTCACCAAAACCTGGAGATAAGCTGAGGTCCCCTATTTGACAGTATAGAAACTGGAGTCACATGCAACTTGATGAATTCTTCCACATAGATCTGTGCCAATTTTTCCATAGAGTAACCACTCCTGATAGGGATAAAGTGAGCAGATTCGGTTAATTTGTCCATTATTACCCATATAAAGTTGTCTATTGATGTCACTGGTAACCCCACTACAAAATTCGTTGCCACATTTTTCCATTTTCATTCTGAAATCAGTAGTGGGTTGAGCATTCCAACTAGTTTTTGATGTTCCAACTTCACCCTCTGACACACCTCATAAGCAGACAAAAACTAAGCCATTTCTTCTTTCATAGAAGGCCACCAATACACTTTCTTCAGATCCTAATACATCTTGGTGGCTTCGTGGTGGACACTATACCTGGCATTATGAGCCTCTCTCATAATGTCTCCTTTCAATCCTGTCATCTAGTAAAAATAATCTATTTTCATGAAGAATCCCTCTATTGTCAGAAATCACCATTGTTACCTTGCTGAATTGCTCCTGCTATTTTCACCAACTCTAGGTCCTTGTATTGTTTCTATGCCACTTATTCCAAAAACACAAGTGTCACTTTCATTGTGCTACCAAAGCACCTCTACTAGACAACTCCAACTATAGGCCTTCATTAACAAGCCTGTAAAACTCTTTCATCACTGTCTCCTTTCTACTAAGATATGGGATAAACTGCCAAGTGATTTTCGGTTAAGAGCATTTGCCATTATATTTGCTTTATCCGGATGATACTTGATTTTGCAATCGTAATCACTAAGCAGTTCTACATGTCACCTCTACCTCAAATTCAGCTCTCTCTGACACAAGACATATTGCAAACTTTTATGATCTGTAAAGATCTCACATTTCACCCCATATAGGTAGTGCCTTCACATCTTGAGTGCAAAGAGCATAGCTGCCATCTCTAGATCATGTGTAGGATAATTTAACTCGTGCTTCTTCAACTGCCTAGAAGCATAAGTTATTACCCTATCATTCTGCATCAACACACAATCTAGTCCCACTCAGGATGCATCACAAAACATTGTGAAATCCTCATTACTTTTAGGTAGAGCTAACACTAGTGCTGATGTCAATGTTGAAAACTCTCTTCACACTGATCTGACCAAATAAATTTTTAATTCTTCTGAGTCAACTTGGTAATAGGAACAACTATTTTGGAGAAATCCTGAATGAATCTCCTGCAATAACCTGCCAAACACAAAAAGTTTTTGATCTCTATTATTGTAATGGGTCTGGACCAGTTAGCTACTGCTTCTACTTTCTTAGGGCCTACCTCAATTCCATTTTTTGATACTAAATGCTCCAAAAAAGAGATACTCCTAAACCAAAACTCATATTTAGAGAATTTGGCATACAACTCGTGTTCTCTCAAGGTCTACAACACTCTCCTCAGATGATGGGCATGCTCCTATGCATTTCTAGAATATACTAAGATATCATTAATAAAAACAATAACAAAGTGATTCAAAAATTACTTGAAAAATCTAGTCATGAGATTCATGAATTCTGTAGGGGTATTGGTAAGCTCGAACGACATTACTAGAAACTTATAATGCCTATATCTGATCTTGAAAGTTGTCTTAGACGTGTCTTCTTCTTTAATTCTCAACTGATGATACCTGGATCTCAAATCTATCTTGGAGAAACAACCAGCTCCTGCTAGCTGGTCAAATAGATCATTGATCATGGGTAAATGATACTTATTCTTAGTCGTGACTTTATTCAACTGTCTGTAGTCAATACAAAATCTTAGGGGCCCATCCTTCTTTTCAAAAACAACATAGGAGCACCCCAAGGTAAGGTACTAGATTGGATGAAATCCTTATCTACCAACTCTTGCAATTGTTCCTTTAGCTCTTTCAACTAGGCAGGTGCAATACTGTAGGGAGGAATAGAGATGAGTTTGGTTCCTGATAACACTTCAATTCAAACTCTATTTCCCTATCAAGTGGTAAACCTGATAGATCGTCTAGGAAAACATCGAGAAACTCTTTAACCATAGGCACTGAAGCTGGATACCTGACCTGACCGTCAAACTCTTTGACATGAGAAAGAAACCCCTAAAAACCCCTCCTAAGCAACCTATGAGACTCTAAGGCAGATATCAAACCTCTAGGTATACCTAACTTGTCCCCTCAAAAGACATCCTCTGATTCATCTTGTCCCCTAAACCTAAATACCTTCTCTCTACAGTCCAAGGTAGCACCATGAGTTGAGAGCCAATCCATCTCTAGAATAATATCAAAATCAGTCAAACCAAGAACCATAAGGTTAGCTGGAAGGCACCTATCCTCAACTATAATTGGACTAAACCAACAAACTGACTCTGTCATAGACGAATCACACTTGGACCCACTAATCCAAAGAGGACACTCTAGCCTAGAAGCTATCCTACGGCCCTTGGAGAAATAAAAGAATGAGAGGCACTAGGGTCCATAAGAGCATATACATTAGAACACCCAATAGTGAGCAGTGAGTTTACCTGACACCATTGTGTTTGATGTGTTGACCTCCTACTGTGTCATGGTGAAGATCCGTGTGGGCTGAAGGACCTTCCCGTTGGAGACATGTGGAAGAAGAGGTTGTCCCTCTTCCTCTACTTAGAGATGTGGCTAAAGCTGCTAGTTAGGCCACATTGCTAGAAGCTGTCTGCTTGAACTGTGCCATCCTAGCTGCATTAGGACACTCACATGCCATGTGTCCCTCATGTCCATATCTATAATAAGTTGTAGTCCCAAACTAACAAGACCCTTTGTGCGAATTTCCACATCTAAAATATCTAGAGCTATCTAAATTAAAACTTTAACCACTGCCTAGTCCTAAACTAGACTTTAACTTGTTCCAAAACTTGTTCTTCTTAGTCTTCTTAGTGGACTTATTCCCCTTCCTGTTTCCTGTACTTGAGGCCTTTGAACCCAATGATTGTGCCACCTGTTGCTTCACTGTTCCTGGAATGATGGCACTAACCTCCATCTTTCTAGTTGCATCCACTATAGTGTTGAAACACTCTTTCTCTGTGTAATACCCGGCTAGACTCCGGTATCGGAATTCCTACCATCCGGTGGAATCTCGGATGTCGAAAACCTCTAGAAGGGTAAAATTATGTTTTCATAAAATGTTTTAATGTATTTTATGGTTTTAAGTAAAAAAAGAAAATGAATTTTTGCATGAAAATGACTTTGGAGGAAGACCCAGGTTCGGCCGCCGAGCATGCATGCGCTGCGGGAGTGCTTTAGGCCCCCGAAGGCATAAGTGAGGGAAGTTCAGGTTCGGCCGCCGAACCTCATGTTCGGCCGCCAAACATGGCATGCATGCGGAGGCACGTTCGGCCCCCGAATGTGGCCTGGCCAGCCACCTATAAAAGGGTCCCCTTGTCCGAACGGGCGAGCTTTTCTCCCCATTTTCGGCCAAGGTGAGTTCTCCGCCGTCCCTCGCCGATTTTGAGCTTCTTCCTTCGAGTTTTCATGATTTCTTATGAGTTTTTAACTTGTTTTGAAGATTTTTGAGCTTTATTTTGAAGTTGAAGAGCTTGGAGACCTCAGGAACTTTCTTCCCCAAATCTCCAAGTTAGGTCACTCTCTCCCTCGATCTTTAAGAGGTAAGAGTTGATCTTGAGCTTATTCTATGTTTTAAACAAGTTTTAAGAGGTTTCATGGGGTAGAACGCATGTGTTAGAGTTTATGCATGTTGATAGGGTTTAGGTGTTCTTATGGACAATGTGTGATGTATATGTATGTTTGATGTGTTTTAGTTGGGATTTAGGATAGTTTGAGACCCCTAGGTGTTGATGTATGTGTGTATGCATGTTTTGGGAGAGTTGGTTGCATGTTTGAACGTTTGGGAGGCATTTGTGCATGTGGAGCCGAGTTTCTGCCCTTTTGGGAGAAACCAGGTTCGACAGCCGAAGGGACTTTCGGCCGCCGAACCTGCCTGTGGAGACAGTCTTTCGGCTACCGAAGCCTGCCCCCGAAAATGGACTTTCGTCTCTGGAGGGCACTTTCGGCCGCCGAAGGTGCCGCTGAACCTGCCGCCGAAAGTGCCCTGTTCAGCCTTCCTTTGCATGATTTGTGTGATTGTTTTGAGGTGTTTTAGGGGGGTTTTTAGGGAGTGTTTTAGAGTCATGTTCATGTATGTTTGGTCCCTCATTTGAGTCCACCTTTGTAGGTTCGGACCCGAGGAACCGAGGACCCCAGCAGTGAGATAGCTGCTTCAGTGTCTTGCAGAGCTAGCTTGAGGTGAGTAGAATAAAACCTTATGTTTTAAATTAAAGAAAGTTTTAGCATGCTTCATGCATCATGAATACCATGAGATATATTAGGTTGTTTGCATTAGAATTCATGAATATGTTGCATTGCATATTATGATGTTGATGTGGATGAATATTGGATGATCCATTGGCTCTCATATGTTATGATGATATGATGATACGGTATGGAAGTCTAGGAAGACCCATTCTACGTCCCTGGCACTATGTAAGAGAAAGTCCAGGAAGACCCATTCTACGTCCCTGGCACATTGGAATGTTATGTTATGTTATGTAAGAGAAAGACCAGGACCCATTCTACGTTCTGGCACTATTGGATATGTTGAGGGCCATTGGTGATAAGTTCATCCTTGATGTGATTTGTTTGTGATGTGATGCATTCCATTATGGCATATGTTTTAAATGTTTTATTATTTTGCTCACTGGGCTCTAGTAGCTCATCCCATTTCCCTAATCTCCTAGGTTTGCAGGTACGGGCTAGACCAGGAAGTCAAGAAGAGTAAAGTCTTATGCGATGTAATAGTTAGATGTGGACATGATGAATTGTTATGTAATGTAAAGAATAGTAATATGATGTAATGTAATGATGATATTGAGGATTAGAATGGTGCTTGACCCTAGTATGTTTGGTCATCCCTTGATACATGATCTATAAAATATTTTTATGATGTTTATGTCTAACCAAGCTTAATGTATGTTATGATGCCCCGTTGGAGCATTTGATGAGGGCTCCAGTGTGAGGTTTTATGTTATAACTATGAGTTTGTACAGGTTAAGCTTGGTTGATGAAAAGAAAAAGTTTACAGGTTTATGAGTATGTATGATCATGTATGGGATTTAACAGGTATACAGGTTGTATGTTAGGCTTGCTACGGGTCCCGGCGACCTTAAGTCGACCTGGATCCTAGCGCCGGTAGCGGTCCGATTTTCTGGGTCGTTACAGAGTGGTATCAGAGCCCTAGGTTCATATGGTCGGACCTATAGTGTGTCGGGCTCATAGTTGTTATAGAAGGTCAAACACAATAGGAAGGATCATGTCCACTAGGATAGGATGTGGAGTCCTGTCTTGTATGATGATGTGAAATGCCATGACATCATGCATGTGCATTAATGCTATGCTATATATGTGATGTATGTGATGCGGGTTCATGTGCCTTCACATGAACCATATGATGCTGATGTTTCTTGTTATATGTGCTGTTTTTCAAAAAACAAGATGAGAGGAACTTGTCGATCTGCACGATTGACTAGCGTACCACCTCAGGACGAGGGCACTGATGCCCGTCCTCCTGCATTGCCTAGGGCAATGTCAAGTAGGTCCAGCAGAGAAAGAACAGTAAGAGACTCTAGAAGGTCTTTGGATCTGGGAAGAAGCAGATCAGTGAGGGGAACAGTACAGGGAGGAATGTCAGAGGATGTAGGGGATGATATGGACGTGGATCAGAGGAGGGATGGCAGTCTTGGTGTGAGCATGTCCGAAGAGGGTATGGGAGAGTCACAAGGAGGCACTCAGGCCTCGGGGTTTGTCCACCACCCCAATACCCACCCTTTTCACAGCATCCCGGGTATTCGATGGGAGGTACATCGGATTACCCTAGCTTTAACCCATATCCCTCACGCATGCCATACCCACCTTTCTACCCACCATACACATAGTACCCAATGTATCCACCCCCACCTTACTATCCAAATCCAGCAAACCCTACCTCAGGGAATGCTGTACCTCCTCCCCCACCAGCAGAACCCACAGTTCCAGAAACCCAAGTACCTAAACCTAGCTCATCTGGAGGGAGCAAGGTCAAAATGACCGATTACATGAAGCTTGGTGCTCCTCAGTATGAAAAGGGTGATGACCCGTTTGAGTACCTTGGAAGGGTCAAGATGATTATAGATGAGATAAGAGCTGATGACAGTAGAGCCATTCAGATGGCTGGGTTCACGCTGAAATGCAAGAAGGCCCGTGAGTGGTTTAAAAACTATGTGAACCCGAGGGTGGATAGTATGTCTTGGGAGGAGTTTGCAAATGAGTTTGCAGGATGGGCTTTCCCTGATAGCTCAAGGGAGTTGAAGATGATCGAATTTGAACAGTTGAGGCAGACCGATGAGATGAGTGTGGATGAGTACACATATAGATTCTTGGAGCTGTTGCCGTTTGCAGGGCAAAATCTGGATACAGACCAGAAGAAGTCAAGGAGGTACATCATGAAACTCCATTCCAGGTATTCCTCCTTGATTCAGTCAGCAGAAAGGGAGAGCTTCCATGCCATAGTGGATATGGCCCGGAAAATGGAGGCTAGTGCCATCATTCAGGGAACAGTTAAACAGTCAGCGGCATAGTCTTCTGGTTCTAAGACCCCAGGTGGGGGAAGACTAGATCCCTCATCTTTGGGTGCAGCAGCGTCAGGCAGCAAGAGGTGGAGTAATACCACTAAGAAGTCTGAGAAGAACAAGTTCTGAAGCAAGATCAAGTCAGGTCTGGGATTAGGTAGTGGCTCAAGCTCTGGTGCAGATAATGCTGTATGTATGAGGTGTGGTAAGCCACACAAGGGGATCTGCCGGGCTGGGATGAATGTATGTTTCAAATGTGGGCAAGAGGGACACATGGCTCGGGAGTGTCCTAGAGCAGCCTTTGTGGCACAGTCCCAGCAGACAGCTTCGGGCAGTGTAGCTCAACCAGTGGCTCCAGCCACGACTCAGGCCAGTGGCAGAGGCAAAGGGAGAGGGGCAGCCTCTTCTTCAGCGGGTTTCAGGGGTGAAGGTCCATCAGCTCCAGCACGGATCTTCACAATGACACAGCAGGAGGCAGATGCATCTAACACCGTGGTGGCAGGTAATCTCGTCATTGGTTGTTCAGATGTGTATGCCTTGATGGACCCTGGTGCATCTCATTCTTTTATTGCTCCGAGAGCCGTTGAGAGATTGGGGTTGATGGTCTCTGGGTTAGAGTGTCCTCTCTGGGTCAGTGGACCCAAGTGTGATCCATCAGTGGCAGAGTCAGTCTGCCAGTGTAGTCCAGTTTTTGTTGAGGGAAGATGCCTTCCAGCCGACCTAGTGGTTCTAGATTTGACAGACTTTGATGTCATTCTAGGGATGGACTGGTTATCTACCCATGGTGCTACCTTGGACTGCAAGGACAAGGTAGTCAGGTTCAGAGATCAGGATGGGTCAGAGGTTGTCTTCAGAGGAGACAGGAGGGGTACACCCAGAGGTCTGATATTAGCTCTTCAGGCTCGTAGGTTGCTTAGGAGGGGATGTCAGGGGTATTTGGCTCATGTGAGAGAGCTTAACAGTCAGGTTAGAGAGCCCGCCTCAGTGCCAGTGGTTAGAGAGTTTTTAGATGTCTTCCCAGATGAGCTGCCAGGTCTACCACCTGCTAGGGAGATAGAGTTCGAGATAGAATTGATGCCTGGAACCAGACTGATCTCTATCCCTCCCTACAGGATGGCACCAGCTGAGTTAAAAGAGTTGAAAGAACAGTTGCAAGAGCTGGTAGACAAGGGTTTCATCCGACCGAGTACCTCACCTTGGGGTGCTCCAGTGCTTTTTGTGAGAAAGAAGGATGGATCCCTCAGACTTTGTATCGACTACAGGCAGTTGAACAAAGTCACTACCAAGAACAAGTATCCGTTGCCTAGGATCGATGATCTATTCGACCAGCTAGCAGGAGCAGGTTGTTTCTCCAAAATAGATATGAGATCTGGGTATCACCAGCTGAGGATAAGGGAAGAAGATGTGCCGAAGACGACATTCAGGACCAGATATGGGCATTTTGAGTTCCTTGTGATGCCATTCGGGTTAACCAATGCCCCAGCAGCATTCATGGATCTCATGAATAGGGTTTTCAGACAGTATCTGGATCGCTTCGTTATTGTCTTCATAGATGATATCGTAGTGTATTCCAGAAATGCAGAGGAGCATGCCCATCATCTGAGGACAGTTTTGCAGACCTTGGGGGAACACGGCTTGTACGCCAAGTTCTCCAAGTGTGAGTTCTGGTTGAGGAGCATATCATTCTTGGGGCATGTTGTGTCAGAAAATGGGATAGAGGTGGACCCCAAGAAGGTAGAAGCTGTGGCTAACTGGCCTAGACCCACTACAGTGACAGAGATCAGGAGTTTCTTGGGTCTGGTAAGTTACTACAGGAGGTTCGTTCAGGACTTCTCGAAGATAGCAGCTCCTATGACCAGACTGACTAGAAAGAATCAGAAGTTTGTATGGACAGACCAGTTCGAAGAGAGTTTCGAAGAGCTTAAGAAGAGGTTAACATCAGCACCGGTGTTAGCTCTGCCAACCAGCAATGAGGACTTCACAGTGTTCTGTGATGCATCCAGAGTGGGTTTGGGTTGTGTGTTAATGCAGAACGGAAGGGTGATTGCTTATGCTTCCAGGCAGCTGAAGAGGCATGAGTTGAATTACCCTACACACGATCTTGAGATGGCAGCCGTTATCTTTGCACTCAAGATGTGGAGGCATTACCTCTATGGGTTAAAATGTGAGATCTTCACAGATCATAAGAGCCTGCAGCATATCTTAAGTCAGAGAGAGCTGAATTTGAGGCAGAGAAGATGGGTGGAGCTGCTTAGTGACTATGATTGCAAGATCCAGTATCATCCGGGTAAGGCTAATGTTGTAGCTGATGCCCTAAGCCGAAA
The DNA here is from genome assembly GCF_001659605.2 of Manihot esculenta. Lineage (NCBI taxonomy): Eukaryota > Viridiplantae > Streptophyta > Magnoliopsida > Malpighiales > Euphorbiaceae > Manihot > Manihot esculenta. The sequence continues at coordinate 4,688,088 of NC_035166.2, forward strand.
ATCACTAGGCAGTCTATCCCACATCACGGCAGAGAGGAGACCGGTGGTGAAAGAGTTTTATAAGCTCATTGATGAAGGTCTACAGTTGGAGTTGTCTGGTACAGTTGCTTTAATAGCCCAGATGAGAGTGACACCTGTGTTTCTGAAGCAGGTGGCTCAGAAACAGCATGAAGACCCAGAGTTAGTGAAAATTGCCAGGACTGTTCAGTCAGGCAAGAATGAAGAGTTCAGGTTTGATGATAAGGGGATCCTCCGCTATGGGAATAGATTGTATGTACCAGATGATGTGGGTTTAAAAGGAGACATTATGAGGGAAGCTCATAATGCTAGGTATAGCATTCACCCTGGAGCCACCAAGATGTATCAGAATTTGAAGAGAGTGTATTGGTGGCCAGCTATGAAGAGAGAAGTGGCACAGTTCATGTCAGCCTGCGAAATATGTCAGAGGGTGAAGTTGGAATATCAGAAGCCGGCTGGAATACTTAACCCACTGCCGATTCCAGAGTGGAAATGGGAGAATATTGCCATGGATTTTGTAGTGGGGTTACCGGCAACATCCAACAGATTAGATTCCATATGGGTGATTGTGGATAGACTGACCAAATCTGCTCACTTCATCCCTGTCAGGAGCAACTACTCTGTGGATAAGTTAGTGCAGGTGTATGTTGATGAAGTGGTCCGGTTGCATGGGGTTCCTATTTTGATAGTGTCTGATAGAGGGCCCCAGTTCACCTCCAGGTTTTGGCAGAGTCTGCAGAGTGCTATGGGTACCAGGTTGGATTTCAGTACTGCCTTCCATCCCCAGACTAATGGGCAGTCAGAGAGGACCATCCAGACTATAGAAGATATGCTCAGAATGTGTGTGCTAGATTTTGGCGATTCTTGGAGGCAGCATCTACCCTTGGTGGAGTTTGCCTACAATAACAGCTATCATGCTAGCATAGGGATGGCTTCATATGAAGCTTTGTATGGGAGGAAGTGCAGGTCACCTGTCTGTTGGGAAGAAGTTGGAGAGAGGTCCTTAGCAGGGCCAGAGTTAGTAGAGATCACCAGCAGGGTAGTACCCATTATCAGAGAAAGAATCAGAACTGCTGTGAGCAGGCAGAAAAGCTATGCAGACATCCACAGAAGACAAGTAGAGTTTCAGGAGGGAGATCTGGTATTGCTCAAAGTGTCTCCTATGAAAGGGGTGGTTCGTTTTGGGAAGAAAGGTAAGCTAGCCCCACGATACATCGGACCCTTTGAAACCTTACAGAAGATTGGGAATGTGTCGTACAAGCTGGATTTACCTGCTTCAATGGAAAGAATCCATCCGGTTTTCCATGTTTCCATGTTGAGGAAGTTTGTGTCAGATCCGGGCAAGGCTCTTAGTGAGCCAGATGTAGAGATCCTAGAAGATCTCACCTATGTAGAACAGCCAGTGCGGATTCTTGACACCCAGATCAAAAAGTTGAGGAACAAGAAAATCCCGATGGTGAAAGTCCTTTGGAACCACCACAATATGGAAGAATGCACCTGGGAGACACGGGAGTCCATGCTCCAGCAATATCCTCATCTCTTCTAAGGTTAGTTTTATGTATGTTTCATGTATGTTATGTTGTATGCCTTGCATGTACTAGTTGAGGAACATTCGGGGACGAATGTTCTTAAGGGGGGGACAATATAATACCCGGCTAGACTCCGGTATCAGAATTCCTACCGTCTGGTGGAATCTCGGATGTCGGAAACCTCTAGAAGGGTAAAATCATGTTTTCATAAAATGTTTTAATGTATTTTATGGTTTTAAGTAAAAAAGAAAATGAATTTTTGCATGAAAATGACTTTGGAGGAAGACCCAGGTTCGGCCGCCGAACCTCAAGTTCGGCCGCCGAGCATGCATGCGCTGCGGGAGTGCTTTAGGCTCTCGAAGGCATAAGTGAGGGAAGTCCAGGTTCGGCCGCCGAACATGGCATGCATGCGGAGGCACGTTCGGACCCCGAATGTGGCCTGGCTAGCCACCTATAAAAGGGTCCCCTTGTCCGAACGGGCGAGCTTTTCTCTCCATTTTCGGCCAAGGTGAGTTCTCCGTCGTCCCTCGCCGATTTTGAGCTTCTTCCTTCGAGTTTTCATGATTTCTTATGAGTTTTTAACTTGTTTTGAAGATTTTTGAGCTTTATTTTGAAGTTGAAGAGCTTGGAGACCTCAGGAACTTTCTTCCCCAAATCTCCAAGTTAGGTCACTGTAACGACCTGAAAATCGGACCGCTACCGGCGCTAGGATCTAGGTCGGCTTAAGGCCGCCGGGACCCGTAGCAAGCCTGACATACAACCTGAAAACCTGTTTAATCCCATACATGATCAAGAATATACATAAAAATTTAAAACTTTTCTTTCATACATTCTCTCATACACCAAACTCAACCTGTGCATGCACTGAACATAGTCATAATCATAAGCATTGACCCCTCTGTGGGATCTCATCAATGCCCCAATGAGCGATGTAACATACGTTGAGTTGGTTTACATGAACATTACAAAACATCTAAGATCATGTATAAAAAGGGATACCTTACACATTGGGTCAAGCACAATCTCTAATCCTCAATATCAATACATACATTACTATTCATAACTTTACATCATTTTACAATTTATCATGTCCACACTCTATCTATTACATACACATGACTTCATTACTCTTGCTGACCTCCTGGTCTACCCTGTACCTACAAACCTGGGGGATTAGGGAGAGGGGTGAGCTATTAGAGCCCAGTGAGCAGAATAATAAAACATTTAAAACATATGATAACATGGAATGCATCACATCACAGCTAATCACATCAAGGATGAACTTGTCACCAATAGCCCTCTACATATCCAATTGTGCCAGAACGTAGAATGGGTCCTGGTCTTTCTCTTACATAGTGCCAGCGAACGTAGAATGGGTCCCACTGGTCTTACATTCCATACCGTACATATCGTATCGTCACATCATAGGTCGAGGGCTATGGATCATTCAACGTTCATCCACATCAACATTAAAATATGCAATGCAACATATTCGTGAATTCTAATGCAAACAACCTAAATCATCACATGTCATTCATGATGCATGAATCATGCTCAAAATCTTCAAAACAAGGGTAAAACTAATGAAAATCGAGAAGGATTTGAAGGAAAGTACTCAAAACCGGCGAGGGATGGCGGAGAGCTCACCTTGGCCGAAAATGGGGAGAAAAGCTCGCCCGTTTTCGGCTAAGGGACCCCTTTATAGGTGGCTGGCCAGGCCACGTTCGGGAGCCGAAAGTGCCTCCGCATGCATGCCATGTTCGGCGGCCGAACATAAGGTTCGGCGGTCGAACCTGGTTTCCCTCACTTATGCTTTCGGGGGCCTAAGGCACACCCGAAACGCATGCATATTCGGCGGCCGAACTTGAGGTTCGGTGGCCGAACCTGAGTTTTCCTCCAAGGTTGTTTTCATGCAAAAACTCATTTCCTTTTTACTTAAAACCATGAAATACATTAAAACATTTTGTGAAAACATGTTTCTACCCTACTAGAGGCTTTCGACATCCGGGATTCCACCGGACGGTAGGAATTCCGATACCGGAGTCTAGCCGGGTATTACATTCTCCCCCCCTTAAGAACATTCGTACCCGAATGTTCCTCAACTAGCACAAGCATAGCAGTCAATAAAAACATACATACATAGCACAAAAACACATAGAGATCTAACCTTAAAAGAGATGAGGGTACTGCTGGAGCATAGACTCCCGTGTCTCCCAAGTGCATTCTTCCATATTGTGGTGGTTCCAAAGGACTTTCACCATCGGAATTTCCTTGTTCCTTAGCTTTCTGATCTGGGTGTCTATGATCCGTACTGGCTGTTCAACATAGGTGAGATCCTCTTGGACCTCCACATCAGGCTCACTGAGAACCTTGCCTGGATCTGACACAAACTTCCTCAACATTGAAACATGGAAAACCTGATGGATTCTTTCCATTGAAGCAAGTAAATCCAGCTTGTACGACACATTCCCAATCTTTTGCAAGATTTCAAAGGGTCCGATGTATTGTGGGGCTAGTTTACCTTTCTTCCCAAAGCGAACCACTCCTTTCATAGGAGACACCTTGAGCAATACCAGATCCCCCTCCTGAAACTCTACTTGTCTTCTGCGGATATCTGCATAACTCTTTTGTCTGCTTGCAGCAGTCTTGATCCTTTCTCTGATTATGGGTACCACCCTGCTGGTGATCTCTACTAGTTCAGGCCCTGCCAAGGCCTTCTCTCCAACTTCCTCCCAGCAAACAGGCGACCTGCACTTCCTCCCATATAAAGCTTCATATGGAGCCATCCCGATGCTAGCATGATGGCTGTTATTGTAGGCAAACTCCACCAAGGGTAGATGCTGCCTCCAAGAACCGCCAAAATCCAGCACACACATTCTAAGCATATCCTCTATCGTCTGGATGGTCCTCTCTGATTGTCCGTCCGTCTGTGGATGGAAAGCAGTGCTGAAATCCAACCTGGTACCCATGGTGTTCTGCAGACTCCGCCAAAACCTGGAGGTGAACTGGGGTCCTCTATCGGACACTATTGAAACAGGAACCCCATGCAACCTGACGATCTCATCAACATACACCTGCGCTAACTTGTCCACAGAATAGCCACTCCTGACAGGGATGAAGTGAGCAGATTTGGTGAGTCTGTCCACAATCACCCATATGGAGTCCAATCTGTTGGATGTCGCCGGTAACCCCACTACGAAGTCCATAGCTATATTCTCCCATTTCCACTCTGGAATAAGTAGCGGGTTAAGCATTCCAGCCGGCTTCTGATGTTCCAGCTTCACCCTCTGACACACTTCGCAGGCTGACACAAACTGTGCCACTTCTTTCTTCATAGCTAGCCACCAATAAACTTTCTTCAAATCTTGGTACATTTTGGTGGCTCCGGGGTGAACGCTGTATCTTGCATTATGAGCCTCTCTCATAATGTCTCCCTTTAGCCCTATGTCATCTGGTACACACAATCGACTCCCATAGCGGAGGATCCCCTTGTTGTCGAATCTGAACTCACTATCCTTGCCTGACTGAACAGTCCTAGCAATCTTCACTAACTATGGGTCCTCACGCTGTTTCTGAGCCACCTGCTCCAGAAACACGGGTGCCACTCTCATCTGGGTAACTAAAGCACCTGTACCAGACAATTCCAACTGAAGACCTTCATCAACGAGCTTGTAAAACTCCTTCACCACTGGCCTCCTCTTTGCCGATATGTGGGATAAACTGCCGAGTGATTTCCGGCTTAAGGCGTCTGCCACAACATTCGCCTTACCCGGATGGTACTGAATCTTGCAATCATAGTCACTCAGCAGCTCCACCCATCTTCTCTGTCTCAAGTTCAAATCTCTTTGACTCAGGATGTACTGTAGGCTCTTATGATCCGTGAAGATCTCACATTTAACCCCATAGAGGTAGTGCCTCCACATCTTGAGTGCAAAGATTACTGCTGCCATCTCCAGGTCATGTGTGGGGTAATTCAACTCATGCTTCTTCAGCTGTCTAGAAGCATAAGCAATCACCCTTTCATTCTGCATTAGCACACAACCCAGTCCCACACGGGACGCATCCTCTTCAGCTGTCTAGAAGCATAAGCAATCACCCTTTCATTCTGCATTAGCACACAACCCAGTCCCACACGGGACGCATCACAATACACTGAGAAGTCTTCATTACTAAATGGCAGGGCTAACACTGGTGTTGAAGTCAACCTCTTCTTGAGCTCCTCAAAGCTCTCTTCACACTGGTCGGTCCACACAAACCTCTGGTTCTTCCTGGTCAATCTGGTCAGAGGAGCTGCAATCTTAGAGAAGTCCTGAACGAACCTCCTGTAGTAACCTGCCAAACCCAAGAAACTTCTAATCTCTGTCACTGAAGTGGGTCTAGGCCAGTTAGCCACAACTTCTACCTTCTTGGGGTCCACCTCTATTCCATTTTCTGACACTACATGCCCCAAGAATGAAATGCTCCTCAGCCAAAACTCACACTTAGAGAACTTGGCATACAAGCCATATTCCCTCAAGGTCTGCAGGACCAACCTCAGATGATGGGCATGCTCCTCTGCGTTCCTAGAATACACCAAGATATCATCTATGAAGACAATAACAAAGTGATCCAGGTATTGACTAAACACTCTGTTCATGAGATCCATGAATGCTGCAGGGGCGTTGGTTAACCCGAACGGCATCACAAGGAACTCATAATGCCCATATCTGGTCTTGAAAGCTGTCTTTGACACATCTTCCTTGTAACGACCCGAAAATTGGACCGCTACCGGCGCTAGGATCCAGATCGGCTTAAGGCCGCCGGGACCCGTAGCAAGCCTGACATGTAACCTGTAAACCTGTTTAATCCCATACATGATCACAACATACATAAAAATTAAAACTTTTCTTTCATACATTCTATCATACACCAAACTCAACCTGTGCATGCACTGAACATATACATAATCATAAACTTGACCCCTCAGTGGGATCTCATCAATGCCCCCAATGGGTGGCATAACATGTGTTGAGTTGGCTAAACATAGTCATCAATAAACATTAAGATCATGTATCAAAAAGGGATTTCAATATTCATAGGGTCAAGCACAATTTCTAATCCTCAATAACAATATACATAACATGACTATTCACTTTACATCATTATACAATCTATCATGTCCACTTTCTAACTATTACATACATAAGACTTCATTACTCTTCTTGACTTCTCTGTCTAGCCCGTACCTGCAATCCTGGGGGATTAGGGAAAAGGGGTGAGCTACTAGAGCCCAGTGAGCAGAATAATAGAAAACAACATTTAAATCTTATGCCATCATGTAATGCAACACATCACAACAAATCACATCTCGGATGGTATTGTCACCAATAGTCCTCTACATTCCAAAGTGCCGGGACGTAGAATGGGTACAACCGGTCTTTCTCTTAACATAACATATCATACATACCAATGTGCCAGGGACGTAGAATAGGTACAACCTGGACTTTCTCTTACATAGTGCCAGGGACGTAGAATGGGTACAACCTGGACTTCCATACCATATCATGCCATAGCATCATCATACCATATGAGGACTAAAGGATCATTCAATAACCAATCCACATCAACATCATAAATGCAATGCAACATATTCGTGAATTCTAATGCAAACAACCTAATTCATCACATGGCATTCATGATGCATGAACATGCTCAACTGTATAATTCATTTACTTTAAAAACATAAAGGTTTATTCTACTCACCTCTGGCTGAAGCTCTACTGACTCAGAAGCAGCTGAACTCACTGCTGGGGTCCTCGGTTCCTCGGGTCCGAACCTACACAGGTGGACTCAAATGAGGGACCAAACAACTAGAACATAACTCTAAAAACATCCCCCGAAAACCCCCTAAAACATCTCAAAACAATCATGCAAAAACATGCAAAGGAAGGCTGGACAGGGCACTTTCGGCGGCAGGTTCAGCGGCCGAAAGTCCCTCCAGAGCCGAAATTCAGGCAGGTTCGGCGGCACCTTCGGCGGCCGAAACTCCCAGACAGAGGCGAAACTCATGCATGTTCGGCGGCCGAACCTGAGTTTCCTCCAAGGGTGTTTTTATTCAAAAACTCATTTCCATCTTGCTTAAAATCATCAAAACATTAAAACATTTCATGAAAACATGGTTTTACCCTTCTAGAGGTCTCCGACATCCGAGATTCCACCGGACGGTAGGAATTTCGATATCGGAGTCTAGCCGGGTATTACATTCCTCCCTTATCCTTAGCTGATGGTACCCCGATCTCAGATCTATTTTGGAGAAACAACCCGCTCCTGCTAGCTGGTCGAATAGATCGTCGATCCTTGGCAGAGGGTACCTGTTCTTGGTAGTGACTTTGTTCAACTGCCTGTAGTCAATACAAAGTCTAAGGGATCCATCCTTCTTTCTCACAAACAAGACTGGTGTAATACCTGGCTAGACTCCGGTATCGGAATTCCTACCGTCCGGTGGGATCTCGGATGTCGGAGACCTCTAGAAGGGTAAAATCATGTTTTTGTAAAATGTTTTCATGTTTTTAATGGTTTTAAGTATGAAATTAAATGAGTTTTTGCATGAAAAGTCCTTGGAGGAAAACCCAGGTTCGGCCGCCGAAAGTCAAGTTCGGCCGCCGAACATGCATGCGTTTTGGAGGCACGTTAGGCCCCCGAAAGCATGAGTTAGGGAAGTCTAGGTTCGGCCGCCGAAAGTCAAGTTCGGCCGCCGAACATTGCATGGATGCGGAAGCGCATTTGGCCCCCGAACGTGGCCTGGCCAGCCACCTATAAAAGGGGCACTTAGCCGAAATGGGCGAGTTTTCTCCCATTTTCGGCCACAGCAAGCTTCCAACCTTCCCTTTGCAACTCTCGTGTTCTTCCTCCAAATCTCTTCCATTTTCTTGAGTTTTAAACTCACGTTTGCAAGTTTGAGCATTTAAACCAAGTTTTGGAGCTTTGGGAACTCAGGAGCTCATTTTCGTGGATCTCCAAGTTTAGGTCGTCTCCCTCTCGATCTTCAAGAGGTAAGGGCCGATCTTAAGCTCCTTATGTGTTTTAAGTAAGTTTTATGCAAGATCTATGGGTAGAAATGCATGTTAGGTTATATGTTGAGTTATGGGTTAATATTGATGTTTTGAACAATGTGTGTGGATTTTGTGTGTTTGAAGTGTTGTAGTTGGGGTATATGACTGCTTGAGACCCCTAGGAACTTGTATGCATGTTTTAGTTGAGATTTATGCATGATTTGAGGTTTTGGGAGGCAAGAGGTTCATGTGAACCAAGTTTCTGCCCTTCTGGCAGAAACCAGGTTCGGCCGCCGAAATGAGTTTCGGCCGCCGAACCCCCTTGTGGAGGCAGCATTCGGCTGCCGAAGCTTGCCCCCGAAAGAGGACATTCGGATCTGTCTGGGACTTTCGGCCGCCGAAGGTGCCGCCGAAAGTGCCTGACTTTCGGCTCTGGAGGGACTTTCGGCCGCCGAACTTGCCGCCGAAAGTGCCCTGTTCAGCCATTTCTTGCATGTTTTTATGTGAAGTTTTCATGATGTTTTAGGGGATTTTTGGGGAGTAGTTTATAGTTATGTTCAGGTGTGTTTGGTCCCTCATTTGAGTCCACCTGTGTAGGTTCGGACCCGAGGAACCGAGGACCCCAGCAGTGAGTTCGGCTGCTTCGGTGTTGTCAGAGTCAGCCAGAGGTGAGTGGAACTAAACTTAATCTTTTAAATTAAATGTTTTATCATGTTTCATGCATCATGATTATGCAATAGGGCGATTGCATTAGTTCACGAATATGCCGCATTGCATCATGTGTTGTTGATGTGGGTGAATGTTGGATGACCCAATTAGTCCATGACAGGAAGACCAGGACCCCATTCTACGGCCTGGCACGGAAATGAAAGACCAGGACCCCATTCTACGGCCTGGCACGATTGTGGACTCGAAGACCAGGAGCCCAGAGGAGGCCCTGGAATAATGGTAAGTAATGTATGTATGACAGGAAGACCAAGACCCCATGCTACGGCCTGGCACTATGTTAGCTTGGACTAATTGGTGACAAGTTCACCCAACCCCTATGTGAATTGTTTGTGTTATGATGCATTTCATAGAGCATAGTATTTATGTGTTTTAATAGTTCAGCTCACTGGGCTTTTAGCTCACCCCTCTCCCTTTACCCCCAGGCTTGCAGGTACAGTATAGTGCGGGAGTCCGGATAGAGTAAAGAAGTCATGCTTATGTAATAGCTAGCAATGGACATGATCAAATTGTAATGTAAAAGTACAGTATAGTCATGTAATGAGGTTTGTGGATGTTAGTGTGTGCTTGACCATAGATTGTGCTATCCCTTTTATACATGATCTTAGGGATTTTGATGATGTTTATGTAAACCAACTCAACAGATGTATGTCACCCATCGAGGGCACAGATGAGATCCCACAGAGGGATCAATGTTATGTTAATGTTTATACACAGGTTGAGTTTGGTTGATGTTCATGTAAAGAAAAGTTTTAATTTTTATGTATGTTGCGGATCATGTATGGGATTATACAGGTTTACAGGTTATATGTCAGGCTTGCTACGGGTCCCGGCGGCCTTAAGCCGATCTGGATCCTAGCGCCGGTAGCGATCCGATTTTCGGGTCGTTACAGAATGTTATCAGAGCCCTAGGTTCATATGGTCGGACCTAGAGTGTCGGGCTCATAGATGTTATAGAAGGTCAAGCACAATAGGAAAGATCATGTCCACTAGGATAGGATGTGGAGTCCTGTCTTGCATGATGATGTGAAATGCCATGATTTTATGCATGTGCATTAATGATATGCTATGATATGTGATGTATGTGATGCGGGTTCATGTGTGCCCACATGAACCATATGATGCTAATGTTTGTGCTATGTGTACTGTTTTTCAGAAAACAGGATGAGAGGAACTCGTCGATCAGCAAGATTGACTGGAGTACCACCTGAGGATGAGGGCATTAGCGCTCGTCCTCCCACATTGCCTAGGGCAATGTCAAGCAGGTCCAACCGGGAAAGAGCAGCAAGAGACCCTAGAAGGTCTTTGGATCTGGGTAGAAGCAGATCAGTCAGAGGAACAGTTCAAAGAGGAATGTCTGAGAGCATGGGGGATGAGATGGATGTAGAGCAGAGGAGGGATGGCAGTCTTGGAGTTGGCATGTCAGAGGAAGGTATGGGAGAGTCCCAAGGAGGCACTCAGGCCTCGGGATTTGTTCAGCCACCTCACTACCCACATTTCTCACAACATCCTGGGTATTCGATGGGAGGTACATCGGATTACCCTAGTTTCACCCCTTATCCCACACAGATGCCATACCCACCATACTACCCACCATACTCTCAGTACCCAATGTATCCACCTCCACCCTACTATCCAAATCCAGCAAACCCTACCTCAGAAAATGTTGCACCACCTCCACCACCTGCAGAACCAGCAGCCCCAGTTGTTCAGCCACCTAGACCTAGCTCAGCCAGTGGGAGCAAGGTTAAGATGACTGACTACATGAAATTGGGTGCCCCTCAGTATGAAAAAGGGGATGACCCATTTGTGTATCTTGAAAGGGTTAAAGTAATCACAGATGAGATTGGGGCTAATGATAGTAGAGCCATTCAGATGGCTGGGTTCACGCTTAAGTGCAAGAAGGCACGAGAGTGGTTCAAGAATTATGTGAAACCGAGAGTGGACAGCATGACTTGGGAAGAGTTTACAAACGAGTTTGCAGGATGGGCTTTTCCCGATAGTTCAAGGGAGCTGAAGATGATAGAGTTCGAAAAGTTGAGGCAGACGGATGAAATGGGTGTGGAGGAGTTCACCGACAGATTTTTGGAGCTGTTGCCTTTTTCTGGGCAGAGTTTGGATACAGATTCGAAAAGGTCAAGGAGGTATGTCATGAAACTTCATTCCAGGTATTCCTCCTTGATCCAGTCAGTGGACAGGGAGAGCTTCCATGCCATAGTAGATATGGCCAGGAAAATGGAGGCCAGTGCCATCGTTCAAGGGACAGTTAAGCAGTCAGTGGCACAGTCTTCCGGTTCTAAAACTCCGGGTGGGGGAAGATTAGATCCCTCTACTCTGAGTGCAGCAGCTTCAGGCAGTAAGAGATGGGGTAAGCCCAAGGGTAAGAAGAACAAGTTCTGGAATAAAGTCAAGTCTAGTCTGGGATTTGGGAGTGGCTCAAGCTCTGGTGCGGATAATGCAGTTTGTGCGAGGTGTGGTAAGCCACACAGGGGAGTATGTCGGTTTGGGATGAACACCTGTTTCTGATGTGGTCAAGAGGGGCATATGGCTCGAGATTGTCCAAGAGCAGTCCCGATGGCTCAGTCCCAGCAGACAGCTTCAGGCAGTGTAGCGCAACCAGCAGCTCCAGCCATGACTCAGGCCAGTGGCAGAGGCAGAGGGAGAGGGGCAGCCTCTTCCTCAGCGGGTTTCAGAGGTGAAGGTCCATCAGCTCCAGCACGGATCTTCACAATGACTCAGCAGGAGGCAGATGCATCTAACACCGTGGTGGCAGGTAACTTAATCATTGGTTGTTCAGATGTGTATGCCTTGATGGACCCTGGTGCATCTCATTCTTTTATTGCTCCGAGAGCCATGGGGAGGTTAGGTCTGATGACTTCTGGGTTAGAGTGTCCTCTCTGGGTCAGTGGACCCAAGTGTGATCCATCAGTGGCAGAGTCAGTCTGCCAGTGTAGTCCTGTGTTTGTTGAGGGAAGATGCTTGTCCGCCGACCTAGTGGTTCTAGATTTGACAGATTTTGACGTCATTCTAGGGATGGACTGGTTATCTACCCATGGTGCTACCTTGGACTGCAGGGACAAGGTAGTCAAGTTCAGAGGTCAGGATGGGTCTGAGGTCGTCTTCAGAGGAGACAGGAGGGGTACACCTAGAGGTCTGATATCAGCTCTTCAGGCTTGTAGGTTGCTTAGGAAGGGATGTCAGGGGTATTTGGCTCATGTGAGAGAGCTTAGCAGTCAGGTTAGGGAGCCCGCCTCGGTGCCAGTGGTGAGAGAGTTCTTAGATGTGTTCCCAGACGAACTGCCAGGTTTACCACCTGCTAGGGAGATAGAGTTCGAGATAGAACTGATGCCTGGAACCCGACCGATCTCTATCCCTCTCTACAGGATGGCACCAGCAGAATTGAAAGAGTTGAAGGAGCAGTTGCAGGAGCTGGTAGACAAGGGCTTCATCCGACCGAGTACCTCACCCTGGGGTGCCCCAGTTTTGTTCGTGAGAAAGAAGGATGGATTCCTTAGACTTTGTATCGACTACAGGCAGTTGAACAAAGTCACTACCAAGAACAAGTACCCATTGCCAAGGATCGACGATCTATTCGACCAGCTAGCAGGAGCGGGTTGTTTCTCCAAAATAGATCTGAGATCTGGGTACCATCAGTTGAGGATCAGGGAAGAGGATGTACCGAAGACAGCTTTCAGGACCAGATATGGGCATTTTGAGTTCCTTGTAATGCCGTTCGGGTTAACTAACGCCCCTGCAGCATTCATGGACCTCATGAACAGAGTGTTTAGCCAGTACCTGGATCACTTCGTTATTGTCTTCATAGATGATATCTTGGTGTATTCCAGGAATGCAGAGGAGCATGCCCATCATCTGAGGTTGGTTCTACAGACCTTGAGGGAACATGGCTTGTATGCCAAGTTCTCCAAGTGTGAGTTCTGGCTAAGGAGCATTTCGTTCTTGGGGCATGTAGTGTCAGAGAATGGGATTGAGGTGGACCCCAAGAAGACAGAAACTGTGGCTAACTGGCCTAGACCCACTTCAGTGACGGAGATCAGGAGTTTCTTGGGTTTGGCAGGTTACTACAGGAGGTTCGTTCAGGACTTCTCGAAAATAGCAGCTCCTCTGACCAGACTGACCAGGAAGAATCAGAAATTTCTGTGGACCGACCAGTGCGAGGAGAGTTTTGAAGAGCTCAAGAAGAGGTTGACTTCAGCACCAGTTTTAGCTCTGCCATCTAGTGATGAAGACTTTACAGTCTTTTGTGATGCGTCCCGTGTGGGACTGGGTTGCGTACTAATGCAGAATGAGAGGGTGATTGCTTATGCTTCTAGGCAGCTGAAGAAGCATGAGTTGAATTACCCCACGCATGACCTTGAGATGGCAGCAGTAATCTTTGCACTCAAGATGTGGAGGCACTACCTCTATGGGGTTAAATGCGAGATCTTTACAGATCATAAAAGCCTGCAGTACATCCTGAGTCAAAGAGATTTGAACTTAAGACAAAGGAGGTGGGTAGAGCTGCTGAGTGACTATGATTGCAAGATTCAGTATCATCCGGGTAAGGCGAATGTCGTGGCAGACGCCCTAAGCCGGAAGTCACTAGGTAGTCTATCCCACATCACGGCAGAGAGGAGACCAGTGGTGAAGGAGTTTTACAAGCTCTTTGAGGAAGGTCTACAGTTGGAGTTGTCTGGTACAGGTGCTTTAGTTGCTCAGATAAAAGTGACACCTGTGTTTCTGGAGCAAGTGGCTCAGAAACAGCATGAGGACCCAGAGTTAGTAAAGATTGCCAGGACGGTTCAGTCAGGCAAAGACAGCGAGTTCAGATTCGACAATAAGGGGATCCTCCGCTATGGGAGTCGTTTGTGTGTACCAGATGACATAGGGCTAAAAGGAGACATCATGAGAGAAGCTCATAATGCAAGATACAGTTTGTGTCAGCCTGCGAAGTGTGTCAGAGGGTGAAGCTGGAACATCAGAAGCCGGCTGGAATGCTTAACCCGCTACCTATTCCAGAATGGAAATGGGAGAATATAGCTATGGACTTCGTAGTGGGGTTACCGGCGACGTCCAACAGATTGGACTCCATATGGGTAATTGTGGACAGACTCACCAAATCTGCTCACTTCGTCCCTGTCAGGAGTGGCTATTCTGTGGACAAGTTGGCGCAGGTGTACGTTGATGAGATAGTCAGACTGCATGGGGTTCCTGTTTCTATAGTGTCAGATAGAGGGCCCCAGTTCACCTCCAGGTTTTGGCGGAGTCTGCAGAATGCTATGGGTACTAGGTTGGATTTCAGCACTGCCTTCCACCCACAGACAGACGGACAGTCAGAGAGGACCATCCAGACCGTAGAAGATATGCTAAGAATGTGTGTGCTGGACTTTGGCGGTTCTTGGAGGCAACATCTACCTTTGGTGGAGTTTGCCTACAATAACAGCCATCATGCTAGCATCGGGATGGCTCCATATGAAGCTTTATATGGGAGGAAGTGCAGGTCACCTGTTTGCTGGGAAGAAGTTGGAGAAAAGGCCTTGGCAGGGCCTGAGCTAGTAGAGATCACCAGCAGGGTAGTACCCTTAATCAGAGAAAGAATCAAGACAGCTGCAAGCAGACAGAAGAGTTATGCAGACATTCGCAGAAGACTAGTAGAGTTTCAGGAGGGGGATCTGGTATTGCTTAAGGTGTCTCCAATGAAAGGAGTGGTTCGGTTCGGGAGGAAAGGTAAGCTGGCTCCGCGGTACATCGGACCCTTTGAAGTCTTGCAAAAGATTGGGAGTGTATCGTACAAGCTGGACTTACCTGCTTCAATGGAGAGAATCCATCCGGTTTTCCATGTTTCTATGTTGAGAAAATTCGTGTCAGATCCGGGCAAGGTTCTTAGTGAGCCTGATGTGGAGATCCAAGAGGATCTCACCTATGTTGAGCAGCCAGTACGGATCCTAGACACCCAGATCAGGAAACTGAGAAACAAGGAAATCCCGATGGTGAAAGTCCTGTGGAACCACCACAATATGGAAGAATGCACTTGGGAGACACGGGAGTCCATGCTCCGGCAATATCCTCATCTCTTTTAAGGTTAGTCTCCATGTGTTTCATGTGTATGTTATGTTATTTGCTATGCATGTGCTAGTTGAGGAACATTCGGGGACGAATGTTCTTAAGGGGGGGAGAATGTAATACCCGGCTAGACTCCGGTATCGGAATTCCTACCGTCCGGTATCATACCATATGAGGACTAAAGAATCATTCAATAACCAATCCACATCAACATCATAAATGCAATGCAACATATTCGTGAATTCTAATGCAAACAACCTAATTCATCACATGGCATTCATGATGCATGAACATGCTCAACTGTATAATTCATTTACTTTAAAAACATAAAGGTTTATTCTACTCACCTCTGGCTGAAGCTCTACTGACTCAGAAGCAGCTGAACTCACTGCTGGGGTCCTCGGTTCCTCGGGTCCGAACCTACAC
Organism: Manihot esculenta; assembly: GCF_001659605.2. NCBI lineage: Eukaryota > Viridiplantae > Streptophyta > Magnoliopsida > Malpighiales > Euphorbiaceae > Manihot > Manihot esculenta. The sequence goes on from NC_035166.2 coordinate 4,703,878, forward strand.
AGGTGGACTCAAATGAGGGACCAAACAACTAGAACATAACTCTAAAAACATCTCCCGAAAACCCCCTAAAACATCTCAAAACAATCATGCAAAAACATGCAAAGGAAGGCTGGACAGGGCACTTTCGGCGGCAGGTTCAGCGGCCGAAAGTCCCTCCAGAGCCGAAAGTCAGGCAGGTTCGGCGGCACCTTCGGCGGCCGAAACTCCCAGACAGAGGCGAAACTCATGCATGTTCGGCGGCCGAACCTGAGTTTCCTCCAAGGGTGTTTTTATTCAAAAACTCATTTCCATCTTGCTTAAAATCATCAAAACATTAAAACATTTCATGAAAACATGGTTTTACCCTTCTAGAGGTCTCCGACATCCGAGATTCCACCGGACGGTAGGAATTTCGATATCGGAGTCTAGCCGGGTATTACATTCCTCCCTTATCCTTAGCTGATGGTACCCCGATCTCAGATCTATTTTGGAGAAACAACCCGCTCCTGCTAGCTGGTCGAATAGATCGTCGATCCTTGGCAGAGGGTACCTGTTCTTGGTAGTGACTTTGTTCAACTGCCTGTAGTCAATACAAAGTCTAAGGGATCCATCCTTCTTTCTCACAAACAAGACTGGTGTAATACCCGGCTAGACTCCGGTATCGGAATTCCTACCGTCCGGTGGGATCTCGGATGTCGGAGACCTCTAGAAGGGTAAAATCATGTTTTTGTAAAATGTTTTCATGTTTTTAATGGTTTTAAGTATGAAATTAAATGAGTTTTTGCATGAAAAGTCCTTGGAGGAAAACCCAGGTTCGGCCGCCGAAAGTCAAGTTCGGCCGCCGAACATGCATGCGTTTTGGAGGCACGTTAGGCCCCCGAAAGCATGAGTTAGGGAAGTCCAGGTTCGGCCGCCGAAAGTCAAGTTCGGCCGCCGAACATTGCATGGATGCGGAAGCGCATTTGGCCCCCGAACGTGGCCTGGCCAGCCACCTATAAAAGGGGCACTTAGCCGAAATGGGCGAGTTTTCTCCCATTTTCGGCCACAGCAAGCTTCCGACCTTCCCTTTGTAACTCTCGTGTTCTTCCTCCAAATCTCTTCCATTTTCTTGAGTTTTAAACTCACGTTTGCAAGTTTGAGCATTTAAACCAAGTTTTGGAGCTTTGGGAACTCAGGAGCTCATTTTCGTGGATCTCCAAGTTTAGGTCGTCTCCCTCTCGATCTTCAAGAGGTAAGGGCCGATCTTAAGCTCCTTATGTGTTTTAAGTAAGTTTTATGCAAGATCTATGGGTAGAAATGCATGTTAGGTTATATGTTGAGTTATGGGTTAATATTGATGTTTTGAACAATGTGTGTGGATTTTGTGTGTTTGAAGTGTTGTAGTTGGGGTATATGACTGCTTGAGACCCCTAGGAACTTGTATGCATGTTTTAGTTGAGATTTATGCATGATTTGAGGTTTTGGGAGGCAAGAGGTTCATGTGAACCAAGTTTCTGCCCTTCTGGCAGAAACCAGGTTCGGCCGCCGAAATGAGTTTCGGCCGCCGAACCCCCTTGTGGAGGCAGCATTCGGCTGCCGAAGCTTGCCCCCGAAAGAGGACATTCGGATCTGTCTGGGACTTTCGGCCGCCGAAGGTGCCGCCGAAAGTGCCTGTCTTTCGGCTCTGGAGGGACTTTCGGCCGCCGAACTTGCCGCCGAAAGTGCCCTGTTCAGCCATTTCTTGCATGTTTTTATGTGAAGTTTTCATGATGTTTTAGGGGGTTTTTGGGGAGTAGTTTATAGTTATGTTCAGGTGTGTTTGGTCCCTCATTTGAGTCCACCTGTGTAGGTTCGGACCCGAGGAACCGAGGACCCCAGCAGTGAGTTCGGCTGCTTCGGTGTTGTCAGAGTCAGCCAGAGGTGAGTGGAACTAAACTTAATCTTTTAAATTAAATGTTTTATCATGTTTCATGCATCATGATTATGCAATAGGGCGATTGCATTAGTTCACGAATATGCCGCATTGCATCATGTGTTGTTGATGTGGGTGAATGTTGGATGACCCAATTAGTCCATGACAGGAAGACCAGGACCCCATTCTACGGCCTGGCACGGAAATGAAAGACCAGGACCCCATTCTACGGCCTGGCACGATTGTGGACTCGAAGACCAGGAGCCCAGAGGAGGCCCTGGAATAATGGTAAGTAATGTATGTATGACAGGAAGACCAAGACCCCATGCTACGGCCTGGCACTATGTTAGCTTGGACTAATTGGTGACAAGTTCACCCAACCCCTATGTGAATTGTTTGTGTTATGATGCATTTCATAGAGCATAGTATTTATGTGTTTTAATAGTTCAGCTCACTGGGCTTTTAGCTCACCCCTCTCCCTTTACCCCCAGGCTTGCAGGTACAGTATAGTGCGGGAGTCCGGATAGAGTAAAGAAGTCATGCTTATGTAATAGCTAGCAATGGACATGATCAAATTGTAATGTAAAAGTACAGTATAGTCATGTAATGAGGTTTGTGGATGTTAGTGTGTGCTTGACCATAGATTGTGCTATCCCTTTTATACATGATCTTAGGGATTTTGATGATGTTTATGTAAACCAACTCAACAGATGTATGTCACCCATCGAGGGCACAGATGAGATCCCACAGAGGGATCAATGTTATGTTAATGTTTATACACAGGTTGAGTTTGGTTGATGTTCATGTAAAGAAAAGTTTTAATTTTTATGTATGTTGCGGATCATGTATGGGATTATACAGGTTTACAGGTTATATGTCAGGCTTGCTACGGGTCCCGGCGGCCTTAAGCCGATCTGGATCCTAGCGCCGGTAGCGATCCGATTTTCGGGTCGTTACAACTGGAGCACCCCAAGGTGAGGTACTCGGTCGGATGAAGCCCTTTTCTACCAGCTCTTGTAACTGCTCTTTCAACTCCTTCAACTCGGCTGGGGCCATCCTGTAGGGAGGGGTAGAGATCAGTCTAGTTCCAGGCATCAACTCTATCTCGAACTCTATCTCCCTAGCAGGTGGTAAACCTGGAAGCTCGTCTGGAAAAACATCCTGAAACTTTCTGACAACTGGCACTGAGGCTGGCTCCCTAACCTGACTGCTAAGCTCTCTCACATGAGCCAAATACCCCTGACATCCCTTCCTAAGCAACCTACGAGCCTGAAGAGCTGATATCAGACCTCTAGGTGTACCCCTCTTGTCTCCTCTGAAGATGACCTCTGACCCATTCTGATCTCTGAACCTGACTACCTTGTCTCTGCAGTCCAAGGTAGCACTATGGGTAGATAACCAATCCATCCCTAGAATGACGTCAAAGTCTGTCAAATCTAGAACCACCAGGTCGGTGGAGAGGGATCTTCCCTCAACAAAAACTGGACTGTACTGGCAGACTGACTCTGTCACTGACGGGTCACACTTGGGTCCACTGACCCATAGGGGACACTCTAACCCAGAGACTATCAGACCCAACCTCTCAACGGCTCTCGGAGCAATAAAAGAATGAGATGCACCCGGGTCCATTAATGCATACACATCAGAACACCCAATGATGAGATTACCTGACACCACGGTGTTGGATGTGTTAGCCTCCTGCTGAGTTATGGTGAAGATCCTGGCTGGAGCTGATGGACCTTCACCTCGGGAACCAGAAGAAGAGGCTGCCCCTCTCCCTCTACCTCTGCCATTGCCCTGAGTTGTGGCTGGAGCTGCTGGCTGTGCCACACTACCAGAAGCTGTCTGCTGGGGTTGGCCCATAAAAGGTGCTCTAGGACACTCCCGAGCCATGTGTCCCTCCTGTCCACATCTGAAACATGCATTAGTCCCAGCCCGACACACTCCCTTGTGTGGCTTCCCACACCTTAAGCATTTTGTACCAACTGAGCCTGAGCTCGAGCCACCGCCTAATCCCAGACCAGATTTCAACTTACTCCAGAACTTGTTCTTCTTCGGCTTCTTGGTGGTGTTACTCCACCTCTTGCTACCTGAGCTCTGAGAAGAGAGACCTGGCCCTCCTCTGCCTGGGGTCTTAACCCCTGAAGACTGGGTCACTGACTGCTTCACGGACCCCTCAACTATGACACTAGCCTCCATCCTTCGCGCCATATCCACTACAGTGTGGAAACTTTCTCTCTCAACTGACTGAATCAAAGAGGAGTACCTAGAATGCAGTTTCATAACATATCTCTTGGCTTTCTTTGAATCTGTATCTAGAGCTTGCTTTGAAAAAGGCAATAGCTCCAAGAATTTATCCGTGTACTCCTCTATACTCATGTGCTCTGTCTGCCTCAGCTGCTCAAACTCAATCATCTTTAGTTCTCTGGAACTGTCTGGAAAAGCCCATCCAGCAAACTCATTTGCAAATTCCTCCCATGTCATGCCGTCTAGTCTTGGGTCCACATAACACTTGAACCATTCCCGTGCCTTTTTGCACTTTAAAGTGAACCCTGCCATCTGAATGGCCCTGCTGTCATCTGCCCCTAGCTCATCCGTTATCGTCTTCACTACTCTCAGGTACTCAAAGGGATCATCCCCTGACTTGTATTTGGGAGCATCCAGCTTAAGGTAATCTGTCATCTTCACTTTGCTCCCACCGGCTGAGCTAGGTCTAGAAGGTTGAGTAACTGGGGCTGTTGGTTCTGTAGGTGGTGGAGGTGGGGGTGCAGCATTCCCTGAGGTGGGGTTTACCGGGTTAAGATAGAAGGGTGAGGGTGGATAAGCTGGGTACTATGTGTAAGGTGGATAGAAAGGTGGATAAGGCATGTAGGTAGGGTAGGGGTTAAAGCTGGAGTAATCCGATGTGCCTCCCATCGGATACCCTGAACCCTGTGGGAAGGGTGGATAATGGGGTGGAAAACCAAACCCCGAGGCCTGAGCGCCTCCCTGTGACTCCCCTGTCCCTTCTTCCGTCATGTTGACATCCAGATTCCCATCCCTCCTCTGATCCTCTTCCATAACCTCCCTCACATCTGAAGAACTTCCTCCTCTATCTGTCCCCCTTCTGCTAGCATCAAAAGACCTTCTAGGGTCCCTTGACACTCTTTCTCTGCTTGATCTACATGACATTGCCCTAGGCAATGCAGGAGGACGGGCGCTCGTGTCCTCATCCTCAGGTGGTACTCCAGTCAATCTTGCAGATCGACGGGTTCCTCTCATCCTGTTTTTCTAAAAAACAGTACACATCACACAAACATTAGCATCATATGGTTCATGTGGAAACACATGAACCTGCATCACATATATATCATTCATATCATAGCATTAATGCACATGTATATAATCATGGCATTTCACATCATCGTACAAGACAGGACTCAACATCCTATCCTAGTGGACATGATCTTCCTATTGTGCTTGACCTTCTAGAACATCTATGAGCCCGACACTCTAGGTCCGATCCTATGAACCTAGGGCTCTGATACCATTTTGTAACGATCCGAAAATCGGACCGCTACTGGCTCTAAGATCCAGGTCGGCTTAAGGCCGCCGGGACCCGTAGCAAGCCTGACATACAACCTGAAAACCTGTTTAATCCCATACATGATCAAGAATATACATAAAAATTTAAAACTTTTCTTTCATACATTCTCTCATACACCAAACTCAACCTGTGCGTGCACTGAACATAGTCATAATCATAAGCATTGACCCCTCTGTGGGATCTCATCAATGCCCCAATGGGCGATGTAACATACGTTGAGTTGGTTTACATGAACATCACAAAACATCTAAGATCATGTATAAAAAGGGATACCTTACACATTGGGTCAAGCACAATCTCTAATCCTCAATATCAATACATACATTATGTAATACCCGGCTAGACTCTGGTATCGGAATTCCTACCGTTCGGTGGAATCTCGGATGTCGGAAGCCTCTAGTAGGGTAGAAACATGTTTTCATAAAATGTTTTAAATCATTTCATGGTTTTAAGTATGATAATGAAATGAGTTTTTGCATAAAAAGTCTTTGGAGGAAAACCCAGGTTCGGCCGCCGAAAGTCAAGTTCGGCCGCCGAACATGCATGCGTTTTGGAGGCACGTTAAGCCCCCGAAAGCATGAGTGAGGGAAGTCCAGGTTCGGCCGCCGAAAGTCAAGTTCGGCCGCCGAACATGGCATGTATGCGGAGGCAAGTTCGGCCCCCGAACATGGTCTGGCCAGCCACTATAAAAGGGGCACTTAGCCGAAATGGGCGAGCTTTCTCCCATTTTCGGCCACAGCTAACTTCCGACCTCCTTCTTCCCAATCTAGTGTTCTTCCTTCAAATCCCCACCATTTTTCTTGAGTTTTAAGCTTGCATTGAAGGTTTTGAACTTTTGAAACAAGTTTTGGAGCTTTGGGAACTCAGGAGCTCATTTTCGTGGATCTCCAAGTTTAGGTCGTCTCCCTCTCGATCTTCAAGAGGTAAGAGCCGATCTTAAGCTCCTTATGCGTTTTAAATAAGTTTTATGCAAGATCTATGGGTAGAAATGCATGTTAGGGTATATGTTGAGTTTATGGGTTAATATTGATGTTTTGAACAATGTGGCTTGCTTGTGTGTTGTAGTTGGGGTTTAAGTTAGTTTGAGGCCCCTAGGAGCTTGTATGCTTGTGTATGAGTGTTGTAGAAGAGTTTTATGCATGATTAGGAAGTTTGGGAAACTTGGAGGCAAGAGGAGCCAAGTTTCTGCCCTTGGCAGAAACCAGGTTCGGCAGCCGAAGGGAGTTTCGGCCGCCGAACATGGCTTGTGAGGCAGCTTTAGGCTGCCGAAGCCTGCCCCCGAAAGTTGGAGTTTCGGCTCTGTCCGAGACTTTCGGCCGCCGAAGGTGCCGCCGAACATGCATGAGTTTCGTCTCTGTCTGGGAGTTTCGGCCGCCGAAGGTGCCGCCGAACCTGCCTGACTTTTGGCTCTGGAGGGACTTCCGGCCGCCGAAGGTGCCGCCGAAAGTGCCCTTCCCAGCCTTTTCTTGCATGTTTTCTAGGATTGTTTTGAGGTGTTTTTAGGAGGTTTTTGGGGGTATGTTTAGAGTTATGTTCTTGTTGTTTGGTGCCTCATTTGAGTCCACCTGTGTAGGTTCGGACCCGAGGAACCGAGACCCCCGGTTGTGAGTTAGTCGTTCAGAGTCCGTTGTAAAAGTTTCAGTCACCAGGTGAGTGGAACAACTCCTTAAGTTTTAAAGTAAAGTAAATGGATAAATGAATGAATCATAAAGCATTGCCCATGCATCATTATGCCATGCAATATTTCAGGATGTTTGCATTAGAATTCACGAATATGCTGCATTGCACAAATTGATGTTGATGTGGATGGTTGTTGGGTGATCCATAGTCCTCTGATGTTATGTTATGATGATACGTTATGGAAGACCAGCGAGGCCCATTCTACGCCCCTGGCACTATGTAAGAGAAAGACCAGCGAGGCCCATTCTACGCCCCTGGCACTTTAGGATGTTATGTTATGTTATGTAAGAGAAAGACCAGTGAGGCCCATTCTACGCCCCTGGCATTTGGAGATGTTGAGGACTAATGGTGACAATACCATCCTTTATGTGATTAGCTGTGATGTGTTGCATTTCATGAAAGCATGAAATAAAATAAAATGAATAATAATAATAATAACAATAATAATAATAAAATGAATAATAATATACCTAAAAATGGAGGAACTAAAGCAAATGCTTTTAATTTCTGCTCACTGGGCTTTATAGCTCACCCCTCTCCCCTAACCCCAGTCTTGCAGGTACTGTGTAGATAGAGAAGTCAAGAAGAGTAAGAGAAGTTTATGTAATAGCATAGCTGTGGACATGGTTTATTTGCAATGTAAAAGTATGTTATGTAATGTAATGAAAGTTTAGAATGTGCTTGACTGGAGTTTGTTTTAAATCCCTTGTGTATATGATCCAAAAATGTTTTTATGATGTTTATGTTATCTAAGCCTAACATATGTTATGTTGCCCATTGGAGTATTTGATGAGGACTCCAACGAGGGGTTTATGATATGTTATGTATGCACAGGTTAGGCTTGGAAAGAAAAGTTTTAATTTTTATGTATGTTGTTGATCATGTATGGGATTAAACAGGTTCACAGGATGTATGTTTGGCTTGCTACGGGTTCCGGCGGCCTTAAGCCGACCTGGATCCTAGCGCCGGTAGCGGTCCGGTTTCCAGGTCGTTACACATTACTATTCATAACTTTACATCATTTTACAATTTATCATGTCCACACTCTATCTATTACATACACATGACTTCATTACTCTTGCTGACCTCCTAGTCTACCCTGTACCTTCAAACCTGGGGGATTAGGGAGAGGGGTGAGCTACTAGAGCCCAGTGAGCAGAATAATAAAACATTTAAAACATATGATAACATGGAATGCATCACATCACAGCTAATCACATCAAGGATGAACTTGTCACCAATAGCCCTCTACATATCCAATTGTGCCAGAATGTAGAATGGGTCCTGGTCTTTCTCTTACATAGTGATTTGTTTGTGATGTGATGCATTCCTTGATGACAAGTTCATCCTTGATGTGATTTGTTTGTGATGTGATGCATTCCATTATGGCATATGTTTTAAATGTTTTATTATTCTACTCACTGGGCTCTAGTAGCTCATTCCATTTCCCTAATCCCCCAGGTTTGCAGGTACGGGCTTGACCAGGAAGTCAAGAAGAGTAAAGTCTTATGCGATGTAATAGTTAGATGTGGACATGATGAATTGTTATGTAATGTAAAGAATAGTAATATGATGTAATGTAATGATGATATTGAGGATTAGAATGGTGCTTGACCCTAGTATGTTTGGTCATCCCTTGATATATGATTTATAAAATGTTTTTATGATGTTTATGTCTAACCAAACTTAATGTATGTTATGATACCCCATTGGAGCATTTGATGAGGGCTCCAGTGTGAGGTTTTATGTTATGACTATGAGTTTGTACAGGTTAAGCTTGGTTGATGAAAAGAAAAAGTTTACAGGTTTATGAGTATGTATGATCATGTATGGGATTTAACAGGTATACAGGTTGTATGTTAGGCTTGCTACGGGTCCCAGCGACCTTAAGTCGACTGGATCCTAGCGCCGGTAGCGGTTCGGTTTTCCGGATCGTTACACTCTACTACTAAGATTAGGGAGGAATACCTAGAGTGGAGTCTCATGGTATACCTCCTACCTTTCTTCTAGTCGGTGTCATAAGCCTTATCTACATGATGGAGCAACTCCAAAAACTTATCTATGTATTCATCTACACTCATTTTCTTAGTTTGCCTTAACTGATCAAACTCTATCACCTTTAACACCTTTGAACTATCTGAAAAAGCCCATCCTGCAAACTCATTTGTAAACTATTGCCAGGATAAGTTGTTTAGAGCTTTGATACCACTCGATAACGATCCAAAAACCAGACCGCTATCAGTGTTATGATTCAAATCGACTTAAGGTCGTTGAAGTGCATAGTAGGCCTATTATACATCCTGTTACATTTGATATAATCCCAACCATGATCATAAAAATATATAAAAATATTTTCATCTCATGAATGAAAACTCAACATGCATACAAGCATAATTGAAAACATAAACCCATACTAGAGCCTTCACCAAATGCTCAAGTATGGTTATCATTACATGCCTCAGTTTGGTTCAAATATAGATTAAAATCAAAAGTTTTATACAATAAAATCATAATAAAGGGATCATAAAAGAAAACTTGAGCAAACAACAATTATAAACCACAACATATTACATGTCCATAACTATATTATTATATCATAACTATACCATAAACCACTGCTGACCTCCCGAGCTAACTCTAATCCTGCAAATTTGAGGTTAGATGAAAGGGATAAGGCACTAGAGCCTAGTGAGCAAAAACATAACGTAAAACAATTCAATAAAACATATGATCGTATGAATTCACCATAACATAAATAATTGACATCAAGATAGACTTGTCACCAGTAACCCTTCGCAATTTCAATAGTGCCTGACCTGTAACAGGTGCTCCTTAAGACTTTCTTTTAAACATACATAACATATCCACAGTGCAAGGGGAGTAGAATGGCCATCCTGGTCTTTCTCTTACATAATGCTAGGGGCATAGAATGGGTCTTGACTTGGACTTTCATATCCGTCATACATAGCATAGCTTGTTCAAGAACTAGTGGGTCATCCAACATCCATCCACAATAATAATTAATTATGCAATGCATTATATTTGTGAATTATAATGTAAAATAACCTATTCATATACATATGGCATTCGTGATGCATGAGTAAGTTTAAAACATTTAATTTCTTTAAAATAATAGTTTAATTTGGTTCTACTCAGCTCTGGCTGATGCAAGCCTAGCTCTGAAGTAGTTATGCCATTGCCGATCTCTATGGTCTCCCAAGTCTGATCCTACACAGATGGACTTAAATGAGGGCTCAAATATAACTTTTACCACTCTTAAAACTATCCCAAGAAACTCCTAAAAGCATATAAGAAAGCATGTAGAAAACGAGTTGAAAATGGCTAGACAGGGGACTTTCGACGGCAGGTTGGGCAACCTAAAGTCCCTTTATAGATCTGAAAGTCAAACTTTTGGAGGCAGGTTAGGCAGCCTAAAGGCCAGCCTTCATAAGCAGGTTCGGCGATCGAACCTCGCTTCTGCGGCCAAACCTGGGTTCTTCTGCAATGTAGAACCTGATTTTGCTTTTTGTCAACAGCCCTCAAAACGTAACCACACACATGCAACAACTAAAAATCACTCCAAAGCAACCTAGGACCCTCTAAGCAAATGGAAAACTCCATAGAAAGCAACATGCAAGCAATCTAGCACATCAGCATTCAGGACTCAAACAAAATGAGAAAAACCATGACCTTTGCATGCAAACACTCTAACTACCCAATACATTATGAAAATAGATTGCAACTTAACCAAAAGAATAAGATTTTGAAAGCACAACTTATTAGGGAAATAATGACCACAACAAGAAGGAATTTAGAGAAGAGGGAGAAATGAGCTTCGAAGGCCCGATTGCTAAAAACCTCAAAATCTCAGCTTGATTCTTCAAAACCAAAGATAAAATGATGAATTTCTAAAAGATATATGGAAGATTAAAGTGAAAACATCAAAAGTTTTTCTTAGGCTCACCTCTACCTGAAAGTGGAGAAAACTTCTCTCCACTTTCTGGTGGAGCTCAATTTATAGTTGGGCTGGAAAAGCCATCTTTGGCAGCCGAACCTTAAACCCTTTTCTAAGACTTTTTTTTTTTAACACATCTTAAAATACTTAAAATTCATTATATAAAAATCTATTTTACCGTCGAAAGTTTTCAGTTTTAAGATTTCAAATTCCAACAGAGATTCTGTCAAAATATTAGAATTCTCATACTGGATTTTAGTCGAGTATTATAACTCAACTCTTGAAAATACAATATCACCTTGCTAAAGTAGTGTGAGTTCCTTGCTTTTGGCTCCTTCGGCTCTTAAAGTCAAATTAACTTAATCAATTGAAATGAGAGATCAAAATTAATCTTTTAATAATTTTAAAATATCTCTCCCTAAGACACCCCTTGAAATATGACAACAAACATATAAGAGAAACATAAAAAAAAAAAAAAGAATAAGGGATTTTTAGGTATAAAGTTGAAAGTTTGGTTTTAGAAGCACCTTAAATTGCCAAAACTAGCCTTTTTATAGTACATATTCAACTGCTAAAAAGTGTTTTTGGCAGGAGAATCTGGAGTTTACTAGAATGCTAAAACCCAATTTTGCTATATTTTTTAAGACTCTGAAAATTAATCAAACATTATCAAACTTAGAATATCACAACCACCTAAGACAGCTTAGAACTTCAAGTAAACTAACATGCTTTGATAATCAACGTATAAAACTTCAAATCTCAACCAAATTAACACAAAAGACTTTCTTAACAATGTGTGCTCCCATTCACTCAAATCAAGTTCCAAACCCACATGCATTTGCATAAAAGGATCTCAACCAAATTAACACAAAAGACTTTCTTAAGAATGTGTTCTCCCATTCACTCAAATCAAGTTCCAAACCCACATGCATTTGCATAAAAGGAATTACACTTTACCATTAAACACCACTGAACTAAAAGAAGGCATAAACTCCATTTAACTGATACCAATATGATTTACAACATCGACATGTAAAGAAATATTTGAAATCTACCATTATAGCATGTATTGATAGTTTTTTCATTCATAACCCAACATGCAAGAGTGGATCCAATATTTCTTGAGATATGGAGCGTAATGATATATTATGGACTATACACCATACGCCATAGTCAAGGATCCAACTCCGCGCTGAGTTGGCCGGGAGTGTGGGGGTAGATCTATTATGATATATTATGTCTTTTTGTATTTTTCCTAGACATATAAATGTTAGTGTATTTACCCTAAACCATTATCTTAGACCTTTTGTATGTCATTTTATTTATCAATAAAAGAGATTTTATTATCATAATTATTTGTTTGCATGCTATATAATAATGATTAACATACCTGGTTACTTATTATTATGATAATAATAATAAAATATGACTAGTATGATTATTAATTGATAATCATGAGATGATTATGTGTATGTTGATATAAATCAATAATCATAGATACTTGTTAAAAAATAAAATATTGGATGGACCCATATTGAGATCACTACATGAGTTATTGTCATAAGTGAATCTCAAGATAGTTATGTTTTAATCATTTGACTTGATATTGTCATAGTTTTCAACATAAGAACTGCTATATTTTGACATAACCAAACATTGTCTTTAATTGGATAATTATAAAGGTTATGATTGAACATAATAGAAATTATGTAGAGGATATTAAACAATTAAGATAGAATTTGTCTATCTCCTTGAGAGAGATATCTTCTGGACCTCTCGATAAGTGAGACTGAGAAATGCATGGTCGTGCTCAAATGAATTGATAATGTAATCAATATCATTTGGTTTTATCAGTCTGCTTAGAGATCAAGAAATTATAAGTTTGAACATTATAAGTTTAAACATTATAAATTTGACATTGACCATAACTTATCTTCAAACTAGATATTGTGTGACAAATGGATTAATACATGCTCTTTTTATTAGGCTTTATCGGACTATCGATCCTCATATTAATTGGATAGTCATAATGTCTTGCTAGAGGATGCTTATGATTTATGGGCCTTGTTGGACTGGACCTATTGCCAATTAATATGAGCCTATTGGGTCACATACAAAAGAATACCATTGATGTGATATGTCATATTAATTGGCTAAGAGCCCGTTACTATAATTAATAATAATATTAATAAATATACTATTATTAATATTATTTATTTATTATTACTATGAGATAATAATATTTAAAAGATCTGCAGCCTATCTGTAACTATTACAAATAAAAGATCTTTTCGTTTTCTTTTGAAAAAGACTTATCGCATAGATATATTAGTGTCTGCGATACTGTGACGATTGGGTGGAACACAACTATTTTACGAGAAGAAGTGTGGAAAAACGAAAAGACTGAGAGAAAATGAGTGAACATAAAAACAACTTCTTTGAATTACGGTAGGGAGGTTCTTTTTTGTAATCGTTTTCTAGGGTTGTTGATTGAGAGCACATAGCTAATCCATCCGTTGAGAGAGCTAACACTCCAGACGGAAACATTCATGTGGATACCATTGAGGATGTTCATTTCAGAAGCAGCACCATCAGTCTGGAGCAGTTTATTTTCGTCAAGTCTAAAAGGTTAGTCTTTTTATCATTCCTTTCAAATTAAATGAAGCACTCAGATCCTGAAAGGGGAAACAAACATCTTTTTTCACTACGTAATTTTGGGTTGCAATACTCTCTGGGCATCCTTACAATGGTATTAGAGCCAACTTGTGCTTTTCATTTAAGTCTAATATGCCATGATTGATGTGCTATATGTGATACATATTTATTGGAATGGCATGATAATTGGTTTGTTCAATTCATTTTATATATGATGTTCAAAACGATAGATTTATATGTGATATGAATCGATGATACCTATGTGAGTCTATTGGGTCACACATAAAAGAACGTTTTTGATATGCTATGTCCTATTAATAGGCTAAGAGTATGTTAGTATTATTAATAATAATATTAATAAAGATGTTATTACTATTAATATTAATTATTTGTTATTATTAAGAGATAATAATATTTAAAAGATTTGCGGCCTATATATAACTGTTATAGATAAAACATCTTTTCGTTTTCTTTTGAAAAAGACTTATTGTATAGATATATTAGTATTTGCGATATTGTGATGGTTGGGTTGAACACAACTCTTTTAGGAAAAGAAGTATGAGAAAATGAAAAGATTGAGAAAAACGAGTGAACATAAAAGACCTTCTTTGAATTGCGAAAAAAAGATTTTTCCTGTAATCGTTTTTTTGGGTTATAAATTGGGAGCACATAGCTAATTCATCTGTTTAGAGAGCTAGCACTCCAGACGGAAATGTTCATGTGGATACCATTGAAGGTGTTCGTTTCAGAAGTAGCACCATCAGTCTGGAACAATTTCTTTTCGTCAAGTCTAAAAGGTGAGTCTCTTTATCTTTCCTTTCGAATTAAACGAAGAACTTAGATCTTGAAAGAGGAATAGAGATCTTTATTTTTCCTCCGCGTAATTTTTGGGTTGCAGTGATCTCTAGGTTTCCTTGCACCTTGTACTGCTCGAGAGTAGTTTGCAACTTTTAGATGTACCGGAGTATCTGCTCGTTGGTCAAGTTGTTGAGATCTGCTTCATTAACCATTAAGGGCGTGTTTTGCCCACATGACGCCTTCATTGGTAGCAATCTTAGCAGCAGCTTGTAAACTACCGGCCATTTCAATTGAGAAGAGAGAGATTTCTTTTTAAGAGAAAAGAAAGAAGAGACTGACTTTATCTAAATGAACAATATGGATTCAATGGATTTTTTCGGCAATGGAACCAAATAATATAACCGGAAAATAGAGTTGTGCTATAATTGGCTAGACCTGAAAGAAAGAGAACATGAGATGGTGGGTGCCCACAGCAATCACTCTGATGCTCAATTCAGTATATTGAAGAATAGAGCGAATGTAATGAATTGCTTAGGACTTGAGTAGTATAAGAGAATAGCGTACCTTTGCCTTTGTGATCGTTTCCCTTTTATATTATAAGAAAATGAAGATTAATATGACATTTCTTGGTAATCCGATAATGATGTGGTTACTTGATAAGAGATATCGCCAACTAATAAGTCAGTGATCCCGCGATTACAGGTGTGATGGGAATTCACTGAACTATGCTTGATAACAGTAACTTTGTGCCGAGAATTGTCCTATCCAGAGAGGGCGAGTCTTAATGATAAACTGGGTGTTGAGGTGCTTGGATTTTCTTTTCCTCGGGTAGGACTGTGTCTCTTATTTATCAGATTCTTATCACGTGAATCTGTTCTGTGGTGATAGCTCATATCTTATTTTGGACGACCCTTATATAGCATTAAGTATGTTTCTCATAGTATTTATGAGTCTATCTAAACTTACTATTCTTCACATTTCTATTTAATTGTCTCTCAATTTTATTTATATATACGTCAAGTATATCCCCTGATTGAGATATATTAAACAAATAAATATATTCATAATATGAAAATTCATTAATAAAAATAAATTTTTTTATTAAAGATAAAACATCAAGTAGTACTCCGACATCAATGTGTATTATTTTAAAAATTGACCGGCTCCTATACAGTCCTTCCTTATTGTGTATGATTTATTTGGATGGTATATTTTAGGATTATTTCAACAACCTTATATTGCATATTTTTGTTTATTATACAAACACAATTATTCTTTTATTAATTTCAATTAATACTTTAAACTATTTAGATAATTTTAAATATATTAAATTAATGTGGAGAATATTATTTTAAAATGCAAAAAAGAAATACTTTAATACGCGGAAAATTAGTTCAAAAATTTCAGTTAAATAAATTATTAATTAATATTTGGCAATTTCCTTTTTCCTTTTTTGAAACTTTTCACTTTATATCCAATTAATTCCCAATGTTAGATGTCCTAATGGAGACCCAAGCTTTTATCATGGGACAATTTCTTTGAATAACTCATGATTTATTTTTATGCTAAAATGAAGAATATATGACTTAACTATTCAACAATTGACTCAGTTACTACTACTACTAATAATAATAATAATAATAATAATAATTTTAATATTATTATTATTATTATTATTATTATTATTATTAATGTTAAAAAGACGGGAATATTTAAGAATGAATACTTAAATGGGAGCCAAATTTAAGTAACAGACACAAGTACACTCGAACTACCCCACCTTACAACAATAGCCAAACTCCATTACATTCCAATCATTCCTCAATTCAGACAAAAAAGCTCAAATAAGTTGAATTCAATACAATCTTGCAACCCTTTTAAACTTGAAATCGGAATTTTCATTTCCTTAATTACTAGCAATTATCTCTTCTCACTCCCTCTCTCTCTCTCTCTCTCTCTCTCTCTCAAGCTCTTGATGTTTCCTTAAAATAATCTCACAAGACACAAGAAAAAGAGTTTATTGTCTTCCTTCTCTTCTTCTTGCATGAAACAGAGTGTTCTGCTTCATTTGACATTATTGCAATGAAGTATATAAGATCCAACAGCTTGAAAAGGTTTTTTTCATTAAAAAGGCACGGCCTTGAAGAAGGAATCACCATTGAAGAAGACAAAAGAGCATTCTCTAACTCTAAATTTGTTCAAGAACCAGAGCATTCTCCAAAACCGACTTGGAGATGTTTCTCCTTTAAGGAAATCTCTGATGCCACCAATGCTTTTAGCCCAGGTTTTAAGACATTTATATGCATATGCAGATATGAGCTGCTCTTATTTATTTAATTTTTGCCTTAAATTTGAGTTTTACTACGTGGGTTTCAGAGAATCTTGTGGGAAAAGGAGGATATGCAGAGGTATACAAGGGAATGTTAAGAGATGGAGAGAAGATTGCAGTGAAAAGGCTAACAAAAGCTTGTAATGATGAGAGGAAAGAGAAGGAGTTCCTGACAGAGATTGGAACAATTGGCCATGTGTCTCATCCCAATGTGTTGTCTTTCTTCGGATGTTGCATGGACAATGGGCTTTATCTCATCTTCCATTTCTCGTCTGGAGGCTCTGTTGCTTCCCATCTCCATGGTACACAAACCAAGTACTACATAGAATCAGTTTGATTCCTTTCTGGGTTTTGTTTATTTTGCAATATTTTGATATTTTTTTATCTTAAAATTGGTCTTTCAGATGAGAAATTTCCAGTTATGGATTGGAAAACAAGATACAAGATTGCCATTGGGACTGCCAGAGGGCTCCATTATCTACACAAGGGATGTAAGAGAAGGATTATTCACAGAGACATTAAATCTTCAAATATACTATTGACAGCTGATTTTGAACCACTGGTAAGGTACCCATATGGAATTAGTCCTTTTTTCTTTGCTTTTTCTTGATTTTAGTTCATTGTTGTCTGATGGGTATGTACCCCTTTTTCTTTTATGGGTTTCTGAATGTGAAAGATTTCTGATTTTGGATTGGCAAAATGGCTTCCATCTCAATGGACTCACCACTCAATTGCTCCAATTGAAGGAACTTTCGGGTATCTACTGATTTCTGATGATATGAAACTCTTACGGTTCTTCTTATTGGAGTGGAACTCATTGAGTTGAATAATTTTGCACATATTAACAGGCACTTAGCACCAGAGTACTACATGCATGGAATAGTAGATGAGAAAACAGATGTGTTTGCATTTGGAGTCTTTCTGCTTGAAATTATTTCTGGCAGGAGACCTGTCGATGGGTCTCACCAAAACATACACAGCTGGGTAAGGTCACCAATTTCAAATTGATTTAAAATGATTGCAAGTTATGATTGAGATTTAGCTTAGTGGTACTCCGGTTCTATCTCTTAATTTTTAAAATCCAACTATTTTAACATTAAATAAATTTTTATCTAATTTTCTGACTGTAGTATCCAAAATATTTATTTTTCTGAAAAATAAAATTAAGGGGTAAAAAAGTAATTTAAGAAAAAAAATTTTGGTTGGTTAATTGGAGCATTCCATATTGGAAGTTTATTTTTAGAGTTGTATTTGTTTGACTTTAACAGGCTAAACCAATACTGAACCAAGGAGAGATAGAAAAGCTGGTAGATCCAAGGGTTGGAGGGGCCTATGATGCTTCACAGCTGATAAGACTTGCCTTTGCTGCATCTCTTTGTATACGAGCATCTTCCACGTGGCGCCCTACCATGAGTGAGGTAGACAATATTCTACACACTTATTTATCTTATTTTTGCTTAACTCAAAGCCAATTAATTAAACATAATCTCAAATTAGTTAGCAATGGGCTATAATCAAACATAATCTCAAGTTTATTTTACATAATCTTCCACGTGGCGCCCTACCACATCACATTATAAAAGTATTTATTACAAATTCACATAGAATATGAGGAGGTTCATATGTCACATTTCTTTCTTTTTGCATTATAAAATTTTCACATACTGCCACTTTTCATTATCATTCAAATGTATAATAAATCTGTTGATAAGATCATTACATCACATATATTTCTGTCTTGTTTCTAAACACCCAACTATAAATAGTTCAGGTTTTGAAAGGGCTGAATCAATATAATTTTAGTTTACCGCTGTCTAGATTTTAAATCACCGATTTTAATTTAAAATTAAATCAAACTAGACTTTTTTTAGTTGACGTTTTTAGAGTAATTATTTCTACTATTAATGTTGGTTTTAGAATTTTTCTTTTTACATAATTTTCATTGGCAAAAAGTTTTCTACATATATGGCAGGTATTGGAAGTAATGCAAGAAGGTGAAATAGATAAAGAAAGGTGGAAAATGCCAAAGGAAGAAGAGAAAGAAGAAGAATTATGGGAATTTGAAGATTTAGAATATGAATGCGACAGCTACTTCTCAATTTCTCCACAAGATTCATTCTCAACCAGAAGTTCTTTACCATGTTATAATCAGCTTAATTACTACGTGTAATCGTTTATGAAATCTCAAGCTTGGAATAAAAGTAAATAGAAAAAAGAAAGACAAAATTAATGGTGCAATTAGATACGTTAATTAAATCCTCGCCAAAAGCTTTTTTCTCATTCTAAATACATTTGTGTGTGATATAGAAAAGAAGTATTTTAGTAGAAATCAGTATTCGATCAGTTCTATTTAAAATCGAATCGAACTGAATAAATTAAAAATTAAAATTTTAGTGTGAAAAAATCAAACTGAATCAATTTTGAGTATAAATCAATTTAAATTAAATCGATATGATTTGATTCCATTCAATTTGATTAGTTAGACTTTTCAGTGAATTTTTTATTTTTTACATTTTATTTTTAATATTTTAAAATTTAATTAAAATATTTTATTTTTTTATTATAGTCTGATTGATTTATATTATTAAAAATAATATTCTATTATTACTAATCAGCTTGGTTTGATTTTATCAATTTTTTTTCGATCAAAATTAAATCGAAATAATTAAAATTTTAAAAATAAAAATTAAATAAAATTGAAGAAAAATAAAAATTAAATTAAATAGAATAAAAATCAAATTTTAAATTAATTTAATCCAATTAATTTTTTCCATTCAAATCCAATACAACTTACCCTATAAAAACCTTCATTGATTTAAACATGAAATGGTCTCACTATTTTTGCAAAACATGAGTAGGTAGGAAAAGTTTTTCGAAACAAGTGATTTTATGAAAAAAAAAATTGAAATAAATTTTTATAAAATTTTGTATAATTTTAAAATAATATAATTTTAATCTATTTTAATATACTTTTTCAGTTAAAAATCAAATATTTTGATTTTAAATAAGACCATTAATTTAAAAAAACCCCATAATTAAATTGCGAAATTCTTATTTTTATTCCATGCAGATGGATAACAGAAAGGCAAGCAAAACACTGTTGGTGTTGGGAAAATAAAATATGCTAGGAGAAATGTTGTTTTCTTGCACTAATCATTTAATAGCCAATAATTTGTTGTATCATAATATCAATAATTGGATTGGCCTACACAAAATTTACATTGTAAATTTTTTGTGACAGTACTAAATATAATATTTAGCACTTTTTCAAAGAGAAAGTAAAAGGAAATAATTCATTCAAAAAAAAAGTAAAAGGAAATAAAGAAAAAGCTACAGATGATAATGATTTGATTTTGAGACTTTTTCATTTAAATTTAAATTAATTTAACATTAGCGTTACGCACTTTTAATGGATATGAATATCAAACTTTGATTGAAAAATTAATTAATTTATTACAAAAAATATAATTTGAACTCTCACTTCTGGTAAAGTTAATTATTTTTTTTAACTCTCTGATAAAACATTTAACTCAAAATTTATGTTTAAAAGAGTTCAAAAATTCATGGTTTGCAAAAGTATTTTAAAAATCCAGTACTACCTAAACAGTGATGAACGGATTAATATGTTCTAAAAAATTGAAAGTTAATTAATTGAATTTAAAAAAAGTGAGGACGTTTGTTAATTTTGCTTAACATCATTGAAGTTTTTAGCAATTTGGCATTTTTTTTCCCTTTAAATCACCTTCAAATACAAATTGAGATAATTTATATGAGTTGTTGCAAATTTTAAAGTTATTACACTTTATTTTATTACCATAAAATTTCTATTATTAAAAATATTACAAAACATACACAATCTTTAAAAATATTATATAAAAATCAATCTGACTTATTTTCTATTAATTTATCTGATTAGTGATGCAACAATATAAAGTTAAGAAATTTCAAGCCAAACTTTCTTTACTCATTATCTCCCTCTTTTTTTTACACGTTATTAATGTAATACCCGGCTAGACTCCGGTATCAGAATTCCTACCGTCTGGTGGAATCTCGGATGTCGGAAACCTCTAAAAGGGTAAAACCATGTTTTTTATAAAATGTTTTCATATATTTTATAGTTTTAAGTAAAAAAGAAAATGAGTTTTGAATGAAAAAGACCAATGGAAGAAATCCAGGTTCGGCTGCCGAATCTCATGTTCGGCTGTCGAACATGGTAGAGTTTTGGAGTCACCTTTGACTTCTGAAGGTGGTCTGGCCAGCCACCTATAAAAGGCCTCATGTCCGAAAATGGGCGAGTTTTCTTCCCCATTTTCGGTCAAAGGTGAGTCCATGCCCTCCCATGGTTAGTTTTGATGATTTTCTTCAAATCTCTCAAGTTTTAACAAGTTTTAACTTGGTTTTTGAGTTAAAGATCAAGTTTTGGAGCTTAGAGACCTAAGGAGCTAGATTTCTCCCATCTCCAAGTTAAGGATCGCATCTCGTCTCGATCTTCAAGAGGTAAGCTTAGATCCTACCCTCATTGTATGTTTTATAAAAGTTTTGAGGGGTTTTAAGAGGGTTGATGCATGTTTTAGAGTAAATGCATAATGTTAGGGTTAATGTGAGTTTTGTTGAAAATATGTGTAATGTGTATATGCTTTGTGTTGTTGTTGGGGTTTAGGATAGTTTGAGACCCCTATATGCTTGGTTGCATGTTATAGAATAGCTAAATGCATGTTTGAAAGGTTTGGGAGGCAAAATGTGCATGAGGAGGCTGAGTTCTGCCACTTTGGAAGAATTCAGGTTCGGCAGCCGAATCTGCCGCCGAAAGTGCCCTGTTCAGCCTTCCTTTGCATATTTTCTATGATTGTTTTAAGGTGTTTTAGGGGGTTTTTGGGGAGATGTTTAGAGTCATGTTCATGTATATTTGGTCCCTCATTTGAGTCCACCTGTGTAGGTTCGGACCCGAGGAACCAAGGACCCCAGCAGTGAGATAGCTACTTTAGAGCTAGCCTGAGGTGAGTAGAATAACTCTTTATGTTTCAAAGTAAATAAATCAATTTTGAGCATGTTCATGCATCATGAATGCCATGAGATATATTAGGTTGTTTGCATTAGAATTCACGAATATGTTGCATTGCATAATATGATGTTGATGTGGATGAACATTGGATGATCCATTAACCCTCGTATGAAATGATATGATATGATGATGAAACGGTATGGAAGTCCAGGAAGACCCATTCTACGTCCCTGGCACATTGGAATGTTATGATATATTATGTAAGGAAAAGACCAGAGACCCATTCTACGTCCTGGCACCATTGGATATATAGAGTGCTATTGGTGACAAGTTCATCCTTAAGGTGATTTGTTTGTGATGTGATGCATTTCATGAAAGCATGAATTTTAATATAATGTTTTACTATTCTGCTCACTGGGCTCTTGTAGCTCACCCCATTTCCCTTAACCCCCCTAGGTTTGCAGGTTCGAGATAGACCAGAAGGTTAGCAAGAGTAAAGAAATTTTGTATGTAATAGTTAGAAGTGGACATGAAAGACAATGTATTTTAATATTGTGATGTAAGATGTTGTACAATTATGTTTATGAGGATTAGTATTGTGCTTGACCCTAGAGTTATAGTTAATCCCTTTTGTACATGATCTATGTAATATTTTAATGATGTTTATGTAAACTAAGCTTAATGTATGATATGTTACCCCATTGGAGCATTTGATGAGGGCTCCAGTGTGGGGTTTTATGATTATGAGTTTTATGCATGCACAGATTAAGCTTGGTGAATGAAAGAAAAAGTTTAAAGTTTTATGTATATGTATGATCATGTATGGGATTTCACAGGTATAGGATGTATGATAGGCTTGCTACGGGTCCCGGCAACCTTAAGTCGATCTGGATCCTAGCGCCGGTAGCGGTCCAATTTCCAGGTCGTTACAATTAATGTTGCAGAGATTAGATTAATAATGCTGTCAAAATTAAATTATGTTGTGATTGACTAGATTTGTAAAAAAGAGAAGGTGAAGTGCTGGTGAGTGCCCACGGCAGCCACTCCGACGCTCAAGTCAATATTGAATAATAGAGAGAATGCACTGAATAGTTTAGAACTTGACTAGTGTTCAAGTGCCTCAGTAATTCTTCTCCTTTTACACTGTAAAAAGATGGGGATAAATATAGTATTTCTCAATTACCCGATGGTGATGTGACTGGTTGTTTAATAAGGAATATCGCCAGCTAATATGTTAGCAATTCCGCGATTATAGGTGTAATGAGGATAAGTTGGACTGTGCTTGTTAACGGTAATTTCGTGTCGAGACTCACCCTATCGAGGGAAAGGCGAGTCTTAATGATGTATCGGATGTTATGGCATCTGGATCTTCCTTCTCTTGGGCTGGACTACATTTCCTATTTACCAGATCCTTACCATGTAGACCTATCTTGTAGTAACAGCTCACGGCTTACTTTGGATGATTGTTATGTAGTATCAGAGGTTCCCTTGCTGGTCTTCAATTCTTTAGATTTGAAGGGGATAGTTATTCCGAGGTCCAAGGCATGTGGCCTCCTGAGATTGGGTTTTTGCTACTCACGCCATTTTGCATATCTAGCTCCTCAATGATGACCATGCTGCTTATCGTGCTGCATTTAAAGCATGCAATTAAAACTATCTTATAAAAGCCTTCCTTTTTCCCCAAATACCATTTTTTGCTATCTCCTCCTGTGGTCTTTTGCTATCTCCTGTGGTCCTTTACTTTCAGAAAAACTTCATTCATAACTACTTTTCTGCTTGTACTCCTTACGGTAATTTTTGTTTTCCTTCAGCATGAACATGAATACTTCTTCTTCCCTTTCCCTTCGCTGGAGTTTCTTCCTCTAGCTCCTCTTCTGATGGTCCCATTCGTGCCATGGTCCCTATCATTTCGTTGAGGGAGTCTCTGAAAAGTGAAGGCAGCTTGATTAGTGATACCTCGTCTCTCATCTCAGAGCGTGATGTAGACCGTCTCTATGATACCTATCACATTCCTCAAGAGACTTTCTGTGTTTTTTCTCTTTCTCCACACATCCATGTGAGTGACTTGATTCCTGCTGAGGATACTATCATGGTCTTTGAGAAGCAATTGAAGGCGGGTCTTCGATTCCCTATAGACCTATTTTTTGTGGATGTCCTTCAGTTCCACAAGCTTTCGATTGCCCAGCTGCACCCTAATAGCTAGTAAATCTTGATGGCTTTTTCAGTTTGTCAACCTCAATAACCACATCGAATCGAGTGTAGCACTTTTCTCCCAGCTATACCAGTTAGGTACCTGCAAAAATGAAGAGTTTTGGTGCTTTATCGGGCGAAAGCACTTGATCATGTTTGACCAGATACCTTCCTCCTTTAAGCGGTGGAAGAATAAATTTTTTGTTCTTGTCACCGGACGCCGGGGGGCTTTGGGCGCCTTTAAACAAGCTGGCACTATTAGGTGGAATTGAAGAAGGATGGGGTCCGTTCAAAGAGGGAGGAGGATGGGGCTTTAGCCTTTTTCTTGACGAATACTAAATCCCCACAGAAAATGGATATCACCCAGGCGATGAGGAACACCATTTTATCTTGGCAGAGCCATCTGCAAGCAAGCTAGACTCGGAGTCCTCACCCGCCAAGCCCTCCCAACCTTGGGGAAGGCTCTTCCCTGACTAGAGATCAGGGTACTTCCTTTTCTGCCTTTTTTGTAATTTCGAACTTTTTTGCTTACTTACTTTTTCCTTTTTTGCAAATATGGCTTCTCAAAGTAAATTTGTTGAAGTGGTGCGTGCTGCCCACAAAGGCAAGGTTATTGCTAGGGCTACTAGTCCCCCTACTAAGCGTGCTAGCCCCATAGAAGAGGTGATCATGCTTCCTCCTCCTCTATCCCCACCTGTGGTAGAAGAATCGGCCCAACTTTGGCCTGAGTCTGCTGCCCTAGGCACTTCTGCTTCTACCTCAACTTCTGAGTTTCTTGGGTTGCCCATCTGAACCCTCTCTAGCGAGCATGGGGATCAAATCTTCCTAGCCATCGAGCATTCAATGACTAACATTGGCACTAAACCGGTGCCCTCCCTTCTTGATGACCCTACTCTGGGTCTCTTGCTAATTAAAAGTGCCCTGAGGCTTGTAGATGCCACCACCTGAATGAGCTTCAAACAGACGAGCTTTTTGATAACATCATGCACTCTATCCTGGAGGGTGCTCTTTGTGCCTATATGGCCAAGGAGCACCAAAAAGCCTTGAGGCATGAGTTTGGCATAAAAGAGACAGACAGGAGGCTCTTAGCCGAGGAATGCTCGAGGTTGAAGGCTCGGATCGATGAAGTCAAGGGCATTATGGAGGAGACCCTAGAGTCAGTGGATAAGCTCCATGCTGAATGAGGCCAATGCTTCTAAGCTGGTCCTTGAAAATCGGGCAAAATCTGCTGAGGATCAGGTGGCCCTGTTGCATTGCCAAGTCCTGGAGCTACAAGCTCAAATGGAGGGGGCTCGGGCTGCTTCTACCAGGGTTGCTAAGATGGAGGCGGAGTTGCAGGATACGATGGCCCAAGGTGGGGAGATGTTTGTATAAGGCCAAGACTCGATGATGAAGGAGCTAGTGAAACAGTTTCCTTTCGAAGACTTTTCTTGGATAGACAACATCTTCCCTAAGGAGGAGGGAGATGAGCTTGAAGAGGGGGAGGAATGAGCTGAGGGCAGCTCAAACGAACGGGTCTCTACAGATAATGTAATAGATATAGAAAATAATGATGTAATAAAGACTCAGATGGAGGAACCTGAAGATATTCCTCCTCCATGTAATCTTTAAAACTTTCAAGAAAAATATTACTTTCATTGAGTGTTTTTATGCCCTGTGTTTGTTCCTAGCCTTCTTGCAAGATTTAAACAATTTATTTTAAAGAACTGCTAAGGGTTAATACCCGTCCACCATAGTAGTAATGAATGAATGGTTTGAAAACCTTTGAATAATGGAGTTAACACTCTGATATATGGCCTACCTTGGGTTTGAAGTATCTTATAGGATTTCTTAAAACCTTTAAGGTTAGTATTCACCTGTGGATGCTTGTCTTGTGGCTTGGGGCTATCACCTGGTAATTAAGTCTTGGCAAATCCTGCCTCACGGCCTGCCCAACAGCCTCGATTAGTTGGACCCTTGCCCGTCCTTTTGGCCTAGCTTCTACCCGCCCTGTGGCTTTCGACATGCCTTAGGTTTTTAATTTGGGACAGATACCAGACAAGACTCGCCTTGTAGTCCGTTATGATTGCCTTTGATGAGTGGGTTCATTGTCCAAATGGTTTGGCAGAATCTGCCTCGTGACATGGTCTGGCGAAAATTGCCTTGTGGCCTTGTCCAGTGGGACTAATGCCCAAATGGTCTGGCAGAACCTGCCTGGTGACTTGGTCTAGCGGAACCCGCCTTGTGGCTTAGCTTGGTGGAAATCGCCTTGTGGCCTCATTTAGTGGGACCAACGCCTAGGTGGTCTGGCGCAACCTGCCTTGTGACCTGGCCTAGCGAAAACCACATTGTGGCCTTGTTCAGTAGGACCAAAGCCCAGGTGGTCTAGCGAAACCCGCCTTGTAACCTGGCCTAGCGAAAACTGACTTATAGCCTCATTTAGTGGGACCAACACTTAGGTGGTCTAGTGTAACCTGCCTTGTGACCTAGCCGGCGAAAATCGCATTGTGGCATTGTTTAGTGGGACCAAAGCCCGGGTGATCTAGTGAAACCCGCCTTGTAACCTAGCCTAGCAAAAACTACCTTGTGCTCTTGTTTGGTGGGACCAAAGCCCGGGTGGTCTAGCGAAACCCGTCTTATAGCCTTATTTAGTGGGACCAATACCCGTATAATATGGCAAAACTCACCTTGTGACCTGGCCTAGTGAAACCTACCTTGTGACCTTGTTAGTGAGACCAATACCCGTATGATCTGGCAGAACCGCTTGTGATCTGGCCTAGCAGAACCCGTTTTGGGGTCTTATTTTTAGGACCAATGCCCGTATGGTCTGGCGGAACTCGCCTTGCGGCCTAGCCTAGCGAAACCCACCTTGTGGCATTGTTTAATGGGACCAACGCTCGGATGGTCTAGCGGAATCTGCCTTGTGGCCTCTTCTTGACTGCTTAGTCTTTTTTGTTTTTTTTTACGAAGGCAATTCCATTGTTCCTCATCACTGAAGAATGCAATATATAAAAAATACCTCGCTAACTTTATTATCGAAAACTTCCTCATGTTATAATTTTATCAGGAGTGGTCAATCACTCGGCCTTTCTGCTTGGCTAGCTCACGAGGCTTCTGGCGAATGATCTTCAAGACTTTAAAATGTCTTTTTCCAGTTTACCGGATCAACAATTATCTATGTAGTCTACTTACTTTCCCTTATCATCCTTAGGTCCTTCCATTATTACATGTATAGCCCCTATAGGCTCTCAGTTAGGGTAGTTTCGGGAGTTGTTTCCTCGAGCTCAAGTCTTCTCTGTTCCTTGCCCTTCCTAGTGAACTTTCAAAGAGTGTCGTCCCTTATCAGCCTCTCAATCTCATCCTTTAGTTGCCAATATTTTTCTGTCGTATGACCGTGATCTTCATGAAAACGACAGTACATGGTCCTGTCTCATTTTTCTGCTTTCTTGGGATTGAGTTTGGGTAGCCATCTGATTTCTTTGTTATTTTTCCTAATCCACATCAAAACATGAGTCCGTGAGTCATTCAACAGAGTATAATTCTTATACTTACTTTGATCATCTCTTCTTCGGGAGATGGAATAACTCCTGTGATCTCCTTCATATCCTCTCCTTTCGGACTTTTGACTTTTCGTTTGATTTATCCTCTTGTCCTCTTTCAATGATTAAACTTCGTCATCCAACCTTATAAATTTTTGAACTTTGTCTATTAGCTATTGATATGTTGCAGCTGAGTTTTTAATCAAGGAATCCATGAACTTGACATTTCTCGTTCCTTTCTTTAATGCTTCGCATGCTATCTCATGATTTAGTTCTTTCACCTATATGGTTTCAGCATTGAACCGTAAGATAAAACTTCTTAAAGACTCACCCTTTCCTTGGTGGATCTTCCGTAGGTTAGAGGAAAATTTTTTAGGGGGTATACACAGAATAAATCTAAATTTAAATAGCGCAACAAACTATGTAAAGTTTTGGATCAAACCTAGGCTCAGATGTCGGTGCCATTTCTGAGCCAAATTTGTGAATGTTGATGGAAACACTAGGCATAATATAAAGTTGTTAACATCCAAAAGCTGCACGGTTGTCCTGAAGATTTCCAGGTGGCTTTTAGGATTTACTGTTCCATCATACTTGTCCAAGCTACACAACTTGAACTTGGTTGGGAAGGTTTCTGCTAAAATCTCTTCCGAAAGAGGCGAGGCACCATCTAAGCCAAAATCTTCCTCTTGTTCCTTTTGGTACCTTTGCATGGCTCGTACTAACTTTCAATCAATGCATGTTGGAGTTTTGTCTGACTCATTTTCGAACTCAGTCTTTCCTTTAGACCGTCTATTGTATGCTTCCGTCCGAGCCCTTGGGGTATCTATAGAGGCTTCCTCCCTTCTTCTAAAGTTCATATGTGGCATCCTCCTAAGTCTTGTACTGCCTAATAGTAGCCTGCAACTTTTGGATGTACTGGAATATCTGCTCATTATTTAAATTATTGATGTCTGCTTTATTGGACATTGGGGGTATATTTTGCCCATTGTCTAGGATGGAAGAAAAGATGACACCCTCATGGGTGGCGATATTAGCAGCAGCTCACAAATTTTCAGTCATTTTAAAAGTGGAAGGAGAGAGAGATATTACTTTATGAGAAAAAGAGTAGGAGACCTGTTGTAATCTAAATGAACGGAAGATTCAAAGGATTTCTCGGTAACAGAACTAAATGATGTTGCAAAGATCATATTGATGACATGGCCAGAATGAAACTATGCTGTGATTGGCTAGACTTATGAGGAAGAGAAGGGGAGATAGTAGTGGGTACCCACAGCAACCACTCCGACGCTCAAGTTTGTATGTTGAACAATAGAGAGAATATACTAAATGGCTTAGAACTTGAATAGTATTCAAGAATAGCGTACATTTTCCTCTGTAATTCTTCTCTTTTTATACTGTAAGAAGGTAGGGATAAATATAGTATTTCCCGATTATCTGGCGATGATGTGGCCAGCTGCTTGGTAAGCGATATTGTCAACTAATACGTTGGCAATTCCGCAATTATAGGTGTAATGGGAATACGCTGGACTGTGCCTGTTAACGATAACTTCGTGCCAGAACTCGCCCTATCGAGGGAAGGGCAAGTCTTGATGACGTATTGGGTGTTATAGCATTCGGAGCTTTCTTTTCTCGAGTTGTACTTCATTTCTTTCTTTTCTCGGATTGTACCGCATTGCTTACTTACCAAATTCTTACCACGTGAACTTATTTTATAGTGACAGCTTACAATTTATTTTGGACAATTGTTATATAACATCAATTATCAATATCATATGTTGTATTTTCATTTTTAACTACTGAATTGTTATAATATCACACTGCCAAGATGCATCAGTTTTGCGAGAAATGACTACAAAATGTCATGAGGATTTTTATTTAATTAAAAAAAAAATTTTGGTTTTGCAAATTAAAATTGATTAATTGAAGTGTAACCATCTTTAAATTTGTGGAAAATCTAAAATACATTAACCCAAAATTGATGTAGAATTTGATTTGGTTCTTAGCAATTGTTAACAATTGCAGGTAGACGTTGTTAACCATTAATTACTATTTAATGAAAGAATATTTAGTGTATACTCTAAACTGTTCATTTAAAAGAAATTTAATATTTGCGATGAATTTGCTTATGACAATTTAAATTTCTTTATTGAAAAGTCATGAATTATTAAGATTTTTGCACAAAACTACTTGCACCGTTTAAAGTTTAACGAGACAAAAAATTTATATTAATTTTACTCATTTTTAAATAAGTCAAAGTCGTTAATAATTTTAAATTTATTTAATAAATGAGTTAAATTTATTAATGTCTAATTTGTTAAAAACTTCATGAACTGTTTTATTTAAAAAATTCATAATTTTTTTTGTAAAAAAACTCATTGAACTTATTTAGTTTTAAAGATATCATTGTAAATGTAGAACTTATTTTTAATAAGTTCTTTTCTTTCAAGAGCTTGACCAATGACCATTTTGTAAAACATCAAGTGAATGTGGAAATTCTACTTTAAATGTTGGGAAAATGTCAAATTTACTTAAGGCAAAAGTTGTTTTTCTTGAACTTCTCATTTGTTAACCAATAATTTATTGTATGATAACATCAATAATTGGATTGGATTGGCCGACTCATATATATATATATATATAAGTTTATGATAAAAAAAAAGATATGGATCTAGAAAACGAAAGGAAGAAAGCAACTGAGAAAGCGATAGCGGTTTTCATGACCAGTGAAAAAGAGATCTTTAAACTCGACTTTCCTTTTCGTTTGGTGCTATATAGTTTTAGGATGTTTGTTCACAGATCTTGTACTTTTGGTGGGGTTTTAAAGATTTGGTATGTTTATAAAATGGTAGGTTGTTTTGAGTTTTTGTTTTGTGTCTGGTCTTGGTGGTTTAGTTTCAGTGTTTGCTCGTAAGGTATAGACCGAGTGTTTAGAATTTTGATCTGGATGTGATTGTATGCCGCTGGAAATGGTGTTGGTCGGTGAAATCGACAGATGAGTGCAGTTTGGCTCTTAGTGATGGCTTTATGCCAATAACAGACTGAAATTAGCATAAGCCAGCTTGCGCTTCTAGTGGTTGTCGCCCGCTGTTTCGGGAGTCCTTGGTGTTTGTTTACTTTCTAAGTGTGTTGTCAATGCTAGGACAGTGGAATACGGAGCTACTGGGTGTGTGCTTTCAGCTATTTTTTTCTGTCTGTGTTACTTTTATGAGTTTGTTGATCTTGTTCGTTCAAATTCTTGATATTTTTTCTCATAAAAAATGATCGGTAGTGACAATAAAAGTGATTTGATATGTGGTTTGTTCATCTAGTCTAGATGGCGATAATGATGATGATTCTTTAGTGTTTCCAATTCTTTCACTAACTTGTTATAGACTTTTGGATTTTAGATTAATTGAACTTAATTTTAGTTGTTTGGTGGTTGTTTGATTTCCACTCTGTTAGAATTTATTTTTATTGCCCTCATAAACTTTCAATGCAATAGATGTTACATAGTAAAAAGGAAAACATATAACTTTGATGATAGTTAAAAATTTAATACTTAGCTCTTTCACAAAGAAAAAGTAAAAGGAAGTAAAGAAAAAGCTAGAGACATTGATAATGATTGATTTTGTGTCCTTTTTTATTTAAATTTAAATTAATTTAACATCAGACTTACTTTTTAGTGAGTATGAATATGGAATTTGGACAGAATTTGTTTTAGGGAAAAAATATGTGGGCTCCATTTGTTATGTAAAATATTGTACGCTCAATAAATTTGCGCTTCTGGAAAAATCAACTTATGATATTGTTGTTATTATTATTACTATTATTATAACATTAACTAGCACTCCGAGGTTTAGTCTGGTGGAAAGTGCATCCTTGTAGCCTTAACAGGTCTAAGGTTCGACTCCCCCAACCCCCTATTTCAAAAAAAAAAAAAAAAACATTAAGTAAAGTTAAAATTTGAAATTTCTAATATAGAAAAATATTATATGTTTCAATTCTTTAATTACACAATAATCCTTATTTTTTTAATTATGTTTAAAAAATCAAAAAATAAGAAAATTTTTAAAATGTCAATTAGAATAAATATAAAAAATACATTAAATCAAATATTAGAAATTAAATATTGTAAAAAAATTAACACAAATATTAACATAAAATTAAATGTCAAAAAAAAATAAAAAAAACTAGTCTCGAAGGAGAATCAAACACATTAATTATTTACAGTATAAACACAATTTTAAAATATTTTACATTCAGTCACATAATACATTATAAATTTTTAAAAATTGCCACTGGTATCACATAATTACATTTGGTCGATTTTACTCTAGATTAGGTAATGATTTTCGCAATTCAACTAATTTTTAATATCCCTCTAATATACTTCATGTGCAAAACATAGAAAATTTATAAATTTTTCTAGATTGAAAAAAAAATACACTAAAAAAATTACATTATTTTATATAATTCATGTAATTATACGTGGTCAAATAAATCATCCTCATCAAGAGTAATAATAAACATTTTTCCTTCAATTTCAAAATGGCAACAAAGAATTTTAGAACGACTTGTTAGACATAGTTGAGATTAATCTATTGACTCATCAATAGGCATGTTACTCCCATCTGGATCAGGTTTTATAAACGAATTTAGTTCATGTAGCAATTGTGAACCCAAATGAACATATTTTGTCTGTATCCAAATTGCTCCCACTAGGAAATATATCCATTGCTATATTTACAATGGAAGCTTCCTGATCATGAGTTTCAAATAGAGAAAAGTCTTATCTTATCTCTTCTAGTTTTAGAAAATCATTCTCTAAAAATATGGTACCGCGTGACTCAAATTCAATTACACTTCTATTGTCTTGCTTACCTAAGAACACATATCCTTTTAAATGCTTAGAGTATCTTAAAGAAAATACATCTCTTTCCCCTTGGACCTAACTTTCTAAATCTACAAGAAGGTACATGAGCAATTGTCGAACACCACCATGGTTTCAAAAAATCCAAATTAGGATTGCGGTTAGTCCATAATTCATATGGAGTGGAAGAAACTAATTTTGTGGGCACTCAGTTAAGTATAAAAGAGACTGTTAATAATGCATCACTCCAATATATAATGAATAAATTAGCTTATACCATTATAGACCTAACAATCTTTAATAGAGTTCTATTTCTCTTTTCTGCTACACCATTTTGTTGTGGTATACCTAGAATTATTAATTGACGGTCTATATCTCTTTCATCATACAATTCCTTACATTGTTCTAATATATATTCTCTACCCTTTTCTATTCTTAAAGCA
The DNA here is from genome assembly GCF_001659605.2 of Manihot esculenta. Classification (NCBI taxonomy): domain Eukaryota; kingdom Viridiplantae; phylum Streptophyta; class Magnoliopsida; order Malpighiales; family Euphorbiaceae; genus Manihot; species Manihot esculenta. The sequence goes on from NC_035166.2 coordinate 4,736,753, forward strand.
TTTACTTTTCTATTTAATTGATTTTCAACTAGGTTTAAAAACTTAATAAAGTAGCTTAAAGTCTCAGAATTATGAGATATCAAATAGATATAACCATATCGAGTGTAATCATCAATAAACGTTATAAAATAAGAATCCTCATGCATAGCCTTCACATTCATTCGACCACATATATCAGAATGGATTAATCATAAGGGATATTCAGCTCTTATTCCTTTTCTAAATGGTTTCCTAGATATTTTTTCTATTAGAAAATGTTCACATGTTAACATTTCTACTTTATTAAGATTACCTAATAACCCTCTTTGGCTAAGCATTGCATGCGTTGTTGACCTATGTAGCCAAGTCTAGCGTGTTATAAAATTACATCATTCAAAGACTCATCAGAAGTTGTGAAGTAGGAAAAACATATATTAGAGCAAGTGTTAATAATATCTATAATAATAAAACCATCCATAAAAACTTGTTCCTAAAAATAAATTCCATACCCTGTTCATGAAAATTAACACTAAAACCAAGTTTGATCAATACCAAAATAGAAATTAAATTTTTTTAGGAGCAAAAAGGACATCAATAAGGGGTAGAAGTACGTATGGCCAACTTGCAAGTGCTTATGCTCTTCACCTCTACTTTCATGTTGTTTTCAACATAAATCCATCTTGCCTCTTAAGGACGTCGTCAGATTCCACGAGGGCATTAAGATCCTTCGCTAGATGGTCTGTGGCACCCGAATCTACATTCCAAAAAGGATTAGACTCAGTTAGTAAAATAGAACTAAAAACATTAACAACACTCACAAGTATTAAAAGGCCTTCTACCTTTTTAGGCTCGATGCAGTCACGAGCAAAATATTCCTTATTGTCACAGTTGAAACACTTAACCTTCACAATGTTTTTCTTCTTCTTATTGAAAGGACCCTTATCCTTCCTTTTTTTTTTGTTTCTTTTTAACCCTTGGATTATTTTTGGCTTGCTGATTTCCACCTTGATGCTTGCACTTGGTTCCCTTTCCACCTTAAAAACTAGAGCTCATCATGTACACCTTTGTACCTAGTTTGCTGAAATGCAAATATTCCTCTTCTAGCTCTAGATGATGCATAGCATCTTACATGCTCTTGATATGGACATCGTGCGTTAGGTGCATTTTCATGTGCTCTCAGGTGTTGGGCTCGCTTAAACTTGTTGTTCATCAATCAAAATGTGACCAGCACTCTTAAGCTCATTCACCATGTTACTCATGATCCTAAGGTGTTTCCTCATATCATGATCAGAGTGTTTCTTGTAAGTTTTAAACTTAATGGTGAGAGCCCTTAATTTGGCAACTGATATGCCTCTAAAATTTTCCTTTAATACATACCATATGTTTCTAATTATGTCATATTTTTTGAATTCACGCATCACATCATTATCCATATTGCTCAGCAGAGTAATGCAAGCAATTGAATGCTTTTTCCTCTAAGCATCAGAAGCTTCATGGTCCCTCCTATATTGGGACGTATTACCCTCTTCTAGTATTTTCAGGACTAGGTCAATAGCTTCTAATACCTCTTGTTTCTCTACCACAAATTGAATTTTCATACTCCAAATCTCATAATTATCTCCATTCAACTTTTCTCCCTTATTGAGTTTAGCAATAATGTTCTTAGATGCAAAGGCCATCCTTATTCTGGATTTTGGAATATTTATGCATATTAGTTAATATTTTATTCACATACACATTAATCTTAATAAAATTAATTATGTTAATAATTATTCTACATTAGGTTTGGAGTAAAAAATTCACTAAGTTCTCAATCATCGTCTAAAATCCTAATATATTTAATGTTGCTGAAACCAAATTGATGATGTAGCCAAAATGGAGTTATGTTGTGATTGGTCCAATAGAGCTGTACTGTGATTGGTCAAACGAAGCTGTGTTATGATTGGTCTACCTGCAAGACAGAGAACGTGAGGTGGTTGGCGCCTAGCCACTCTGACACTCAAGTCAGTAAGTTGAAAAGAAGGGCGAGTATAATATTTAGAACTCAAAAGTAGTTGTGTGATAGAATAGTATACCTTTGTCTCTGTGATCATTTAGCTTTTATACTATAAGAAGATAAAGTTAATATGGTATTTCTTGAAAATTTAGTGATGATGTGGCCGACTATTTGATAAGAAATATCGCCAGCTAATCGGTCGGTGATCTCGTGATTATAGATATAATGGGGATCCGCTGGCATGTGTCTGTTAACAGTAACCTTATGCCGAGGCTCAACCTCTTTAGGAGAAGACAAGTCTTGGTGAAGAATCGGGTGTAACGGTGTCCGGGTCTTCCTTTTCTCAGGTAGGATCGGGTGCCAGTATTATCATATCCTTTCCATGTGACCCTATTTTGTGGTGACAACTCATGGCTCACCTTGGACGATTCTTGTGTAACATCAGAGGTCCCCCTGCTGGTCTTTGATTCTTCATATTCGAATGGGATAATTTTTCTCACGATCTAGGGCACATGGCCTATTGAGATTGGTTTTTTCCTATTCACGCCATTTTACCTACCTAGCCATTCAATAATGGCTGCTCGGTTTCTCGAGTCGCATTTAAAGCCTGCTGTCAAAATTGTCTTATAAGAGCCCTTCTTCTTCTCTAAACATCAATTTTGCTTAAAATTGTAACCTTTACTTCTAAAACACTCGTACGCTCCTTCTTTCTCGTTTATCCTCCCTTACTTTCATAGTAATTTTTGTTTTCTTTTTTCCTTTTAGAATGAATAGGAATATTTCCTCTTCTTCTCTTACTCCCATTGGAGGTTCCACCTCAAGCACCTCCTCCAATGGCCCCATCCGTGCCCCTATCGTTCCACTAAGGGCCGCTTAAGAAAGTGAAGGTAGCTCGATTTGTGATGTTCCATCCATCCTCTCAGAGCAAGATGTAGATCGCCTTCATGATAAATACCAAATTTCTCGAGAGATTTTTCGTGTCTTTGCCCCTTCCTCAGGCGTTCGCATGAATGACCTGATCCCTATAGAGGATACTATTATAGTCTTTGAGGAGCAGTTGAAGGCGGGTCTTTGGTTCCCCATGGATCCATTTTTTGTTGATGTCCTTTGGTTCCATAAGCTTTCGATCACCCAGTTGCATCCTAATAGCTGGAGAATCTTGGTAGCCTTCCGGTTCATTTTTCTTAATAACAACATCGAACCAAGTGTAGCTCTCTTCTCTTAGTTGTACTAGCTGGGTACTCATAAAAATGAAGAGTTCTAATTTTTTAGCGGGCGAAAATACCAGACGATTTTCGACCAGATACCTTCTTTATTAAAGCGGTGCAGAAACAAGTTTTTTATCCTCTATCACCAGACGTCCGAGGATTTTGGGCGTCTCCAAACAAGTTGGAACCTATGGGCAGAATTGAGGAAGGATGGGGTCCAACTGAGGAGGGATGAGCATGAATCTTTGGCCTTTCTCTTGACAATGGCTAGGTCCCCTCAAAAAGTGGATATTACCAAGGCAGTGAGGAATGTTGCTTTGTCTTGGCAGAGTCATATCCAAGCGAGCCAGACTCGGGGTCCTAACCTACCCAGCATTCCCAGTCTTTGTAGAGGGCACTTCCCTGGCTAGAGATCAAGCTATTTTTCTTTCTACCCTCTTTTAGATTTCAAACTGCCTTACTTACTTACTTTTCAATTTATGCAGACATGGTTGGGTCAAAAATCAGATTTGTTGAGGCGGCACGTGCTGCCTGAAAAGGCAAAATTATTTTCGGGACAACCGGTCCCCCTCCCAAATGTACTCACTGAGTAGAAGAAGTTATCATGCTTCGTCCTCCTCCCTAACCTTTAGTAGAAGAGTCAGCTCACTCGCAGCCTGAGTCTTCTGCCATGGGCCCCTCTGTGTCTGCCCTAATTTTTTAGCCTTCTTCTGCCATCCCCACTCTTATCGAACCTATTCCTATGAATGTGGGGGTTGACTCCTCATGGCCTCATAGCATTCAGTGCCTGATATTGGTGCTAACTCGAATTCTCTCTCTCCTTGAGGATTCTAGCCTAGCCGTCTTGTTAACCAAGAATGCCCCGAGGCCCAAGGATCGTCACTGCTTGAATGAGCTCAAGACAGATAAGCTTTTTGACAATGTCATGCACTCTGTCCTGGAGAGTGCCCTATTTGCCTATGTGGCTAAAGAGTGCGATAAAGTCCTGAAGTAGGAGTTTGGTGCTCAAAAAATAGAAAGAAGACTCCCAGTAGAGGAATGCTCAAGGCTAAAGACTCGAGTTGATGAGGTGGAAGGAGACTATAGAGTTTGTGGACAAGCTCCAGGCTAAGCTAAGTGAGGCCAATGCTTCTAAGCTGGTCCTTGAGAATCAAGCAAAGATTGCCGAGGATCAAGCGGCCCTAATATATTGCCAAGTCTTGGTCTTACAGGCCCAGGCTGAGGAGGCTCAAGTCGCCTCTACCAGGGTTGCTGAGTTTGATGCAGAACTTTAAGAGACTGTGGCTCGGGGTGGGAGATGTTCGTACAAGGCTAAGACTCTGTCAAGAAGGAGCTTCTCAAATGTTTTCCTACAGAGGACTTCTCCTAGATTGACAATATCTTTCCTAACGAGAAGGAGGAGGATGGTCGGGACGAGGAAGGAATAATTGAAAACAACCCTCCTGGCCCAGATTCTACTGCAATAACCAATGATAAATTTATAACAGGAGTTTGGGCGTAGGCAACTGATGATGTCCTTCCTGTCCTATAATACTCATTTTATTTGAATAAAAACATTTTATTTTGATAGTGTTGTATGATTAGTATTTAGCCATAAATCTTATCAACAAGACTTAAATGACTTCTTTAAAAGATTGCTAAAGGATTAACACCCGACCATCATGGTGGAGATAAAAATAAATAACTTGAGAACTTCTAAATAGCAGGGCTAACACCCGAACATATGGCCTGATGGATGCCTGCCTTAGGCTTAAGATGCCCTATAGGGTTTCTTATAATCTTGAGGCTAGTACTTGATCGTAAACACCCGTCTCTTGGCTTGTGCCTCAAGTACCTCAAAAATTGATATGGGATTAACACCCAATAGTTGTGCTCGCCTCATGGCTTGGCATAAATGCCTTCATTAGTGGGATCGACGCTCGGTCTTCTGGCCTAGTAGAACCTGCCTTGTGGCCTAGCATGAATGCCTTATTTAGTAGGACCAGCGCCAGATTTTTTGACATGACGGAACCCGCCTTGTGCCTTGTTTAGGATTGTGAGATTTGAAAGAGATGAAATGGGGACGAGAAGGAGAGTTCAAGGAAGGGTATTTATGGAATTTAAAATATTTCTCTCACTTTTTTAACAGATTTTTGGATAGAAGGACCTATAGTTTGAATGAATAAAAATACAGGGGTTTAAGTGTTCGGATCTGAAAATAGAGGGACTAGTCCATTAATTATGCTAAAATATAGGGACTAAAAAGTAATTTATCCAAAGAAAAACTACAAGGCAGGAGGGACATCATTAGTCGCCTCCTCCTGAGTTTCTAATGCCGTCTCATTATTTGTTATTATAGAAGGAGCCATGTCAGAAGGGTTGTCTTCAATCACCCCTTCCTTCTCTTGCCTATCCCCATCCCCATCCTCCACGTCTAGGAAGACGTCATCAATCCAGGAGAAGTCCTCTGCAGGGAATCACTTAAAAAGCTTCTTCTTGATAGAATCCTGCCTTTGAATGAACATTTCTCTGCCCTGGGCCACTGTCTCTTGAAGCTCAACTTTCAATTCAGCCACTCTATCTGTGGCAACCTAAGAATTTTCTATTTGAGACTGCAACTCCTGGACTTAGTGCTGAAGTATGACCACTTGATGCTCGGCACTCTTTGTACGGTTCTCAAGGGCAAGCTTGAAAGTGTTGGCCTCACCTAGGTCTACCTAGAGCTTGTCCACTAACTTTAGAGTTTGCTTCATTGCGCCCTCCACCTCATCAATTCGATCCTTTAGCCTTGAGCACTCCTCACACAGGAGATTTTTGTCCGTCTCTTGCATCCTAAACTCCCACCTCAAAGCTTTGTTTGCTCCTTAGCCATATAGGCACAAATAGCACCCTTCATGGCAGAGTGTACAATGTTGTCAAAGAGGTCATCTATCCTAATCTCGTTTAGACGATGACGGTCCCCTAGCCTCAAAGCATTCTTGGAAAGCAGGATTGATAGGTGGGGTTCATCAAGGAGGGAGGTCGTTCGGGTCAACGCCAAAGCTTGCTGTTGGATACTATGAGTGTTAGTGTATTTGCCCTAGGCCATTATCTTAGACCTTTTTGTATGTCATTTTGGTTATTAATAAAAGAGGTTTTACTATCATTATTATTTGTTTGCATGTTACATAATAATGATTAATATCCCTGGTTACTTATTATTATGTTGATAATAATAAAATATAACTAGTATGATTATTGATTGATAATTATGAGATGATTATGTATATGTTGATATGATTTAATAATCATAGATACTTGTTAGAGAATAAAGTATTGAATAGACCCGCACTGAGATCACTACATGGATTATTGTCATAAGTGAATCTCAAAGTAGTTATGTCTTAATCTTTTGACTTGAGATTGTCATAGTTTTCAACATAAGGACTATTATGTTTTGACATAACCAAACATTGTCTTTAATCGGACAATCATAAAGGTTATGATTGAGCATAATAGAAATTATGTAGAGGATATTGAACAATCAATATAGAATTTATCCCTCTCTTTGAGAGATATATCTTCTGGACCCCTCGATAAGTGAGACTGAGAAATGCATGGTCGTGCTCAAATGAATTGATAGTGTGATCAATATCATTTAATTTTATCAGTCTACTTAGAAATCGAGAAATCATAAGTTTGACATTGACCATGACTTATGTTCAAACTAGATATCGTATGACAAAGGGATTAATACATGTTCTATTTATTAGGCTTTATCGGATTATCAATCTTTATATTAATTGAGTAGTCATAATGTCTTACTAGAGGCCGCTTATGATTTATGGGCCTTGTGGGACTGGACCTATTGCCAATTAATGTGAGTCTATTGGGTCACACACAAAAGAACGTTGTTGATGTGCTATTTTAATGAGCTAAAAGCCCATTAGTATAATTAATAATAATAAAGATGTTATTATTATTAATATTAATTATTATTATGAGATAATAATATTTAAAAAGATCTTCAGTCTATCTGTAACTATTACAGATAAAAGATTTTTCGGTTTTCCTTATCAAAACAAACTATCACATAAGATATTTGAGTATCTGTTAGATTGTGATAGTGGATTATGCACACAACTCTTTTACGAAAAGAAGTGTGGAAAACTAAAAGACTTAAAATGTATATAACTCCTACTGCGAATTGTGGGGGAGAACGGTTTTTAGAGAATTCGTTTTGAGCTGCAGATTGAAAAAGCACATAGCTTATCCATCTTTGAGAGAGCTAGCACTCTAGAAGGATAAAAGACATTCGTGTGGATACCATAGAGGGTGTTCGTTGAAAAGCAGCACCTTGAGTCCGGGATTGTATCTTCTCGTCAAGTCTAACAGGTTAGTAGCTTATCCTTCCTTTCGAATTAAACGAAGCACACGGATCCCGGGAAGGAAATTAGAGATTTTTAATTTTTTCGCTGCGTGTTTGGGTTGCAGTAATATCTTGGTTTCCTAACAATGAGGCCATGAGCACTCGACCTCAGCATTTCCTGGCATGGGTTCAGTAGCAGCGGTAATTGATGCAGAGGTACCTCTTGTAGAAGACTTGGGCTAAAGAGGGGCCGACTCTTCTGTTACAGGAGAGGGTGGAGGAGGAAGAAGACTGATAATCTCCTCGGCATGATGAGCACACTTGGGCGAAGGCGCGAATGCCCCAGCAACAACTTTGCCTTTTCGGGCTACACGCGCTGCTTCAGTAAAATTGCTTATTGACCCGACCATATCTGCATAAATAAAAAGGTAAGGCAGTTTGGAATCTAAAAGAAGTCAGAAAGAAAAATACCATGCTCGCTAGCCAGGGAGGTATTTTCCCCAAGGCTGGGCGGGTGACGATCTTGAGCCTGGCTCTGCCAAGACAAAATAGTGTTCCTCACTTCCTCAATAATATCCATTTTTTAGGACAAGACCATCATCCGAAGGAAGGCCAAAGCCTCATCCTTATTCCTCCGTGGCTGGACCCATCCTTTCTCAGCTTCACCCACATATTCCAGCTCATTTGAAGAGGACCAAAACCCCTAGACACCCGGTGGTGGAGAATGAAAAATTTATTCCTCTAGTGTTTCAAAGATGAGGGGGATCCGATCGAAGAGCATTTGACATTTTCTCCCATTGAAGTACCAGAATTCTTCGTTCTTTCAGGTATCTTGTTGGTATAGCTAGGAGAACAGTGCAACACTCAGCTCAATATTGTTGTTCAAACAAACAAACTAGAAAGCCACTAGAATCCTCCAATTGTTGGAGTGCAGCTGGGTGACTAAAAGCTTGTGGAATTGGAAAACCTTAGTAAAAAAGGGGTCCATGGCGAACCGAAGACCCGCATTCAAATGCTCTTTGTAAACTATGATGGTATCCTCCGTAGAGATGTAATCATCTATGTGAACACTCAAAGGCAGAGTGAAGAGGCAAAAAATTTCTCTAGAAATTTGGTATTTTTCATAAAGACAGTCTACATCTTTCTCTGTAATATGGAAGGGATGTCGCTGATCACGCCGCCTTTGCTTTCATAAGTCGCTCTCAGTGGAACGGTAAGAGCTGGGACGCAGATGGGGCAGTCGGAGGAGGAGCTTGTGGCGGGACTCTCATCGAAAGAAAGAGAAGAAGAGGAAGTGTCACTATTCATTTTATGAAAAGCAAACAGGAATTACCTTGAAAGCAAGGAAGTGTGAATGAAAAGAAGAAGGATGACTAAGTCTTTCTGAAGCAAAGATTTCAGTTGTGAGCAAAAGTGATATTTGAAGGAGAAGAAGGATTCTTATATGATATGATGACTTTGGTAGCAAGTTTTAAATGCCGCTCATGAAACAAGGGCAACCATTATTAATGGGCAGGAGCATGCAAAGTGACGTGAATAGGGAAGGACCACTCTACATCAGCCACGTGCCTCAAATCGTGAAGATAAATCGTCACCTCCGAATCTGAAGAATATAAGACCAGCGAGATGACCTCTAATGTAACACAACAATGGCCCAAAGTAAATCTTGAGCTGTTACCATAAGACAGAACCACATGGCAAGGATCTGATAAGCTGATACACGGTCCCACCCGTAGAAAGGAAGATCCGGACATCATAGCGCTCAACCCATTACCAAGACTCGCCCCCCAGTCATGGTGAGTATTCATATAAAGTTACCATTAGCAGAAACAATCTAGTGGATCCCCGTTATACTTATAATTATGGAATTACCAATCACTTAGCCGGTGGAATCTCTTATCAATTAGCCAACACTAGCCAGATTTCTACGAAATGTCACAATTGACTCTATCTTTTTACAGTATAAAAACTAATGATTACAAAGGCAAATGTACGTAATTCTTATATAATTACTCTTGAATTCTAAACAATTCCTTATACTCGCCTTATTTTTCAGTTTACTGACTTGAATATTGGAGTGACTGCCATAAGTGTCAATCACTTCACATTCTCTTTCTTTCAGGATTGATCGATCGCAGTACAATTCTATTTCAGTCACATTAGATCTTATAAATATGGATTTCTTTATACAAAAATTACATGGGACCATATTTATATATTTTAGATTCATGGAGGACTAAGTTTATTAAGAATTTTTCATATAATGGAAAAGACTTATTTATACCCGGTTCACAGTAACCCAAGATATATGAATGTAGGTCTCTCTATAAAATAATTACATGTGTTTGAGTTTATGGTAAAAAGGTCTATCTAAAAGTTTATTTTTCTTATAATGGAAAAGACTTATCTGCACTCAATTCACATAAATTCAAAACACTCTCCATAAAAAAATCACATAATGTATCTTCCTGTGTTTTGGGTTAAGTCCATCTAATAATTTCCAATATATATGAGCGTTGTAAAAATGTGTAGGAAGGCGTACCGCATTGGAAGCTTAGTATTTTCATAAAATATTATTATTTAGTCTCTTGATTTTAATAATATTAATTAATTTTTTTATTTTAATAATATTAATCAATTATTTTTATTTTACAAAATTTAATTTATTCATATATTTGCATGTTTTTAGTTAATTTACTCATTTTAGATTAAATTTTTATTGCTAAATATATTCAACTGAGAAAAACATCATTAGAAAGATTAATAGTTCAAAATTTTAAAATAGAGAAATATATAATTGTATATTTTGAATTACAATAATTAAATATAATTTAAATTGAAACTTAAAACGACGGGAAGACTAACAAATAAATAAAACAAAAATATAAAATTTAACTAATTTGTATTTTTTAAAATAAAGTTATTAAATATAATTTAATTAATAAATAACAGGATGAAATTTTGGTAATTTTTCTTGTCTAAAAATGAAAACGTTTTTTAAAAGAAAAAAAGTAAATTGTGAATATATATAATTTATTATTTATTTTGCAGTTTAGTTGATTTTTTTTTTAAGAAAAATAATTGTAAGTTGGCACTTTATATGGATCAGTTTAATTAATCGATTCGGTTTAAAATTAAATCCAACTGAATAAATTAAAAATTGAAATTCTAGTATTTACAAAAATCAAACCAAATTAATTTTTATCAGAAATTAAATTGAACTGAATTGATCTGATTCGATTTGATTCAGTTCGAATTGATCGGTTTGAATTTTTAATAAATTTTTTATTTTTTACACATTAATTTTAGTATTTTAAAATTTAATTAAAATATTTTAACCTTAATATAATCTAATTTCTCTATATTATTAAAAATAATATATTATTATCACTAATCTGTTCGGTTTAATTTTTTTAATTTTTTTCCTGATCAAAATTGAATCGATTCAAAATAATCAAAATTTTTAAAATTAAAAATCGAATCGAATTAAAATGAATAAAAAATTAAATTAAAATTTTAAATTAATTCAATTCGATCGATTTTTTTTTATTTTAAATCGAATACACTAACTCCTAATTATAATATCAAAAAATAGATAAAATAATATTCTCAACTTTTCCTGTTATTCTCAGCATTAGAAAATAGTAAATATGAATAAAGTAAAGAAGAGTAAAATTTCAAATTTCAAAATTACTGGACATTTGATTTCTTAAATAATTAATCCTAATTTTTTGTTTAGGATAAAATTTTTTGTAAAAAATCAATTGAATTAATTTTTTTAATAAATTTTATATTTAAAATAAAAGATTTTATTTTTAATTTAAAAAAATTATGATTTTACAATTTAAATATATGATTGAGTGGGGGAATTATGCCATTGTAGAGAATTCACAGCTGGCCTCCTGGGTGATGAGCCCATCTCAACTAACAAAGAAAGAAAATAAAATAATATAAATTATATATATATCACTAGACATTTGTTATGAAGGAGAGAGATCACACAACTAATTTAATTATTCCATAGCATAAAATATTATATATCGAAGATCATCAAGCACACTTACTTGCCTCGGACAATGATTCTGTTCTAAATTCCCAACAAGTAATATTTTACATCCCTACATTAGAAAAATAAAAATAAAAATAAAAATAAATAATCAATAGAAATTTATGAAATAGGTAGACTTATTTTTGGAGTTTCTGTCTATTTTAATTTAAAATTAAATCGAATTGAATAAATTAAAATTTAAAATTTTAATATTTGTAAAAATTAAATTGAATTAATTTTAGATAAAAATTAATTTAAATCGAATCCATTTAAATCTGTTTGATTCGATTCAGTTTAATTGAATGTACACCTTATTTTTAATATTTTAAAATTTAATTAAAGTATTTTAATTTTATTATAATATAATCTATCTATATTATTAAAAATAATATTCTATTATTATTAATGAATTCAGTTCGATTTTATCGATTTTTTTTTATTAAAATTAAATTTAATTGAAATAATTAAAATTTTTTAAAAATAAAAATTAAATTAAATAAAAAATAAAAAAAATAAAATTAAATTTATAAATTAATTTACGTCGATCGACTTTTTCGATTTAAACCGAATATATATATATATATATATATATATATATATATATATATATATATATATATATATAAAAGCAGGTGAATATGCTTCAAATTGAACTACAAAGGGACAGATTACATGTGTTAGTTGAACTATGTCCTCCTACTATATCTAAGTCTTTTATTATTTATTATTTATTTATTTTTTTTTAATTTTAATTTTATTAAACTATTATGTGCTTTTGATTGTCAATGTGTTGTATATTTTATGAATTAGAAGCATCTCATCATCAGATGAACTCTTATTTTAAATTAATGTTTTTGTTAGTGGGTTAAGGTTGTTTATCTTATAACAACATCAGTGGTTTGGTTGTTTTCCATTAAGTAATAGTTAACTAAATGATAATATTTCTTAACCCTCTTGTTCAGATATGTAATGGAAGTATGTGCTTCTTACCAACTTTCCATTATAACTTCCGTTTAAAATTAAAAATTTTATAAAAATTTATTTTAATTGATTTTTTTAATAATTTTATTATTTGGAATAAAAATTTATTTTTTTAATTTTAAAAATTTTTATTTTAAAAAACAATAAAATCATGTATGATTTTGTAAAAAAAAAAAATTATATTTTTTTTTAAAAATAAATCATGTTAAATAAAGAGATAATGTGTTTTCAATAAAAAAAAGTGATATAATATGATAATCGTCCAAAATAGGTCATGCGCTGATACTCAAAAACAGGACCACGTGGCAAGAGTCTGATTAGATGATACTCGGTCCCATCAAGAGAAAAAAAGACTTGAACGTTTCAGATTTCAACTTCTCGTCAAGACTTGTCCTCTCAGACTTCATGAAAAGTTACCATTAAAGGATATTATTTATTAAATTTTTATTATATTTATAATCACGAGATCCTCTTTCAATTAGTCGGTATTAACCGGATTTTCAGGAAATGCGATAATTAATTCTATTTTTTTACAGTTTAAAAACTAATGATCGCAGAAACAAATGTACACATTTTTGCACAACTATTTTTAAATTTTAAACAATTCTTTACATTCGCCATTTTTGTTCAGTTTACTGACTTGAGCATCGAAATGACTACCATAGACGCCAACCGCTTCAAGTTCTGAGTGATCAATTACAACACAATTTTATTTTAACTACAATCCAAAAATTTATCCTTTACATGCCCTTCCTACAAGGATTTTCATAAAGCTCTATTTTGATTCAAATTATCAATCTACCATTTTTAATTTGCCTATGAGCTTGTATACAATTAACTCAACATTAATCCAGGTTAAGCACGGACTGTTTCTAATTTTCTCATTTATATAATTACTATAATTTTTAGCTATTTTTAAATAGGCATATGCAGTTTTATATTATTTGTGTACGTTATTTATTTATTACTATTCTATTTAAATTTGTTCATATATATATTTATTGTTCATATTCTTCACATAATCCATAAATATTAAATATACAAGTAAAAATGCAATTACAATGAAGGAAAACTTGTAATTTGAACATATTAAACTTTTACCATCTTATAATAGTTGTTTTTTATTGATTGTTAACGAGGATTCGCTGGTATTTAGATTTTTCTTGACACGACTAGTTCTCTTTTACCTCTATTCCCACAAATGCTATCATATGTTCCTATGCTTCTCATAGTGGAGTGTCTTTTACTACACCAAGACAAATGATTATTTCGCTCGTTTGTCTTTGTTATTCCAATGCGATGCTAGTGTAGTAAGCATATCTTCTAATTGGTTTCTTACTTAAGCAAATGATTCAGATTTACTGTCTCAAAGTTCTTTGATAATTGTTTCACATTCTCTATGTGAGATTTTAACCTTTCTTCCTTGATTTATGAAACAAAGGTAACTGATGGCAAGAGCTATGATCACTTAGAAAAATGAAAATTTTGAGCTACAATTATAGAGATATAGGAAACACTTCTATTGTTGCTTCAAAAAAAAAAGATTGTATTCATTATAGTTTCTAAACAATCTATTCCTAATGAAAACTAAAATCTCAAAGAAAATATAGTATGTACGTTAGTTCTTGGATTTCACGATAAGAAATTGAATTTTTAACGATCACTTTTAACTAAAGGCGCTAAAAGGGGTCTCAATAAAAATACTTTTAAGCACCAAAATTTATTACATTCGCTAAAAAATACATTTATAACGACTCGAAAATCAGACCGCTACCGGCGCTAGGATCCAGATCGGCATAAGGCCGCCGGGACCCGTAGCAAGCCAAACATTCATCCTGTATACCTGTTTAATCCCATACATGATCAACAATTACATAAAAAATTTAAAACTTTCTCATTTAATCATTCATTCATTCATTCTTTCATTCTTTCATTCATTCTTTCATCAAGCTTAACCTGTGCATGCACAAATCACAACATAAAACCTCGCACTGGAGTCCTCATCAAATACTCCAATGGGGTAACATAATATACATTAAGCTTGGTTTACAATAATCATCATTAAACATTTAAGATCATGTACTAGAAACGGATTAACATAATACTATGGTCAAGCACAACTCTAAACTTCCATAAGCATCATTACATTACATCTCTATACTATACTTTTATATTACATCATATTCATGTCCACATCTAGCTATTTCATAAAATATGACTCTACTCCTGCTGACCTCCTGGTCTACCCTGTACCTGCAAATCTGGGGGTTTAGGGAGAGGGGTGAGCTATAAAGCCCAGTGAGCAGAATAAATAAACATTCAATTTAAATTCCATGCTTTCGTGAAATGCAACACATCACAAACCAATCACATCAAGGATGGTATTGTCACCAATAGTCCTCTACATTCCAAGGTGCCGGGACGTAGAATGGGTCAACCGGACTTTCTCTTAAACATAACATATCATAACACTCCAACGTGCGGGACGTAGAATGGGTCAACCGGACTTCCATACTATATTATACCGTATCATATTACATCGTATCATATTGAGGACTAAGGATCATCCCACATCCATCCAGATCATCATCAAATTATGCACTGCAATATATTTGTGAATTCTAATGCAAACAACCTAGAATATCACATGGCATTCATGATGCATGAACATGCTCAAATCTATATTTATTTTGCTTTAAAACATAAGTGTTCATTCTACTCACCTCTGGCTGAAGCTCTAATGACTCTGAAGCAGCTATCTCACTGCTGAGGTCCTTGGTTCCTCGGGTCCGAACCTACACAGGTGGACTCAAATGAGGGACCAAACATCCATGAACATGACTCTAAAATACTCCCCAAAAACCCCCTAAAACACCTTAAAACAATCACATAAATCATGCAAAGGAAGGCTGAACAAGGCACTTTCGGCGGCAGGTTCGGCGGCCGAAAGTCCCTCCAGAGCCGAAAGTCATGCACCTTCGGCGGCACTTTCGGCGGCCGAAGGTTCCCTCCAGAGACGAAACTCATGCATGTTCGGCGGCACCTTCGGCGGCCGAAACTCCCTTCCAGAGCCGAAAGTCCACTTTCGAGGCAGGGTTCGGTAGCCAAAAGTTGGCCTCCACAGGCAGGTTCGGCGGCCGAAAGTCCCTTCGGCTGCCGAACCTGAGTTCTCCCAAAGGGGTAGAAACTCAGCTCCAACACGCACAAAAGCCTCCCAACTCATTCAACATGCATTTACTTAGTCTACAACGTGCAAACTCAAGCCAACAAGCACATAGGGGTCTCAAACTAACTTAAACCCCAACCAAAACACATCAAACAACCCACATTGCTCAAAAACATAACATAAACCCATAAACTTCAATAATAACCTAAACATGCATTTTTACCCCATAGATCTTCATAAAACTTGTTTAAAACATACAAGGAAGAGTGGATCTAAGCTTACCTCTTGAAGATCGAGAGGAAAGACGATCCTAGCTTGGAGATGGGGAGAAATCAACTCTTTGGTCTCCAAGCTTCAAAACTTGCTCTTTTGCTCAAATATCTTCAAACCAAGTGAAAACTCATAAGAAAATCATGAAGATTCGAAGGAAGAATCTCAAAATCGATGAGGGACGGTGGAGAACTCACCTTGGCCGAAAACGGGGAGAAAAGCTCACCCGTTCGGACATGGGGACCCCTTTATAGGTGGCTGGCCAGGCCACTTTCGGGGGCCTAATGTGCCTCCGCATGCATGCCATGTTCGGCGGCCGAACATAAGGTTCGGCGGCCAAACTTGGACTTCCCTCACTCATGCCTTCGGGGGCCTAAAGCACTCCCGAAATGCATACATGTTCGGCAGCCGAACTTGAGGTTCGGCGGCCGAACCTGAGGTTCGGCGGACGAACCTGGGTCTTCCTCCAAGGCTATTTTCATACGAAACTCATTTCCTTTCGGAATTCCGATACCGGAGTCTAGCCGGGTATTACAATATTTTTTAGAGAGGATTGAAATTTCAAATTGCAAATAAAACATGTGTCATCACTATTGCAGCAATAAAAAGGCATGTATAAATGGTGTCTTGGTTTTTTTACTCATCCTAATCAAAGAAAGAGTACATTACAATCAAAACTCCCTAATTATTTTTTGCTCACCTTTTTCATTTTGTTCCTTTGCCTATCTCGCGGCATTATCATCTCATGAACCAACTGTAAACCACCTGACTAGCCCAATTGATCTCCATATATAGACACCATACAATTCATTCAATCCATAATACAACTTCACCATAAAGCTCACCCATGCCACACCCTAATTATTAGTAGTATACCCTAGAGCATGGATATAATAGGAATAATTAATAAACATAATTATTATTAATGACATTCTTTATTCATTAGTATTTATACTTAATTTTATTTGTTTGATAAATATGTTAAACTAATAATAAAGTCCTTGGTATTATAAAACACAATATAGAGAAAATCATAGAGACCTAAACAATCCTTAGCCATAGCATTAACAAAATAAGACATTATTATATAGATAGGTTAGTATAAGTTACACTCCTTAATTGGAGCAAGTAGTAGTTCATATAAGTTGAAAGCATTGAGATGCTTAGAGTTAATATATGAATATTTGTTTGAAAAACAAGTCTATTAGAGACACAAACATGATATAAATAAATTATATCATATCAGTTACACAAATATCCTTAGATTTGAGATCATCAAAGATATCATAAGTATATAAATGCTATACTTTAACTCAACTACTTATACTTCACTATGGAGTATTGAAGATTGAAAGATTGAGTATAGTATATAATACTTGAAGATAATTTATTGATCAATAAAGAATGAGATAATTACTACAGTGTCCCTATAGCTTGACCAAACTAATTAAAATGCCCCTATATTTTATAAATTAGATTAAAATACCCCTAGAGTTTAATTTCATTAATCACAAATGACAACCGTTCAATTCTAACCTTTTCAGCCATCTCTAAATTACCCTCCATTCTCGCCTAATAACCCAAATTTCAGTGAGGGATATCCTCAATCACATCCAATAACAGCAACAACCTCCTTCCTCCAACAATCTAACCATTTTCTATTCAAAAATAAAATTCAATAATCCTCATGAGAAATACGCAATCAGAAAAGCTACATTGCAAATCCCCTTTGAATTCACAATTTCCTATTTATATCAAAACCTAAATCATGTAGTGTAAAATTCACATACCCAACTATTAGAAATACTCTACAACAATGGCCCATAATTGAGAAATTGTGGTGACATAATAAAAAGTAATACACATGATAAATTGCAGCGGCAAGGAGTTTCCCATTCTTATATCAGAGATGCATGCAAGTAGTCATCAGAGGTTCCCATTCGTATCCACCGCAAGAGGCAGCAACCCTTTAACCATTCATCAATTTGTTCCCCTACCGCAAGAAACATTATTACTTGCAAATTGTTCATCTGCTGGACATTTGATATTGCTATGCAATTACTACAAAAGATAGCTTTCTAAGCTTAGGAGAATATAATAAGAAAACTCGATAGTAAGGCGAGAAGTTGAGAGAGAGCAAAAACTCAAAAGGAAATTGAAGGAAATTAGGAATTTAGAAAGGAGACCCATCAAAGATTTTCTTTTTCTTTTCTTAAAGAGGGAGACCGAAGGGGAGATAGAGAGAAACATGCTCGGTAATGGCGGTAGAAGAGGGAGTGGAAGCTTTAATGGAAAGGGAGCGAGAATGTAACGACCCGAAAATCGGACCGCTACCGGCGCTAGGATCCGGGTCGACTTAAGGCCGCCGGGACCCGTAGCAAGCCTGACATAAAACCTGTGAACCTGTATAATCCCATACATGATCAACAACATGCATAAAAATTAAAACTTTTCTTTTCATAAACATCAACCAAGCTCAACCTGTGCATAAATATAAACATAACTTTGATCCCTCTGTGGGATCTCATCTGTGCCCTCAAAGGGTAACATAACCTGTGTTGAGCTGGTTTACATAAACATCATCAAAATCTCTAAGATCATGTATAAAAAGGGATACAACATTCTATGGTCAAGCACACACTAACATCCATAAAACTCATTACATAACTATACTGTACTTTTACATTACAATTTGATCATGGCCATTGCTAGCTATTACATAAACATGACTTCTTTACTCTATCCGGACTTCCGCACTATACTGTACCTGCAAGCCTAGGGGTAAAGGGAGAGGGGTGAGCTAAAAGCCCAGTGAGTAGAGCTATTAAAACACATTAACACTATGCTCTATGAAATGCATCATAACACAAACAATTCATATAAGGGTTGGGTGAACCCGTCACCAATTAGTCCAAGTTAACTCTGTGCCAGGCCTGTAGAATGGGGTCCTGGTCTTTCCTGTCAGAACATACATTACTTACCATATTCCCAGGGCCTCCTCTGGGCTCCTAGTCTTCAAGTCCCATAACCGTGCTAGACCATAGGATGGGATCCTGGTCTTTCCTTACTCTGTGCCAGGCCTGTAGACTGGGGCCTGGTCTTTCTTACTCTGTGCCAGGCCTGTAGACTGGGGCCTGGTCTTCCTGTCATGGACTAACTGGGTCATCCGACATTCACCCACAACAACAACAATTTATGCAATGCGGCATATTCGTGAAAAACTAATGCAATCATCCTATTGCATAATCATGATGCATGAAACATGATAAAGCATTTAATTTAAAAGATTAAGTTTTAGTTCCACTCACCTCTGGCTGACTCTGACAACACCGAAGCAGCTGAACTCACTGCTGGGGTCCTCGGTTCCTCGGGTCCGAACCTACACAGGTGGACTCAAATGAGGGACCAAACATACGTAAATACAACTCTAATATACTCCCCAAAAACCCCCTAAAACATCCTGAAAACATCACATAAAAACATGCAAGAAGTGGCTGAACATGGCACTTTCGGCGGCAGGTTCGGCGGCCGAAAGTCCCTCCAGAGCCGAAAGTCAGGCAGGTTCGGCGGCACCTTCAGCGGCCGAACCTCCCAGACAGATCCGAAAGTCTTCTTTCGGGGGCAAGCTTTGGCAGCCGAATGCTGCCTCCACAAGGGGGTTCGGCGGCCGAAACTCCCTTCGGCGGCCGAACCTGGTTTCTGCCAGAAGGGCAGAAACTTGGTTCATATGAACCCCTTTGCCTCCCAAAACCTCAAATCATGCATAAATCTCAACCAAAACATGCATACAAGTTCCTAGGGGTCTCAAACAGTCATATACCCCAACTACAACACTTCAAACACACACAATCAACACACATTGTTCAAAACATCAACATTAACCTATAACTCAACATATAACCTAACATGCATTTCTACCCATAGATCTTGCATAAAACTTATTTAAAACACATAAGGAGCTTAAGATCGGCTCTTACCTCTTGAAGATCGAGAGGGAGACGACCTAAACTTGGAGATCCACGAAAATGAGCTCCTGAGTTCCCAAAGCTCCAAAACTTGGTTTAAATGCTCAAACTTGCAAATATGAGTTTAAAACTCAAGAAAAATGGAAGAGATTTGGAAGAAGAACACGAGAGTTGCAAAGGGAAGGTCGGAAGCTTGCTGTGGCCGAAAATGGGAGAAAGCTCGCCCATTTCGGCTAAGTGCCCCTTTTATAGGTGGCTGGCCAGGCCACGTTCGGGGGCCGAATGTGCCTCCGCATCCATGCAATGTTCGGCGGCCGAACTTGACTTTCGGCGGCCGAACCTGGACTTCCCTAACTCATGCTTTCGGGGCCTAACGTGCCTCCAAAACGCATGCATGTTCGGCGGCCGAACTTGACTTTCGGCGGCCGAACCTGGATTTTCCTCCAAGGACTTTTCATGCAAAAACTCATTTAATTTCATACTTAAAACCATTAAAATTCATGAAAACATTTTATAAAACATGTTTTTACCCTTCTAGAGGTTCCCGACATCCGAAATTCCACCGGACGGTAGGAATTCCGATACCGGAGTCTAGCCGGGTATTACAGAGAACGTGTGTTTTTAAGGGTAAGTATGAAATTAGAAAATTTTTCTTGTAAACCAACAGTTAAAAAGCCTTAAATTAAATGATTGTCTTTAATGAACATATTGTAATTATAGAGGTATTTTAATCTAATTTATAAAATATATGGATATTTTAATTAGTTAGACCAAATTACCGGGACATGTTGATAATTATCCCATAAAGAATTCACTAAACTTAAAAGAACAAGTTGGGAATTGTTATGTCTTTTTTGAAATAAATCTTTGATTAATATGAAGTGTCTTAATGAATAAGATTTATAAGGACATAATTAGAATGTAGATTCTAATATTTTTAAGATTTCATTATTTAATTAAACATGACATAAATTTTGCATTCAATATGATTGCTATAAAAAGATAAAACGAGTTTATTGCATGATAACTAGATATAGAAAGATTATGATCAAATCACATTTGACCTTCTGACAGTTTTGAATTATAATGCATGGCTAGATGCCTCTCTTGATTAACACATAATATAAATGGATTTATTGAGAGTGAATTATAATTTGAAGAGTTTAAATTATAATATAAATTATGTGCAACTAAAGTATTTCAAGTGTCCAATGGATCACACACATATGAGAATAAGAACCTAAGGTAAAATAATAATGAAAATATTAGCATTAGATGTCAATAAGCCTAAATTAAAGAGAAAAATAATTGGTCATGTCCATTATATTAAGTATAAGCCAGAAAGGCTTTAGTGTTGGGATTTTTAGTTAATACAATTATAATAGACCTTATGAATGATTTGGACCTAATTCATAATTAATAATAGTGTAGTCCATTAAAGAGTTGAATTAAAATTAAAAGAGGTGTTATACTCAGCCACAAAAGGATATAAAAACCCTTTGTGATGGTCGATACACTAAAACACACAAAACATAAAGTTTGCCTCTTTTAGCTATCTCCCTTAATTATTACCCCCTTCACTAGCCTTAAGGAGTTCGACTATTATTGTTGCTTCTTTGAAAGTCCTTCATTTCTCTTTCTCATATGAATTATCATTGGAGGCAATCAATTTGGATTACTGTGGCTTGCTACAACCTAGTAATAAAGGAAAAATGAAGAAATCAAAAGTTTCATACATCTCAAAGTAAAAATTATGCACTCTCAACTTAATGTAACCTTTGTTTGGGCTTCAAGGTTGTTAATTTCTATTCTTATATTTATATATGAGACCTTGAAACTCTCAGCATAAATTGGACCCCACTCACTCAAGTCACACTGCAATACCCTCTCTCTACCTACTGCGTCATATTAAACTATTAAAGAGCAACCTTAGTGATGTCATCAACCATTTTAGAGTTTTTGTAGAGCCAATTGATTCCTTCCTATTGGCATTCCAACTAAGGCATAAATACATAGCTGCTCTCCCTTAGTTTCCAGTAGCTCTAGCTAAAAACCCTTTTAGTATTGTGGTTATAGATGTAATGTCTAAAATTCCTCTAATAATATCTTCCTTCCCTTATTTGGAACATCTAGATTTTTCTTTTGATTTACCTAGTTTTATATGAAGCAGCCATCATGATGCAAGGGAGTCTATCAGGTACAACTATACAAAGAGCTTCAATGCATTTGTAGTGAAGCAATCTAAAGTTGAAGCCACTGAGCTATTATATATATTTCTTTGTTTTATTTATAGATTCATTATTTCAATTTGTATAGACTGAGGAAGTTCTTTTTGAGATTATTTATTGATTACTGTGATGGTTCAAAACTTGACCAAGTTTTTTATTTTCTTAAATTAGCATCACAAACTCCATACCACCAAATCATGCGATTTTATTTTACTTCTTAACATAACAAAAAGAAATTTGAACATGGAGGAAAACATAGTGGTGGGCCTACTAGACATAGGTATATATTAAGTATCTCTATTTTGCAATTACAGTTAATTATTAATTTTTTCTCACAAAAGTTAGATATTGGCTTTTAAAAGAGAATCAACACAAAAAATATCTCTCTATTTTTATGCTTTTGGTCATTTTATTGAATAATGCCAAACTTGTTACCATGTTTTATTGAATAATACCAGACTTGTTACAATTTTAACTAATACCTATTGATAGATTTAAATTCGGTAAAGGATAATAGGACTTTCTTTCTATACTTATATCTGTGCAGTAATTAATTAAGTAGAGCAATGTTTGTTTGTGCTTTAAATCATATCTCGCCCTCATTATTTCTTGTTTATTTTCTAATCTTAGAAGAAAAGAGAAAGGCCATTGCTATAAAGATGAAAAAGAGAGAGAGGGTAATTTCTTTTCAATTCATCTTTTTCTCTATTTAAAATTTTGCAGGAAATTGCATAAAAGCTCAACTTTGAACTTGAAGAGTATTCTATATCAAGATGTATTAATTTGTCAAAATGGGTTGAAAGTATTATAGGATAAATCTTTAAAATATTGAAATTTGAGTGTTTATTTATGTTAGTGTGTAAATATAGACTTCACATATGAGTTATCCCTATCTTAACCATTGAACACTGGTGAAACAAACAACATGAAAAATTATATATTGTAGAAGTAGAATGATTAACATTTCCTTATAGTTGTAGGATTGATTTTCACTTGCATTTCTTTGCAGCTACAGTTCCAAACAGAAGTACAAGTGATCAATATGGTTGTACATAGGAATTTACTTCATCTATATGGTTTTTACATGACACCTATAAAACGATTGCTTGTCTATCCATTTATGGTCAATGGAAGTATAGCTTCATGTTTAAAAGGTACATTTCTAGCTTGTCCTTTATGGTTTATTTATTTCTACATTTTGTAGTTGCTTTATTTATGTTTGGTTACAACTTGATGATTCATGTGTTGGATTTTCAATCGGATTGAACGCAATGGAAAAAATAGAAAAATAAAATTTTTAATCAACATGAATCACGTTTAAACGAAGAAAGCAATAATATTAAAGAGAAAATAAATACCTTTTATTTTCTTTCTGGTAAAAACATGAGATCGTCCATCTTAGTTAGATTGTCGCAAACTACAAACCATTCAAGTGTCCGTTCTCTAACGATGTCCACATAGAATGGTAATCAAAAAATCTTATAACCATTCTAAGAGTTTGAGAAGAGGAAAGGACTTGAATGCTAACTCTCTGTCTTTCATACAAATTCCAGAGGCTCTCCAAAAGTTCTTTTTTTTAGGGTTTCATAAGAGACTTTTTATACTAAAACCCTAGGATTTCAATATAATAATATTTATTTATTTATTTAACTAATTTAAATAATAAATTACAAATATAGTCCAGAATTTTAATAAATATGCCATATAAATTTTAGACAATTTTAATTAAGTTTCTACATAATTAAACAGATCAAAATCATAATTATTTCAAATTATAATTTCATCCCAATGTCAATTTATATGCAATCAAGTCCTATTTGATTTAACTTTTCATTTTATTTTCTCATATAATTCTTTATGTGTGTGATCCATTAGGTTCCAAATATGTTGACAATAAATATAATTAACTAATTAATTAATTTGAAAGTCAAAACTATTGTCTAGCAACATGTCAAGACTACCCAAATATTTGGAATATCAAAAGAAGTTTGACTTAACCTTTCAATGCATGGTTTGTCAGTTAATAGAGCATATTTTAGTCCTTTTTATCTTGATATAATTGATGATTATTTACATGATTTCTGCTTAATTTAGTGCTCTTGGCATTGTTTTGCAGAAAATGGTAAAAAAGGACATTTTAGAGAAAATCACCTTAAAACTGCCTTAAATGGAACAAAAGAGAGCAAGCCTGCCAAGTTGGAATCAAGTCAAGCTAAATAAGGAAAGTTCTAAATAAGGAAAGTGGCAAAGAAGGAAAGAACATTCAGCCAAAACAATTTGAATTTCAAATTTCAAATCTCCAAGTCACATTTTCCTTATTCAAGAAGCCAAATCTCAAGTTGCTATAATTGAAGAGCCAAATAAGGAAAGTATTTTGAAATTCAAATCTCCAAGATTCATATTCAAATTTTGAATTTCAAAATCCAGCTTGCTAAGGAAGCCAAATCTTGAAGATCACATGCTTGCCAACTCATGCTTTGCACATTCAAAATTCACATGTACAAGGAAAGGCTCCACCTCCCTTATTTGTACATGGGCAGCAACTTGATACTTGGGCAGCCTTTTGGAAGCACTTGGGCAGCTTCTTGAAGATATATGGGCAGCCAAGGGACACTTGGCCAGCAAGTGAGTGAAGGGCAGCCCAACCCCTTGCAATTGAAGACCAAGCACTCACCCATTCACGTGTGCATAAGTGTGCATGGAACACGCACATGGACAGCAACTTAAGGCACACATGGCCAGCAATTTGAAACCTAGGGTGCACTCCTCTGGTCCTATATAAAGACCCTTAAGTGGCCGACCAAATCAAACTCCCTCTCTCGGCAATTCCATCAAGACTCGGCGCAAAGGGCAGAATCCAATCTGCACTTCTTCGGTCTATTGGTCCCTTCTCTTTTCTTTTTAATTTATGTTTTAATTCAGCCATGAGTGGCTGAATTCTTTTATTCTAGTTGAAGATTGATTGAAACTAAGGTTGTTTTATGGATTGTGAGATATGAACATAAACTATTTGTCTTTGATTAGTTCAATATTCATACAATTTTGTGCTTGAATCTAAGATTACTTTGTTGTTTTGATCAAATTGGCCACTTGATTCTTGAATGCAAGGCAATTGATTGTTAGTTGGGATAATTTTTAGTCCGTAATTGCTGGAATTATTCTAACATAAGAAAACTTGGTATAATAACTAAGGAATTATATAATCTAGCAACATCTCCATGCGTTTGGATAGCTAGGATTGGATCTCTCTATTTCTTCATGCAATTGACAATTGTTTTGATGCCTAAGGCCCAAGGACGTTCCTTGGCAATTTGTTAATTAGTAATTGATTAGAGGACATTCTCTAATTGATTTAATCATAAGGAGAGACATGGTGGTGAGAAGCGTCTTCCACCTCCATAACTAATCTATTGAATCAATCAAGAGAACATAAGTTTCAATGATCAATCCAAACAACCAAAGTGGATCCATCTCTTCAACTAGACTTTTCTCATATTGAATCTCTCTTTTATTTAATTACTTGCTCATTTAATTGCTGTCCGTAGTTTGCTAATCAAATCAATCTCAAAACCCCCCATTTTTACTTTTATTGCACTTTACTTTTGTTCTTTCAGTTACTGCTTTCAGTTTCTCATTCAGTTTGATCTCTTGGTTTTGTTGAGAAAAATAGATAAGTTTACAATTCTCTGTGGATTCGATCCTTTACCACTATCTGCAGTTGTAAAATTGTTGATAACCGAAAAGGTTATTTTTGACCGGCTTCGACAACCGCGAGTCATCAGTGTAATTAATATTTGCTATCTCATGATTTAATTCTTCCACCTGTATAGCCTCGACATTAAATCGTGAGATAAACCTTCTTAAAGACTCGTCATATTCTTGCCGAATCTTCCGCAAGTCAGAGGAAAGTTTTTTTGGAGGTATACAAGTAATATATTGAGATTTAAATAATGTAGCGAACTGCATAAAGTTTTGAATCAAACCTAGGCTCAGATGTTGGTACCATTTATAAGTCAAACCTGTGAGTATTGATAGAAACACTCAGTACAACACAAAGTCTTTGATATCCTGAAGCTATATGATCATCCTAAAGATTGCCAGGTAACTTTTAGGATCTGTTGTCCATCATATTTGTGCAAGCTAGGCAGCTTGAAATTGGTTGGAAAAGTTTCTGCCAAAATTTATTCTGAAAGAGGTGAGGCATCCTCCATGCCAAAGTCCTCCTCTTGTTCCTTCTAGTATCTTTGAATAGCCCACACCAGCTTCCAATCCACACCTTTCGGAGCATCGTCTGCTTCTCCTTCGTCGATCTCAGCCTTCCCTTTAGACTACCTCCTAGTCGCTTCTATATGAGTCGTCATGGTATTGACGGGGACTTCTTCTGTTTCTCCGGGATTCGTGATTGATGCCTCCCCTCGAGCCTTATAATGCTCGAGATTAGCCTGCAACTTCTGAATGTATTGAATCATCTACTCATTGGTCAAGTTGTTGACATCTGCTTTATTGACCATTGAAGGCGTGTTTTCCCACTGCTAGGGGTGGAAGAAATGATAACGCCCTCATTGGTAGCAATATTAGTAGCAGCTCGTGAACTACAGGTCATTTTGAGAAAGAAAAGATAAAATCGTCTTTCAGAGAAAAAGAGTAGGAGACCGGTCATAATCCAATTGAACAGAGAGGATTCAAAGGATGTTTCTGGCAATGGAACCAAATGATGTAATGTATTGTAATTGGTTAGACTTGCAAAAAAGAAAATGTAAGGTGGTGAGTGCCCATGGCAGCCACTCCGACACTCAAGTTAGTAAACTAGAGAATAAGGCAAAGTTAATGAAATGCTTAGAACTTGAGAGTAGTTGTGTAAGAGAATAGCGTACTTTTGCCTCTGTGATTCCTCTCCATGCGTGACTCGCAGCAATTGAGGCATCCTTGGCAGAATTGAGGAAGATGATCGGACAGCTAGCCCTACAAAGAGGTAACAACCAACCCGCTGTAGTTGAACGCCTATATCCAATTTCGAATCCTGTGGTCACAAATCCTCAACAAGATTATCACAAAGGTTACAAGATAAAAATAGACCTTCCAAACTTTTCTGGTTCGTTGGATGTAGAATCTATCTTTGATTGGTTAGTGGAGGTTGATTGACTGTTCAAAGTTATGAACGTGAAGGAGGATCGAAAGGTTCCAATTATGGCTTATAAATTAAAGGATGGTGCAACAATATGGTGGAATTCTGCTTAAAAAAATTACCATCGCAGGAGGCTAGAACCTATACGAAACTGGCTATTTATGAAGTAGATGATTGAACAATGATTCTTGCCTAGTGATCGCGCCCAGGTTTTGTATAATCAATATTATGACTGTGTTCAAGGGAGTCGAAGGGTGGATGAATATACAAAGGAGTTTTTGCGGTTGCAGGCAAGGTGTGATAATTGTGAGAACGAATCCCAACAGGTTGCCCATTATCAAAGGAGACTGAATTACAAAATTCGCTGTATGATGAGAGTTGCTAAGATTTTCACTTTGGTATATACCATTGAGATGGAGAAAAGAGCGGAAGAATGTGTTGAATGGCAGCCTCGACATTAGTGTAATCGAAATTTTAATTACAGAAATTCTAGTTTGATAGAAATTCGGTAGTATAGAGGTAATTACAGCGAACAACCTTCTAGGGCTATAAATTTTGGTAATCATTAGAATACTATAGAAGAAAAGAGAGACCATAAGGGAAAGGCAACCGTCAATATAGCAGACAAAGGAGGTAAAACCAATCCTTATCAGAAACCAATCAAAGACATATTTTATCGCCGCAGGGAACCTGGACATTGATCGAATAATTATCCATAATGTAGGGGAGTTAATAATGATCGTCGAAAGATTAAAGTGGTTGAGAAGATGATTGAATCTGAGGAGGAAGTGGATGAAGATGCTAGGTCTATTGCTGGTTCTGAAGATGGGAAGGTCACCTATGTGGTAAAGAAAATTTTATGCTCGACAAAATAGGAGGATGAGATGCAAAGAATAAGGATTTTCCAGGCAAAGTGTCGAGTGGGAGAAGCGATTTGTAGGCTAATTATAGATAGTTGCAGTTGTGAGAATCTGACAGCTAAGCAATTGGTGAAGAAACTGCAGTTGCCTATACAGCCTCACTCTTTGCCATACAAAGTTGGGTGGATTAAGGAAGGTCCGACAATTGAAGTCAACATAATCTGCAGCATGCCTATTTCGATTAGTAAATCTTACACTGAATCTGTTGATTGTGATGTTGTGGATATGGATTGCTATGGAATTTTGTTAGGTCGTCTTTGGCAGTTTGATGTTAATACTTTGCATAAGGGAAATGACAATTCATACATGTTTACATGGAATCGGAAGAAGATTACTATTTTGCCTTTTGGTTCTATGAAACATTCTAAAGTGGAAGGGAAAACTGTTCTTGCTATGTCTACGAGGGTGCAAAAGCTATCAGGCGCAGATGAGAAATTTGGAGGCACACTGGCTTTATTGGTGAGAGCAAAAGGTGAAGTGGAGGATGCACCATCTTTACCACCACCCATCAAAGAACTGTCAAAGGAGTTTACTAGGATAGTAGAGGAACCTTCAAAGTTTTCACCTTTGTGGAATATTCAACATCGGATTGATCTCATTTCTGGAATTACAAGATGAGCCCAAAGGAGAGCGAAATCCTTCAAGAACAGATTGAAGAGTTATTGAAAAAGGGGCACATTCGGGAGAGTATTAGCCTTTGCGGAGTCCCTGCCTTATTGGTTCCAAGGAAAGATCGAACCTGGAGAATGTGTATGGATAATAGAGCCATTAACAAGATTACAGTTCAGTATCAATTTCCTATTTCTCGACTAGATAACATGTTGGATCAGTTATCAGAATTTAAAGTCTTCTCTAAGATCGACCTTAAAAGTGGCTACCACCAAGATTGGATTAAGGAGGGAGATGAATGGAAGATAGCCTTTAAAACTAAGGAAGGCTTGTACAAGTGGTTGGTTATGCTGTTTGGTTTGACGAATACACCTAGCATGTTCATGCGACTTATGAACTAGATTCTGCATCCTTTCTTATCCAAATTCATGGTTTTTTATTTTAATGACATCTTGATTTCTAGTTGCAGCGAAGAAGAACATTTACAGCACCTCTGTCAAGTCATGACAGCCTTGCAAGAAAGTGAGCTAGTTATTAATTTAAAAAAATGCATCTATATGATGGAGTGTGTTATGTTTCTTAGATTTGTTGTTAGTACAAAAGGGATACATGTTAATAAGAAGAAGGTAGAAGTAATACGAGACTGGCTCATTCTCAGAAATATTTCAGAAGTTCGCAGTTTTCATGGACTTGCTACTTTCTATGTACATGTTAATAAGAAGAAGGTAGAAGTAATACGAGACTGGCTCATTCTTAGAAATATTTCAGAAGTTCGCAGTTTTTATGGACTTGCTACTTTCTATCGAAGGTTTATCATAAATTTCAGCAGCATTGATGCCTCTATCACAGATTGTTTAAAGAAAGAGAGAGTGTAGAAATTTACTTGGACTGACTCTACCAACAAAAACTTTAAGGAGATTAAAGATAAGCTTGTTTTTGCCCCTATTCTTACTCTACATGATTTTGATAAACTATTTGTGGTTGAATGTGATGCTTGTGGAGTTGGGATTGGCGGTGTATTATTGTAGTCTAATAGGCCTATTGCCTACTTTAGCGAGAAATTGAATTATGCTAAGAAGTGGTCTACTTATGAGCAAAAATTATATGCAGTGTTCCGAACCTTTAAAATTTGGGAACAATATATGATGGGGTGTGAGTTCATTATTCACACAGATCAATAATCTTTGATTCACTTTAAGACTAAAAAACAAGTGAATAAGATGCATGCTCGATGGGCAGCTTATTTTGGAGCTTTTTATTATGTCATAAAACATAAGGCTGGCAATAGTAATAAGATAGTATACGCTTTGAGTAGGAGGGTTGCTTTGTTGATTACAGTTAGTCAGGAGGTTGCGGATTTTGAATTTTTTAAGGATTTGTATGTTGCATGACTGTGCGGTTGTCGAGACTGGTCAATTAACCTTTTTGTTATCAACAATTTTATAACTGTAGATAGTGGCAAAAGGATCGTATCCACAGGGAATTGATACTTACCTATTCTTCAATCAATGACCAAGAAAATAAACTAAAAAGTAAAAATAGGGGGATTTTGTAGATTGATGAACTAAACTAAAATTGAAAGCAATAAAGAAAAGCAATGAATGAAATAAAAGAGATTCAATGATGAAAAGATTCTAGTTGAAGCATAGGGTCCATTTCAGTTGTTGGGATTGATCATTGAGACTAAGATTCTTTTATTTTGTTCAATAAATTAGTTATGATTGTGGAAGACGCTTCTCACAACCATATCCCTCCTTAAGCATAGATTAATTAGGAAATGTTTGCTAATTAATCACTAGTTAACAAGTTGCCAAGGAACGTCGTTGGGGTTTTTAACTTTTCAACCATTAATTGCGTTAAGAAATAGAAATACCTAATTCTAGCTAACCAAACGTATAGTGATCTTGAGCTAGGTTATGCAATTTCCTTAGTTTTTACACTAAGAGTTACTTGTGTTGAACAATTCAAGTAATTACGAACTTAAACTCTTCAAACTAACAAATTATTACTTTGCAATCAAGAATCAATGGGCCCTATTGATCTAAACAGCAAGGTAACAATAGAATTAAGCATGAAATCACATAAATATTGATAAATAAAAGATGAACACAATAGTTTCAGATCTCCCAATCCATTAACAAACTGAAATTTCACCTAATCTTCAACTAGAAATTAGGGTTTCAGCCACTCATGGCTGGAACTAACATCAAAATAAAGAAAGAAAGCAAAGAAAAGTAATTCGGCTTGCTAAGGCAGCTGCGGCAAGGCTACTGTATGGTGATGATATGAAATTCAGTCATACTTTGGCTACTAGAAGGCTATGTATTTATAGCTGAATGGAAAACCCTAGGTCAGCCCTTGATTAGATGGAATTATTCTCCAATTGGGACTTTAATTCCTTCTAAAATTATATCTCTTTGTGATTGGGGCTAACCGGCGGCTAGGGTTAGTGTAGGTAGGTGTTTGATATGCTGCTGATGTGTCTTGATATGTTTGAGATAGGATAGAACTCTGAAAATTTGAATTTATGGCTTTCCCGCGTTTCTACACAATTCTGCTGTAAAATCTGTTTGACCTGTTGTTTGGTCAAATAGCCAGTCTATGCTATTTGTTCTCTATTTCTGCACTGCAAAATCTAATTTGGGCAACTGTTTGGGCAAACAGCAAGACTGCACTGTTCTTTATCCTTCTCAGTTTATGCTGTGAAGTTTGTTTGGGCAGTTGTTTGGGCAAACAACAAGATACTTTCGGGTTTTTGTTGTTTTTATCTTCTGGACCACTTTTGAATTTCAGTTTTAAAGGACTGTTTGCCCAATTGTTTGGGCAAACAGCTCTTAGCACACCAGCTTATCTTCTTGGCTTTTCCTTCCATTCAATTAAGTAGCTTCCTTGACCATTCCTTGAGGGTGGTTTGACCAAGCATCTTTGGCCAAACCATCTTTTGAGCATTTTTAGGCCATTTTTTATCAATTCATCATTTTACCCCATTTTCTGCAAAACAAGATCGAAACTACAAAATTAGATAGAAAATGTGTAATTGAACATCAATAATAACATGAAAAATGAGCCTAATTTTGGTTTGATCACTGCAGATGATGATTTTGCTGATATATGGGCAAAAGTCTAGGCTCGCCAGCCTGCTGATGGATTTTTGATACATGATGGCTTTCTTTTTAAGGAGAATAAGTTATGCATTCCTCACTCTCCTCTGCGGGAAAAATTGATTCGAGAGGTCCATGAAGAATATTTGAGTGGTTATTTGGTGTAATACCCGGCTAGACTCCGGTATCGGAATTCCTACCGTCCGGTGGAATCTCGGATGTCGGAAGCCTCTAGTAGGGTAAAACCATGTTTTTATGAAATGTTTTAATGTGTTTTATGTTTTAAGCATGAAGGAAAATGAGTTTTTGCATGAACATAGCATTGGAGGAAAACTCAGGTTCGGCCGCCGAACATGCATGCGTTGCGGGTGTGCTTTAGGCCCCCGAAAGTATAAGTGAGGGAAGTCCAGGTTCGGCCGCCGAACCTCAAGTTCGGCCGCCGAACATGGCATGCATGCGGAGGCACATTCGGCCCCCGAACGTGGTCTGGCCAGCCACTATAAAAGGGTCCCTTAGCCGAAAACGGGCGAGCTTTTCCCCATTTTCGGCCAAGGTGAGCTCTCCGCCGTCTCTCACCCATCTTTGATGTTCTTCCTCTAAATCTCTCAAGATTTTCACTTGTTTTCACGTTGTTTTGAAGATTTGAGCTTTTGAGCAAAATTTTGGAGCTTGGAAGTTCAAGAACCCAATTTCTCCCAACTTCGAGTTTAGGTCGTCTCTCTCTCGATCTTCAAGAGGTAAGAGCCGATCTTAAGCTCATTGCATGTTTTAAGTAAGTTTTCAGTAGATCTATGGGTTAGAATGCATGTTTAGGTTATGGTTATGCTTTTGGAGTTTATGGGTACAAATGTATGTTCATGTACAATGTGAGTTGCTTGATGTGTTGTAGATGGGTTTATGTTGGTTTGAGGCCCCTAGGAACGTGTATGCTTGTGTTTGTGTGTTGTAGAATAGGTTTGATGCATGTTGGAAAGGTTTGGAGGCGAAATGTGCATAGGGAGCCAAGTTTCTGCCCTTTGGCAGAAACCAGGTTCGGCAGCCGAAGGACTTTCGGCCGCCGAACATGGCTGGGGAGGCAGCCTTTCGGCTGCCGAAGCTTGCCCCCGAAAGGGAGACTTTCGTCTCTGTCTGGCAGTTTCGGCCGCCGAAGGTGCCGCCGAACATGCATGAGTTTCGTCTCTGTCTGGGAGTTTCGGCCGCCGAAGGTGCCGCCGAACCTGCCTGACTTTCGGCTCTGGAGGGACTTTCGGCCGCCGAACCTGCCGCCGAAAGTGCCCTGTCCAGGCCTTCCTTGCATGTTTTTGTATGATTGTTTCATGATGTTTTAGGGGGTTTTTGGGGAGTAGATTATAGTTATGTTCAGGTATGTTTGGTCCCTCATTTGAGTCCACCTGTGTAGGTTCGGACCCGAGGAACCGAGGACCCCAGCAGTGAGTTCAGCTGCTTCGGTGTTGTCAGAGTCAGCCAGAGGTGAGTGGAACTAAACTTAATCTTTTAAATTAAATGTTTTATCATGTTTCATGCATCATGGTTGTGCAATAGGATGATTGCATTAGTTTCCACGAATATGCCGCATTGCATCGATTGTTGTTGATGTGGGTGAATATTGGATGACCCAATTAGTCCATGACAGGAAGACCAGGACCCCATGCTACGGCCTGGCACTATGTAAGGAAAGACCAGGACCCCATTCTACGGCCTGGCACGGTTATGAGACTCGAAGACCAGGAGCCCAGAGGAGGCCCTGGGGAAATGGTAAGTAATGTATGTTATGACAGGAAGACCAGGACCCCATGCTACGGCCTGGCACTATGTTAACTTGGACTAATTGGTGACAAGTTCACCCAACCCTTATGTGAACTGTCTGTGTTATGATGCATTTCATTGGAGCATAGTGTTAATATGTTTTATAGTCCTACTCACTAGGCTTTTAGCTCACCCCTCTCCCTTTACCCCTCAGGTTTGCAGGTACGGTATAGTGCGGGAGTCCGGATAGAGTAAAGAAGTCATGCTTATGTAATAGCTAGTCATGGACATGATCAAATTGTAATGTAATGTCTTAAGTACAGTATAGTTATGTATTGATGTTTATGGATGATTAGAGGTGTGCTTGACCATAGATGTTGTAATCCCTCTTAATACATGATCTTGGTTATTTTATGTCATTATGTAAACCAACTCAGCATATGTTGTGTCACCCATTGGGGACACTGATGAGATCCCACAGAGGGATCAATGTTATGTTAATGTTTATGCACAGGTTGAGTTTGGTTGATGTTCATGAAAAGAAAAGTTTTAATTTTTCTGTATGTTGTTGATCATGTATGGGATTAAGCAGGTTTTCAGGATGCATGTTAGGCTTGCTACGGGTCCCGGCGGCCTTAAGTCGACCCGGATCCTAGCGCCGGTAGCGGTCCGATTTTCGGGTCGTTACAGAATGGTATCAGAGCCCTAGGTTCATATGGTCGGACCTAGAGGTCGGGCTCATAGATGTTATAGAAGGTCAAGCACAATAGGAAAGATCATGTCCACTAGGATAGGATGTGGAGTCCTGTCTTGTATGATGATGTGAAATGCCATGATAATATGCATGTGCATTAATGATATGCTATGATATGTGATGTATGTGATGCGGGTTCATGTGTGCCCACATGAACCATATGATGCTAATGTTTGCTTGTGATGTGTACTGTTTTTCAGAAAACAGGATGAGGGGAACTCGTCGATCAGCAAGATTGACTGGAGTACCACCTGAGGATGAGGGCATGAGCGCCCGTCCTCCAACATTGCCTAGGGCAATGTCTAGTAGGTCTAGCAGAGAAAGAGTAGTAAGAGACCCTAGGAGGTCTCTGGATCTGGATAGGAGCATATCAGTTAGAGGAACAATTCAGGGCGGAATGTCAGAGGAAGCGGGGGACCAGATGGATGTAGAGCAGAGAAGGGATGGCAGTTTGGGAGTTAGCATGTCGGAATAAGGCATGGGAGAGTCCCAAGGAGGCACTCAGGCCTCGGGATTTATTCAGCCACCCCACTACCCACACTTCTCACAACATCCCGGGTATTCGATGGGAGGTACATCGGATTACCCTAGCTTCACTCCTTATCCCACACAGATGCCATACCCACCATACTACCCACCATATTCACAATACCCAATGTATCCACCCCCACCTTACTATCCAAATCCAGCAAACCCTACCTCAGAAAATGTTGCACCACCTCCACCACCTACAGAACCAGCAGCCCCAGTTGCTCAGCCATCTAGACCTAGCTCAGCCAGTGGGAGCAAGGTTAAGATGACTGACTACATGAAATTGGGTGCTCCCCAGTATGAAAAAGGGGATGACCCATTTGTATATCTGGAAAGGGTTAAAGTGATCACAGAGGAGATTGGGGCTGATGACAGTAGAGCCATTCAGATGGCTGGGTTCACGCTTAAGTGCAAGAAGGCACGAGAGTGGTTCAAGAATTATGTGAACCCGAGAGTGGACAGCATGTCCTGGGAAGAGTTTGCAAACGAGTTTGCAGGTTGGGCTTTTCCCGATAGTTCAAGGGAGCTGAAGATGATAGAGTTTGAACAGTTGAGGCAGACGGATGAAATGAGTGTAGAGGAGTACACCGACAGATTCTTGGAGCTGTTGCCTTTTGCTGGGCAGAGTCTGGATACAGATTCGAAGAGGTCAATGAGGTATGTCATGAAACTTCATTCCAGGTATTCCTCCTTGATCCAGTCAGTGGACAGGGAGAGCTTCCATGCCATAGTAGATATGGCCAGGAAAATGGAGGCCAGTGCCATCGTTCAGGGGACAGTTAAGCAGTCAGTGGCACAGTCTTCCGGTTCTAAAACTCCGGGTGGGGGAAGATTAGATCCCTCTACCCTGAGTGCAGCAGCTTCAGGCAGTAAGAGATGGGGTAAGTCCAAGGGTAAGAAGAATAAGTTCTGGAATAAAGTCAAGTCTAGTCTGGGATTTGGAAGTGGCTCAAGCTCTGGTGCGGACAATGCAGTTTGTGCGAAGTGTGGTAAGCCACACAGGGGAGTATGTTGGTTTGGGACGAACGCCTGTTTCAGATGTGGTCAGGAGGGGCATATGGCTCGAGATTGTCCAAGAGCAGTCCCGATGGCTCAGTCCCAGCAGACAGCTTCAGGCAGTGTAGCGCAGCCAGCAGCTCCAGCCATGACTCAGGCCAGTGGCAGAGGCAGAAGGAGAGGAGCAGCCTCTTCTTCAGCGGGTTTCAGAGGTGAAGGTCCATCAGCTCCAGCACGGATCTTCACAATGACACAGCAGGAGGCAGATGCATCTAACACCGTGGTGGCAGGTAACTTAATCATTGGTTGTTCAGATGTGTATGCCTTGATGGACCCTGGTGCATCTCATTCTTTTATTGCTCCGAGAGCCGTGGAGAGGTTAGGTCTGATGACTTCTGGGTTAGAGTGTCCTCTCTGGGTCAGTGGACCCAAGTGTGATCCATCAGTGGCAGAGTCAGTCTGCCAGTGTAGTCCTGTGTTTGTTGAGGGAAGATGCTTGTCCGCTGACCTAGTGGTTCTAGATTTGACAGATTTTGACGTCATTCTAGGGATGGACTGGTTATCTACCCATGGTGCTACCTTGGACTGCAGGGACAAGGTAGTCAGGTTCAGAGGTCAGGATGGGTCTGAGGTCGTCTTCAGAGGAGACAAGAGGGGTACACCTAGAGGTCTGATATCAGCTCTTCAGGCTCGTAGGTTGCTTAGGAAGGGATGTCAGGGGTATTTGGCTCATGTGAGAGAGCTTAGCAGTCAGGTCAGAGAGCCCGCCTCAGTGCCAGTGGTTAGAGAGTTCTTAGATGTGTTCCCAGACGAGCTGCCAGGTCTACCACCTGCTAGGGAGATAGAGTTCGAGATAGAACTGATGCCTGGAACCCGACCGATCTCTATCCCTCCCTACAGGATGGCGTCAGCAGAATTGAAGGAGTTGAAGGAGCAATTGCAGGAGCTGGTAGACAAGGGCTTCATCCGACCGAGTACCTCACCCTGGGGTGCTCCAGTTTTGTTTGTGAGAAAGAAGGATGGATCCCTTAGGCTTTGTATCGACTACAGGCAGTTGAACAAAGTCACTACCAAGAACAAGTACCCATTGCCAAGGATCGACGATCTATTCGACCAGCTAGCAGGAGCGGGTTGTTTCTCCAAAATAGATCTGAGGTCCGGGTATCATCAGTTGAGGATCAGGGAAGAGGATGTGCCAAAGACAGCTTTCAGGACCAGATATGGGCATTTTGAGTTCCTTGTGATGCCGTTCGGGTTAACCAACGCCCCTGCAGCATTCATTGATCTCATGAATAGAGTGTTTAGTCAGTACCTGGATCACTTCATTATTGTCTTCATAGATGATATCCTAGTGTATTCCAGGAATGCAGAGGAGCATGCCCATCATCTGAGGATGGTTCTACAGACCTTGAGGGAGCATGGCTTGTATGCCAAGTTCTCCAAGTGTGAGTTCTGGCTGAGGAGCATTTCCTTCTTGGGGCATGTAGTGTCAGAGAATGGGATAGAGGTGGACCCCAAGAAGACAGAAACTGTGGCTAACTGGCCTAGACCCACTTTAGTGACGGAGATCAGGAGTTTCTTGGGTTTGGCAGGTTACTACAGGAGGTTCGTTCAGGACTTCTCAAAAATAGCAGCTCCTCTGACCAGGCTAACCAGGAAGAACCAGAAGTTTCTGTGGATTGACCAGTGCGAAGAGAGTTTTGAAGAGCTTAAAAAGAGGTTGACTTCAGCACCAGTTTTAGCTCTGCCATCTAGTGATGAGGACTTTACAGTCTTTTGTGATGCGTCCCGTGTGGGACTGGGTTGTGTACTGATGCAGAATGAGAGGGTGATTGCTTATGCTTCGAGGCAGCTAAAGAAGCATGAGTTGAATTACCCCACACATGACCTTGAGATGGCAGCAGTAATCTTTGCACTCAAGATGTGGAGGCACTACCTCTATGGGGTAAAATGCGAGATCTTTACAGATCATAAGAGCCTGCAGTACATCCTGAGTCAAAGAGATTTGAACTTGAGACAGAGGAGATGGGTAGAGCTGCTGAGTGACTATGATTGCAAGATTCAGTATCATCCGGGTAAGGCGAATGTCGTGGCAGACGCCCTAAGCCGGAAGTCACTAGGTAGTCTATCCTACATCACGGCAGAGAGGAGACCAGTGGTGAAGGAGTTTTACAAGCTCATTGAGGAAGGTCTACAGTTGGAGTTGTCTGGTACAGGTGCTTTAGTTGCTCAGATGAAAGTGACACCTGTGTTTCTGGAGCAAGTGGCTTAGAAACAGCATGAGGACCCAGAGTTAGTGAAGATTGCCAGGACTGTTCAGTCAGGCAAAGACAGCGAGTTCAGATTCGACAACAAGGGGATCCTCTGCTATGGGAGTCATTTATGTGTACCAGATGACATAGGGCTAAAAGGAGACATTATGAGAGAGGCTCATAATGCAAGATACAGCATTCACCCCGGAGCCACCAAGATGTATCAATATCTGAAGAAAGTTTATTGGTGGCCAGCTATGAAGAGAGAAGTGGCACAGTTTGTGTCAGCCTGCGAAGTATGTCAGAGGGTGAAGCTGGAACATCAGACGCCGACTGGAATGCTTAACCCGCTACCTATTCCAGAGTGGAAATGGGAGAATATAGCTATGGACTTCGTAGTAGGGTTACCGGCGACGTCCAACAGATTGGACTCCATATGGGTGATTGTGGACAGACTCACCAAATCTGCTCACTTCATCCCTGTCAGGAGTGGCTATTCTGTGGACAAGTTGGCGCAGGTGTACGTTGATGAGATAGTCAGACTGCATGGGGTTCCTGTTTCTATTGTGTCAGATAGAGGACCCCAGTTCACCTCCAGGTTTTGGCGGAGTCTGCAGGATGCCATGGGTACCAGATTGGATTTCAGCACTGCCTTCCATCCACAGACAGACGGACAGTCAGAGAGGACAATCCAAACCATAGAAGATATGCTGAGAATGTGTGTGCTGGACTTTGGCGGTTCTTGGAGGCAGCATCTACCTTTGGTGGAGTTTGCCTACAATAACAGCCATCATGCTAGCATTGGGATGGCTCCATATGAAGCTTTATATGGAAGGAAGCAGGTCACCTGTTTGCTGGGAAGAAGTTGGAGAAAAGCCTTGGCAGGGCCTGAGCTAGTAGAGATCACCAGCAGGGTGGTACCCTTAATCAGAGAAAGAATCAAGACTGCTGCAAGCAGACAGAAGAGTTATACAGACATCCGCAGAAGACTAGTAGAGTTTCAGGAGGGGGATCTGGTATTGCTCAAGGTGTCTCCAATGAAAGGAGTGGTTCGGTTCGGGAAGAAAGGTAAGCTGGCTCCGCGGTACATCGGACCCTTTGAAGTCTTGCAAAAGATTGGGAATGTATCGTACAAGCTGGATTTACCTGCTTCAATGGAGAGAATCCATCCGGTTTTCCATGTTTCTATGTTGAGAAAGTTCGTGTCAGATCCGGGCAAGGTTCTTAGTGAGCCTGATGTGGAGATCCAAGAGGATCTCACCTATGTTGAGCAGCCAGTGCGGATCATAGACACCCAGATCAGGAAGCTGAGAAACAAGGAAATCCCGATGGTGAAAGTCCTGTGGAACCACCACAATATGGAAGAATGCACTTGGGAGACACGGGAGTCCATGCTCCGGCAATATCCTCATCTCTTTTAAGGTTAGTCTCTATGTGTTTTATGTTGTATGCCTTACATGTGCTAGTTGAGGAACATTCGGGGACGAATGTTCTTAAGGGGGGGAGAATGTAATACCCGGCTAGACTCCGGTATCGGAATTCCTACCGTCCGGTGGAATCTCGGATGTCGGAAGCCTCTAGTAGGGTAAAACCATGTTTTTATGAAATGTTTTAATGTTTTTTATGTTTTAAGCATGAAGGAAAATGAGTTTTTGCATGAACATAGCATTGGAGGAAAACTCAGGTTCGGCCGCCGAAACTCATGTTCGGCCGCCGAACATGCATGCGTTGCGGGTGTGCTTTAGGCCCCCGAAAGCATAAGTGAGGGAAGTCCAGGTTCGGCCGCCGAACCTCAGGTTCGGCCGCCGAACCTCAAGTTCGGCCGCCGAACATGGCATGCATGCGGAGGCACATTCGGCCCCCGAACGTGGTCTGGCCAGCCACTATAAAAGGGTCCCTTAGCCGAAAACGGGCGAGCTTTTCCCCATTTTCGGCCAAGGTGAGCTCTCCGCCGTCTCTCACCCATCTTTGATGTTCTTCCTCTAAATCTCTCAAGATTTTCACTTGTTTTCACGTTGTTTTGAAGATTTGAGCTTTTGAGCAAAGTTTTGGAGCTTGGAAGTTCAAGAACCCAATTTCTCCCAACTTCGAGTTTAGGTCGTCTCTCTCTCGATCTTCAAGAGGTAAGAGCCGATCTTAAGCTCATTGCATGTTTTAAGTAAGTTTTCAGTAGATCTATGGGTTAGAATGCATGTTTAGGTTATGGTTATGCTTTTGGAGTTTATGGGTACAAATGTATGTTCATGTACAATGTGAGTTGCTTGATGTGTTATAGATGGGGTTTATGTTGGTTTGAGGCCCCTAGGAACGTGTATGCTTGTGTTTGTGTGTTGTAGAATAGGTTTGATGCATGTTGGAAAGGTTTGGAGGCGAAATGTGCATAGGGAGCCAAGTTTCTGCCCTTTGGCAGAAACCAGGTTCGGCAGCCGAAGGACTTTCGGCCGCCGAACATGGCTGGGGAGGCAGCCTTTCGGCTGCC
The DNA here is from genome assembly GCF_001659605.2 of Manihot esculenta. Taxonomy (NCBI): domain Eukaryota; kingdom Viridiplantae; phylum Streptophyta; class Magnoliopsida; order Malpighiales; family Euphorbiaceae; genus Manihot; species Manihot esculenta. The sequence continues at coordinate 4,777,434 of NC_035166.2, forward strand.
GAAGCTTGCCCCCGAAAGGGAGACTTTCGTCTCTGTCTGGCAGTTTCGGCCGCCGAAGGTGCCGCCGAACATGCATGAGTTTCGTCTCTGTCTGGGAGTTTCGGCCGCCGAAGGTGCCGCCGAACCTGCCTGACTTTCGGCTCTGGAGGGACTTTCGGCCGCCGAACCTGCCGCCGAAAGTGCCCTGTCCAGGCCTTCCTTGCATGTTTTTGTATGATTGTTTCATGATGTTTTAGGGGGTTTTTGGGGAGTAGATTATAGTTATGTTCAGGTATGTTTGGTCCCTCATTTGAGTCCACCTGTGTAGGTTCGGACCCGAGGAACCGAGGACCCCAGCAGTGAGTTCAGCTGCTTCGGTGTTGTCAGAGTCAGCCAGAGGTGAGTGGAACTAAACTTAATCTTTTAAATTAAATGTTTTATCATGTTTCATGCATCATGGTTGTGCAATAGGATGATTGCATTAGTTTCCACGAATATGCCGCATTGCATCGATTGTTGTTGATGTGGGTGAATATTGGATGACCCAATTAGTCCATGACAGGAAGACCAGGACCCCATGCTACGGCCTGGCACTATGTAAGGAAAGACCAGGACCCCATTCTACGGCCTGGCACGGTTATGAGACTCGAAGACCAGGAGCCCAGAGGAGGCCCTGGGGAAATGGTAAGTAATGTATGTTATGACAGGAAGACCAGGACCCCATGCTACGGCCTGGCACTATGTTAACTTGGACTAATTGGTGACAAGTTCACCCAACCCTTATGTGAACTGTCTGTGTTATGATGCATTTCATTGGAGCATAGTGTTAATATGTTTTATAGTCCTACTCACTAGGCTTTTAGCTCACCCCTCTCCCTTTACCCCCCAGGTTTGCAGGTACGGTATAGTGCGGGAGTCCGGATAGAGTAAAGAAGTCATGCTTATGTAATAGCTAGTCATGGACATGATCAAATTGTAATGTAATGTCTTAAGTACAGTATAGTTATGTATTGATGTTTATGGATGATTAGAGGTGTGCTTGACCATAGATGTTGTAATCCCTCTTAATACATGATCTTGGTTATTTTATGTCATTATGTAAACCAACTCAGCATATGTTGTGTCACCCATTGGGGACACTGATGAGATCCCACAGAGGGATCAATGTTATGTTAATGTTTATGCACAGGTTGAGTTTGGTTGATGTTCATGAAAAGAAAAGTTTTAATTTTTCTGTATGTTGTTGATCATGTATGGGATTAAGCAGGTTTTCAGGATGCATGTTAGGCTTGCTACGGGTCCCGGCGGCCTTAAGTCGACCCGGATCCTAGCGCCGGTAGCGGTCCGATTTTCGGGTCGTTACATTTGGGGTGTGATAAGACTATTGCTGGTTTAGAGGAACATTTTTATTAGCCTCAATTGAAAAAGGATATAATTCGGATGGTTCAAATGTGCCCAATTTGTCAAAATCAGAAAGGTCATTCACAAAATACGGGTTTATACACTCCATTACCTATTCTAGAATATCCTTGGGAGGACTTGTCAATAGATTTTGTTCTCTGTCTTCCACATACTCAACGTGGGTCTGATTCTATTTTTGTTGTCGTTGACAGGTTCTCCAAAATGGCGCATTTCATTCCTTGCAAGAAAACTAAGGATGCTTCTCATATTGCAAAACTATTTTTCCAAGAGGTTGTTCATTTATTTGGTATTCCTAAAACCATTACTTCTGACAGAGATGTGAAGTTTCTAGCCCACTTTTGGGTGATTTTATGGAAGTATTTTAGGACTAAACTTCAATATAGTAGTACTGCTCATCCTCAAACTGATGGTTAAACAGAAGTGGTAAATCGCACTCTTAGCAAGCTTCTCCGTTGCATCTATAGTAATAAGAAAACTGCTTGGGATTTTGCTCTTGCACAAGCAGAATTTGCTTATAATAGTTTTGTCAACAGCTCTACAAAGATGTCACCCTTTGTAGTTGTGTACAGGAGAATGTCAGTGCATACAGTTGATCTTATTGCCCTTCCTACAGGTTTTCATAACAATATTACAACAAACAACTTGGCAAATCAGCATGTACACATTTTCAAGCAGGTATAACAATGCCTTGCAAAAGCCAATGACAAGTATAAAGCTGCAGCTGATAAAAATAGGCGTTTCAAGTCCTTCAACGTCAGTGATCAAGTTATGGTGTATTTGCACAAGGAACGTGGTGGAGGACAGAAAAAGTTTGTCTTAAAGAAGATTGGTCCATTTCGAATTATTCAGAAGATTAATGACAATGCCTATGTTCTTGACCTCCTAGGTTATATGAAAATTTTCAAGACGTTTAACGTGGCAGATCTATTTCAGTATGACCCTACTGATGACAACTCGAGATCGAGTTTTTTACAAGTGGAAGGGAATGATGCGGAGCAATTAGCCTTGGATTTTATGGTAGACTTGGACCGGGCTTAACTTCTGTTGTCGACGTTCGTTGGAGGTTCACAATAACTTTTCGAAAAGGGAATTTCAAGACACACGATTTTCAAAAGTGTGACGAGGTCCCAAGCCTAGTCACAAAGTTCAAGGCAAAAATTCTATCGTTTAAAATCAATTTTGCAATTTTATTATTTTTTATATTTTTCATAATTTTTTATATTAGGGTTTTTCTATTATAAATAACCCTCTTCTTGGTTGTTGGAGACATTTTTCAATTTTCGAGAATTTAACAAGAAATTTTGGTTTCTAATATTTTATTTTCTGAATTTCATGTTAACCAAATGTCATTAGTTAAAATTCCTGATGGAGGCTAAACAGTCCTATTTTAAATTTACAAGATAGTTGGCTATCATTTGATCCAAGTTAGTGCTGCACAACTCCTTATGCATCCCAAGCATTAAAAACATTATTCAAATTATAATAATTAAAAATGACAAAGTTTTATTGGAATTTACAAGCGCAAATAATTAGTGAATAATAATAAATTCTAGAATTCTAAATGGAAATGAAAGTATTAGGCTTTGCGTTTTAAAGACGGTAGATGAACTAAGTGGTTCTCCAAACAAAAGTTCTCAGTTATTGTTAGTTGTATGAAATGTGAAGACTATCTGCTGATGTTTGTATCTGGTGAAATATAACTCATCACATCTATTCATTAAGCAAGATTCATGATAAATTATGAATATCCATCGGTAATCCCTCAAAGGATAAGTTTATAAGTCACTAGAGTTTTCCTTTCACACTCTTACCAAATTGGATAGTTGGGATTTGTGGAAAGCTTTGGGCTTAATTGTTTGACTTCAATCAGATTAAGCGTAACGGAAAAAATAGAAAAATAAAAAATTTTCATCAATATGGATCACGTTTAAACGAAGAAAGCAATAAAATTGAAAATAGAAAATAACAAGATCATTCGACTTGGTTGGGTTATTGTAAACTACAAACCATCCAAGTGTCTAATTTCTAATGATGTACAGGCGATTGAAAAACTTTAGAACCGTTTTAAGAGTTTGAGACGGGAAGAGGTCTCGGTCTTTCCAATAAATTCTGGAGGCTCTCTAAAGTTTGCCTATCAGGGTCTTATAAGACATCATTTTATACTAAAACCTAGGGTTTCAGTATACAAATATTTATGTATTTAACTAATTAAATAAATAAATTATAACTATAGCCCAAAACATTAATAAACAGTTTATATAGATTTTAGATAATTTTAATTAAATTCTTACTTAATTAATTAGATCAAAATCGTAATTCTTTTGAATTACAATTTTATCCTAATGTCATAAAACTTATATGCAATTAAGTCCTATTTCATTTAATTTTTCATTTTATTTTTTCATACTATTTTTTATGTGTGTGACAAATTAGATTCCAAATATGTTGGCAACAAATATAATTAACTAATTAATTAATTTGAATGTTAAGAACATTGCCTAACAACATATTAAGACTATTCAAATATTCAAAATGTCAAAAATGGGTTGACTTAACTTTTTAGTATATACTTTATTAGTGTAATTAATATTTCTTCATCACAAATATCCTGAAATAACATTTAATACATAGAACGTGTCTGCAACGTTAAATCATATTAGATCTTATATGTTAGCCATTGACCGTTTGAATGAAATTTCAAATCTCATTTGCTAATTTCATTCCACTTTGTGCAAAGATTTCATAATTAATGCTTGTAGAGAACAAATGGGACATTTCCTAATTTAACTTAAGGTGATAAATCATATCTCAATCACATAAACACTTTCATACAATTCTTAATATATCCAATTCATCCCTATTTGTAACTCATGAACTAAGTAACGTGTAAGATGAATCAAAACTTAAAAGTCCCTATGTAAGATTATTTATTGATTTTAAATCAAAGGATCACGTATACAACTATCACTTGAGTAATCCATAAACAGGTTATTTTTCATATGGATTTTTCAGGCAGATCAGTTCCGTGCATTTATTTATAAAATAAGCACCTACATATTAGTTCTAGATATCTTACATATCTCAACCTATGAGATTAGTTGCTTTCTTTAAAAGGAAATAACATAATATGTACTAGTCTTAGCAGTTCTAATTATTATCCAATCATGATAAGAACATCGACCAGGAATATTTGAAGACATTACTTAAATGCAATAAGAATTTCACAATTATAATCGCATTATAATTTATTTTGCACAGTAATATAGTCTCATGAACTTTATTTTTACTTGAGATTTAATTAAATTAACACTAAAAATAAATAACAATCTTTATATAATGTATTTAAATCCTTAAAATATATGAAAAATAATATCTAACTACAACCAACAGGTTGACTGTAGAGCATATTACTAACATTAATATGAATCATGGGTGCAAGGGTGCAAACCAATATAAAAATTAAATTTGCAAAAGGTAGAATGTAGGATTTGGGTAAACCAATTGAAATTTAGAGTTAAAAGATATTGTAGCTTTATCTTTTCATCATAGCGGAATGTGGATATATAGTTTGCAAGCTAATTTAGTTAGTTAATGTTTTGTATCTTGGCATATATATATATATATATATATATATATATATTGTATAGTTCTATTTAGTTGAATCTCAACAAATCATACTGGGCTACTTGCTAGCAATTTATGGCCTATGGTTTAGTTATTTGGCTAGCATAATTTGATTGATATTCACATTTTAGAAGAAAAATAAGTAGCAAAATTGACTGGCATGAATTGTATTGACTTATTCTGTTCAAATTCATTATTGGTTTGAACTTAAAGAATTATTTTTGCTTTCGCTCGGGGTGGTTTCTTGGTGACTTGTGGATAGTAGATATTCCTAGTTCTAGCCAGTTTTACTCCTTATATGTTTATTCTAAGTTACCAAATTGTTAATAATTTATAACAAATGCAATTCTTGCTAATATTCATGTGATGCCATCTAAATTTCTATACAGATCTCGTCATTTCGAGAGAGCAAGTTAGATGATAGGTGATTTTACATATTTACAGCTACAGAGGCACTTCATCTAACAACTGATTCAAGAAGAGATAGAGTGGCTTGGATACAAGCTTTGGAGTTAATGAGGAGCCTCTTTCCATCAAGATCACTAAATAATAGTCTCTCTCTTGTGCCAAAAGATTTGTCTATTTCAATTGGAAGGCTTAAAAAGTGCTTACTTGAAGAAGGTATCAATGAGAACCTAGTCAAGGAATGAGAGCAGATCATGCTGTCTGAATTCTCTAAAATACAAGGACAACTTAAATTATTTTGCGAGGAATTGATAAAGGACTTATTAGACTCCGTCAGGAGTTTTAAAAAATATAGTTTCGTTAAGATGATATAAAAGAAACAAAAGATTAGAAACCGAAAAGTCTTATTGAAATTCTTGAAAGATTGAAAAGTGAGTTTCAAATAGCTAAGAAAATGTTATTTATAATAAAGAAAACCCTAATATGCAAAGTTATAAAAATATCCAAAAAAGTAATTAAAATGTAAAATTGACCTCCTAAACGGTGGAATTTTCGCCTTGAAGTTTGTGATAGGCCTATGGCTCTCGTCATACTTTTGAAAGTCGTGCGTCTTGAAATTTTCTTTCCGAAAAGTTATCGTGGGTCTCCATTGGATATCGGTAATAAAAGTTAGATTCAGTCCAAATCTATCGTAAAATTCAAAACTAGTTGCTCCCTATCAGTAATGCTCCAATTTGCTAGACATATTGAGGCAATTAAAGGTAACATTGTAAGTACTGTGATATGTAGAGATGCTTTTGAACATCTTGAGTCAATGTATTATTCTCACAACTGCTGTTTAATCTAATGTAAATTAATCAAATTCTTATTGCATCACTGTTTTAATTCGAAAATGCACTTGGTTCTATCAATTTTTTTTTTAACTATAACTTGAATTGAGCGATAGATGTCATAATTCAAGTGGACCACTTTCAGAAACCAAACCTTTCATAAATAGTTGTTGTCAGAAATATAAATTTTCTTCTCTAACTTTTCATCATTCAAGGTTAGGTTTTACACAATTCTATATCTAACTATCTCCTCTGCCCAATTTTTATTTGTCACTCCTACTTGTCTTAAAATATAGCTATTTTCCTGGCTTTTCGATACACATGAACAAAACATGGTTTAACATTTTCCTTTCATGTCTTTTTAATTGATTGTTTGTGGATTGAAATTCATGTATTCACTTATTTTGTTCAAATTCTAGAGATCAGCTAAATGGTTTATAGTTTATTATAATTTTTTTTATAAAAAAGGTGTTATTTCTTATTTGATTATAATTTTTAATTTTATTTCTTTCTACTAATTAAGAAAAAATTAGTAGTTAATTGACATATTTAAGGTTCACAAGATTGTTATAATGACTAAGAAAGATGTTCACTTTTTAAAATATCTCATATACGTAGGCGGAAACGGGGGAAGGGGTCAAATTTATCCCGACGGGAATAAGAGCAACAATGCGGTTTGTAATGCTACAGTAGTAGATATAGTAAGCAAAATTATATGAAAAAAAAAAGGTATGAAATAATTATAAAGGATGCGTTAAAGGGATGTCAAGTGATTGATATTATACCTTCAGGACCAAAACTTCTTATTTCAAAAGGCGAATTCATTAAACTTGATCAACTATTAACGAATAATCCTAATATGGGTGAATTTGGTAAGGAGATGCAGAAATAGTACTTGGAGACCCATTATGCGTCTAAAACCTTTTGTTTTTCTTAGCATCCGTTATTTTAGCACAAATCTTTTTGGTTCTTACAAAGAAACAGTTTGAGAATGTGAGTTGTTAAGTTGCTTATTTTGTTGTCCATTATTTGGCAAAGAAAGGTGGTGGTCTTAGGGATTGAAGTTTAGTATGGTTATATGTTGACTTGTCATCACCATAGCAAATTAGTCAATATATTTATAGTTAATTATTTCTTATAGGAATATGTGATATTATTCTTAATTGGAAACAAATATATGTTTATTTCAATTGGATTTATTTGCCTTTTCCACTTCACTGGAATTTTTTTTTTTTTTTTTTTGTACTGCTACATTTTCTATAGGATATCTCTTTGAATATTTTTCTTTAGTGGTTGTAAGAAACTGGACATTTCTCAATGACAAAGCAACCAAATGGACAATGGATAGGCTATCACAATGCACTTATTGCTTTTTTCATTGCTATTGGTAGTTCATGTATGTGATTTGTCTTACTGTATTCACACAACTAATTTTCCTACATAATTTTATAATATATTATCTATTTGTAATTCTGTATTGACTTAAAATTTCACGGGCTTCAAAATTGTAGGTTTATTAAGTAATAGTGATTCTACTAACTTCCATTTATGTAACCTACTGAAATATTATAGCGGCATGGCTGATAATTATTTCTGAAATTTAAGGGGCGTAGCTACAATATGAGAAATTGCAGGTATTTTAACTTAAGATATTTTTTTTATCAAATATTTTGTTAACATATATAACTATTTGCATTATTTTTGTCGTGAATGAGTCTACGGCAAAAAGAAAAATAAAAAGTCATATTCATTTATTTATTTATTTATTATATATATTATATCATTGTTGTTGTTAGGGGCGGAGGGAAGGTACGGCAAGGGGCACGTGCCGTACCGGCGACCGGAAAATATTTTGAAGGGGGATGAAGGTGCTGCAGCGGCGCAGTCGGTGATGTCGCAGAGGCGCAGCCGGTGCCCTATCAAAAGGAAACTCCTGGCTCCGCCACTGGTTGTTATTATTGTTGGAGTATTTCGCTTGAGAGAGATATGAAAATAATTCAATCGGGCAATCTGCTTCTTATTTTTATGTCACATTTTTATGTCACATGTAGGGATAACTGAAAGCAAATGCTATTCTAGCCATATCACTTACTACGTGCGCAAAGCTGGGCCTATTGAAAGGAAGGCATTATTCATGGTTTTTTGTCCTTTGAGTTTATATCTTTAATTTTTTTTAATATAATTTTTGTAACTGAAATTTGTACAGTTTGATATTTGTGGCTTAAATGTTAGGTTTACTTTTTAAATACTTGAATTTTCGCTCTTTATATTTATTATATATTTTTAATATTTTTAATTTTACTATTGAAATATATTAATGTTTTTGCTATTTTAAATTGCAAAATCATGAATCGAAATACATGTACATATTATTCTTGCAACATGTTTATAAATTAAAATAAATTAGTTTCACAGCGGTTGATCAATAACTAAATTATAAAAAATATTCAAAAAATAATTATCCATTTTAATTTAACTATCAATTAGAGACTAAATAATAATCATTTAACGATTATATAGTGTCTAATTAATTTAATAATTATAAAAGCTTTTACTATAAAAATTAATGGAGATATTTAATTTTCATATACCTATTGATTTATTAACTTTTTTATAATAAATTAGCCACCAATTATTAATGACTATTTTGCAATCAATTTAGCTATTAAAGTTATAACGGCAAACCCATTTTGACACTCAATTAATGATAACATTTTCGTCATGGATTGATCACTGATTTAACAACTAAATGTCAATTATCACTTTTTTTTTCTAATAACTGGCCAATACTGATTTTTTTATTTAATTAGTAATTGATGGCTATTTTAAAATCCTTTAGCTATACCACTAATAAATAAATATTATATTATTTTTTTATTAATATACACAATAAAACAATTTTGAAAATTTTCATATAAAAATATCAATAAAAAATTAATAAAGTGAGGGATGTGGAAAGATGTGACCTTTTAAAAAAAAAAAAATATTCCCACTTGGACGCATTATTAAAGTAAAGATTATATTAATTGTCGAAAAAGATGACAAAGTGACCACTTAAGCATGCCAAATCCAATTAAGTTGGCTGAATCGGTATTGAATTCTCCCCACCATTCAGCGATTTGAGTTTCATAATACAAAAGGGGAGAATATAATTATTTTTTCAAAAAAAAAATATACAAATAAAGTAAAATAAAATAATATAATATTTAAAATAACAAAAATTATATTTATGTCTACAAAATAAAATCACAGAACAAACTTTATTCACTATTTAGTAATTATTTAGGTATAAAAATTATTTTAATTAATAATTTTAAGTTCAGTTATTTTTGTAGTAAAGATTTCTTCACAGTTACACCTAAATATACTAAAACTCCATTAAAAAACTTCAAAAAAATATAAAATATAAATAGTTTAATAAATTATTTAAAATTTAAAAAATTTTAAATTAAATCGACGAAAAAAAATGGTTAAATATCCACTATCAAATTTTAAATGTTTGGAAAAATTAATAAATAAATAAAAAATACTTCTATCATTTTCATGCTTCTACCTTAAGCTATATAAATTACAAATTAAATTTTATACTTTTTATTTTCAATTATATTTATTTCAATTTAATTAAGTTCTCATAACTCGAATTAAATAAAATAAGAAATACTTTAAATAAAATTTGATCGCAGAATTGAATAAGAAAATTGAATTTGAACTTTTCTGATACAGGACTATTTAGACTCCGTCAGGAGTTGTAACCAATCTGATACAGGACTATTTAGACTCCGTTAGGAGTTTCAACCAATATCGTTTGGTTAAGACGAAATAAGAGAAAAGATAAGCTAAAAGACGAAAAGCCTTATTGAAATTTTTCAAAAATTGAAAAGTGAGTTTCTAATAGCTAAGGGAGGGTATTTATAATAGAAATAAAATAATCATAATCCTAATAGGAGTCTAAAATCCTAATAGCCAAGGGAGGCTATTTACAATAGAAATAAAATCCTAATATGCAAAAATAATCCTAATCCTAATAGGAGTCTAAAATCCTAATAGCCAAGGGAGGCTATTTACAATAGAAATAAAATCCTAATATGCAAAAATAATTTTAATCCTAATAGGAGTCTAACTGTTCCATATCATTCCCTTCCACTTGTAAAGAACTCGACCTCGAGTTGTCTTCAGCAGGATAGTACTGAAATAGATCCGCCACATTAAACGTCTTGGAAATTTTCATCTCATGTGGAAGGTCAAGAACATAGGCATTGTCATTAATCTTCTGAATGGTCCGGAATGGACCAATCTTCTTGGCGTCAAGCTTTTTCTGTCCTCCACCACGCTCCTTGCGTAAATACACCATAACTTGATCACCGACATTGAAGGATTTGAAACGCCTATGTTTATCAGCTATAGCTTTATATTTATCATTGGCTTCCGTAAGGCATTGTTGTACTTGCTTGAAAACATCCACGTGCTGCTTTGCCAGGTTGCTTGCTGCAAGACGGTTGTGATAACCTGTGGGAAGTGCGATAAGATCAACTGTATGCGCTGGGACTTTCCTGTACACAACAGCAAATGGTGACAGCTTTGTGGAGCTGTGAATCGTACTGTTGTAAGCAAATTCTGCTTGGGCAAGAGCAAGATCCCAAGCAGTTTTCTTGTTACTGCAGATGCAGCGTAGAAGACTGCCAACCGTGCGGTTTACCGCTTCAGTTTGTCCATCAGTTTGGGGGTGAGTAGCACTGCTGTATTGAAGTTCAGTCCCGAAGCGTTTCCATAAAGTCACCCAGAAGTGAGCTAGAAACTTCACATCTCTGTCAGAAGTAATGGTTTTGGGGACACCATGTAAGCGAACAATCTCCTGGAAAAACAGTTTTGCTACATGGGAAGCATCATTAGTTTTCTTGCAGGGAATGAAATGCGCCATTTTAGAGAACCTGTCAACAACAACAAAAATGGAATCAGATCCACGTTGAGTACGTGGAAGACCAAGAACAAAATCCATAGACAAGTCCTCCCAAGAATGGGCTGGAATAGGCAGTGGAGTGTATAAGCCTATATTCTGCGAATGTCCCTTCTGAGTTTGACACACTGGGCACTTCTGAACCATTCGACCTGTATCCTTTTTTAATTGAGACCAGTAAAAACGCTCCTCCAACCCAGCAATAGTCTTGTCACGCCCCAAATGACCACTCAAACCTCCTCCATGGATCTCGCGAATCAACTTCTCCCGCAAGGAAGATCGAGGGATGCATAACCTGTTCTCCTTAAAAAGAAAGTCATCATGTATCAAGAACCCATCAGTAGGCTGGTGAGTCTGGACTCTAGCCCATATATCAGCAAAATCATCATCTGTAGCATACAAATCCTTCAGGAATTCAAAACCTACAACCTCCTGATTAACTGTAATCAACAGAGCAGCCCTCCTACTCAAAGCATCTGCCACCTTATTACTATGGCCAGCCTTATGTTTGATGACATAATGAAAGGCTCCAAAGTAAGCTGCCCATCGGGCATGCATCTTATTCACATGTTTTTGAGTTTTAAAATGGATCAGAGACTGATGATCTGTGTGAATAATAAATTCTCATCCCATCAAATACTGCTCCCAAGTTTTAAAAGCCCGGAATACTGCATATAGTTCCTGCTCATAAGTAGACCACTTCTTTCTAGCTTCATTCAGTTTTTTACTAAAGAAGGCAATAGGCCTTTTAGACTGTGACAATACTCCTCTAATCCCAACTCCACAAGCATTACATTCAATCTCAAACAGTTTATCAAAATCAGGTAGAGCAAGAATAGGGGTAGAAGTAAGCTTATCTTTAATCTCTTCAAAGCTCTTGTTGGCAGCTTCAGTCCATGCAAATTTATGCACTCTCTCTTTCTTCAAGCAATCTGTGATAGGAGCAACGATGCTGCTGAAATTTTTGATAAACCGTCGGTAGAAAGTGGCAAGGCTATGAAAGCTGCGAACTTCAGAAATAGTTTTGGGGATGGGCCAATTTCGTATTGCTTCTACCTTCGTCTCATCAACATGTATCCCTTCTGCACTAACAACGAATCCCAAGAACAGAACATGCTCCGTCATATAGATGCACTTCTTGAGATTAATAATCAACTCACTTTCTTGTAGGGCCGTCATGACTTGACGGAGATGCTGAAGATGTTCTTCCTCACTGCGACTAAATATCAAAATGTCATCAAAATAAACAACCACAAATTTGAGTAAGAAAGGACGCAAAACCTGGTTCATGAGTCGCATAAAAGTGCTAGGTGCATTTGTTAAACCAAAGGGCATAACCAGCCACTCATACAAGCCTTCCTTAGTCTTGAAGGCAGTCTTCCATTCATCTCCCTCCTCGATCTGAACTTGGTGATAGCCACTTTTGAGGTCGATTTTAGAAAAGACTTTAGCCCCGAATAGCTGATCTAGCATGTCATCCAATCGTGGGATAGGAAATTGATATTAAACTGTAATTTTGTTGATGGCCCTGCTATCCACGCACATTCTCCAAGTCCCATCTTTCTTTGGAGCTAATAGGGCAGGTACTCCGCAGGGGCTAATGCTCTCCTGAATATGCCCCTTCTTCAGTAATTCTTCCACCTGTTCTTGGAGGATTTCACTCTCCTTTGGACTCATCTTGTAATGAGGCAGATTCGGTAATTTTGATCCAGGAATGAGATCAATTTGATGTTGGATATCCCGCAGGGGTGGAAGCTTTGATGATTCCTCCACTATCTTAGGAAACTCCTTTAACAACTCTTTGACGGGCGGTGGTAAAGATGGTGCATCCTCTATTGTACCTTTTGCTCTCACCAATAAAGCTAGTGTGCCTCCAAATTTCTCAACTGCGCCTGATAGCTTCTGCACTCCCGTAGAAACAGCAACAGTATGCTTTCCTTCCACCTTAGAATGTTTCGCAGAACCGGAAGGCAAGATAGTAATCTTCTTTTGATTCCACGTGAACATGTATGAATTCTCCTTCCCTTTATGCAAAGCATCAACGTCGAATTGCCAAGGGCGATCTAGCAAAATTCCACAGCAATCCATATCCACCACATCACAATTAACAGGTTCAGTATAAGATTTACCGATCGAGATAGGCACGCTGCAGATTCTGTTGACCTCAATTGTCGGTCCTTCCTTGATCCATCCGACTTTGTATGGTGAGGGGTGAGGCTGTGTAGGCAACTGTAATTTTTCCACCAACTGCTTAGCTATCAGATTCTCACAACTGCAGCTATCTATAATTAGCCTGCAAATTGCCTCTCCTACTCGACACTTTGCTTGGAAAATCTTCCTCCTTTGTGTCTCGTCCTCCTATTTTGTTGAGCATAAGATCTTCTTCACCACATAGGTGACCTCTCCGTCTTCAGAACCAGCAATAGATTCGTCATCGTCATCCACTTCCTCGTCAGTTTTAGCCACCTGCTCAACTATATTAATCTGTCGGCGGTCAACATTAACTCCTCTACGTTCTGGATAATTATTTGATCGATGACCAGATTGCCTGCACCGGTAACAGATGTCTCCCGTTGGCTTCTGGTAAGGATTGGTCCTGCCTCCTTTATCTGTTGTAATGGTGACTGCCTTGCCCTTACTGTCTCTCCTTTCTTCCATGGTATTCGGAGGGTTGCCAGAAGTTACAACCTTAGAAGGCTGCCCGCTGTAGTTGCCTCTATATTGCTGCGTCCCTGTTGAACTAGAGTTTCTGTAATTGACATTCCGGTTGTACTGCTGCTGTCGTGGCTGCCAATCAACACGCTCTTCTGCCCTTTTTGCCATCTCAATAGCGTCTGCCAAGGTGAAAATCGCAGCTACTCCCATCATACAACGAATTTTGTGATTCAGCCCCCTCTGATAATGAGCAACCTGTTGGGCCTCGTTCTCACAGTTTTCACATCTTGCCTGCAGCCTTAGAAACTCCTCAGTATACTCATCCACCCTTCGGTTCCCTTGTACACAGTCATGATACCGGTTATATAAAATCTGAGCGTGATCGCTAGGCAAGAACCGTTGTTCAAACATCTGCTTCATCAGCACCCAGTTTCGTATGGGCTCCAGCCTCTTCCGATAGCGTTCGTTTTGAATCGAATTCCACCAGGCTGCTGCACCCCCTTTCAACTTATAGGCCACAATTGGAACCTTGCGTTCCTCTTCCACATTCATAATTTCAAAGAAGCGTTCAACCTCTGCCAGCCAATCAAGAACAGATTCAACATCTAATGAACCAGAAAAGTTTTGAAGGTCTATCTTGATCCTGTAACCTTCCTGATAGTTCTGTTGGGGATTTGCAGGCATAGGATTGACGACCACAGGATTGGCGGCCACAGGATTGGCGGTCACATGGGGATGTGCGGTGGCCGGTTGGTGGATTCCCTGCTGCATGGTCAGCTGTCCGATCATCTCCCTCAATTCTGCCAAGGATGCCTCAATCACAGCAAGTCGCGCCTCTTGATTATCTGCCATGGTCGAACTTTGCTCTGATACCAATCTGATATAGGACTATTTAGACTCCGTCAAGAGTTGTAACCAATCTGATACAGGACTATTTAGACTCCATCAGGAGTTTCAACCAATATCGTTTGGTTAAGACGAAATAAGAGAAAAGATAGGCTAAAAGACGAAAAGTCTTATTGAAATTTCTCAAAGATTGAAAAGTGAGTTTCTAATAGCCAAGGGAGGCTATTTATAATAGAAATAAAATAATCCTAATCCTAATAGGAGTCTAAAATCCTAATAGCCAAGGGAGGCTATTTACAATAGAAATAAAATCCTAATATGCAAAAATAATCCTAATCCTAATAGGAGTCTAAAATCCTAATAGCCAAGGGAGGCTATTTACAATAGAAATAAAATCCTAATATGCAAAAATAATCCTAATCCTAATAGGAGTCTAAAATCCTAATAGCCAAGGGAGGCTATTTACAATAGAAATAAAATCCTAATATGCAAAAATAATCCTAATCCTAATAGGAGTCTAACTATTCCATATCATTTTCCTAATAATATTCTTTCTATTTCGTTTAATTATATTAAATTTAACTAACTGGATTAAATAGGGAGTGAATAATGTCTTATATAATTTTCTTTTAATTCGGTCTTATTAATATAATTAGGAATGAACAGTATTCGATTCAAACTGAAAAAATCGATCGAATTGAATTAATTTAAAATTTTGACTCAATTTTTTATTCATTTCGGTTCGTTTCGATTTTTAATTTTAAAAATTTTAGTTATTTTGATTCGGTTCAGTTTTGATTAGAAAGAAATAAAAAAAACGAACCGAACCGAACCGCTTAGTGATAATAATATATTATTTTTAATAATATAGAGATTAGATCGTATCAAAATTAAAATATTCCAATTAAATTTTAAAATATTAAAAATAAAGTGGAAAAAATAAAAAATTTGTTAAAAATTCAAACTAATTAAATCAAATCGAATCAGACCGATTTGATTTAATTCAATTTTTAATCAAAATCGATTTGATTTGATTTTCATAAATATTAAAATTTTAATTTTCAATTTATTTAGTTCGATTCAATTTTAAACCGAATCGATTAAATGATCACTCTAAATGTAATTATATAGATATAAAAATTTAAAATTTAATTAATAATATAGTGTAAGGTATAATTATAAAAAATTTAAAATTTCAGATTTTTTTTTTTGGTAATTTTCCCTAGGTCTTTCTAATGTTTCTTTAGGACAATATAGTGGTGAATGTTTAACTTGATATGGATAGTGATCACAAAATTATTTATCTAATAGTTAATTATTTTTCATTTATTGACAATAAAACTATTTCAGCATTATAAAATTGCAAATTAAGTTATAATCAGAATCAAATAAATAAAAAATTATTTTTATCAAACTAATTTAATTGAAAGTGTTTTAGCAAAATCAATCACCTTATTATCAATTATCTTATTTTATTATTATTATATTCTCTTTCTATATTTGATTTAACATTAAATTTTTACTAATAAAATTAATATGTTGCAATTTAAATTAGTATTATTATTAAATCATTAATTTTCAAATACCAACTTATAAATGAGAGGGTGAAAATTTAGTTTGTAGAAAATAATTTGTATTTGAAAAATATTTTCTATAAAAAATATTGTTTTGAGAAAAATATTTTTCATAAAAAATATTTTTTTAATGAAATAATTTATTTTTTATTACTTAATTTTAATTTAAAAACTAAAACTATAAAAAAATTTATATATAAGAGACATTAATAAAAATGTCAAGATGCAGAAAATGATTTATTTTTTTCAAATAAGTGCTTTGACCAGAAAAATATTTTTTATTGACTAAATCTTTTAAATTTTTTAAATATTAAAAAATATAAAAAATATTTTCTATGAAATAAACGGACTCTAAATCACTTTCTATGTATCAATAGTATTAATAAATAAAAATGTTAAAAAAAAACTTTAATTCTCTCATATTGGAATGATTTCTAATCCTATAATAACTCAATTTTGGATATTTATAGAATCTAACTGTATTTAAAAGTTAAAAAAAAATATATCAATTAATTCTATTCAAAAAATAAAAATAATTGGGAAAAGGAATTAAGAAACACACACAAAAGAAGTGGCAATCTTGTTTGGAATGTAGAAAATAATCAATGAAAATGAGATAAGGGTTTACTATAAGTTGGGAAGCCAACGATGAATTTTTGTGTTGTCTTTTGGAGTGTTTGAAGTTGTCGTGTTGTCTTTGTATATGAGATATTGAGATTAGGGCATTATCCATAAGCCCCATATGGACAATACAATTCTTACATCAATTTCATTTGCTTTATATCTTCTTCTTCTACTGAGTAATCTTGGCAGCTTTGTGTTGAATGTTATCAAATTTATGTATATGATATTAAGATATGTAATAATAATAAAATTTTCTTTTTTAACTTTTATAATTAAGATCAACCTTGTAAAAAATTATTCTAAATACCCATTTTCTTTTTCATTATTTAAAGTAAACAAAAAAATATTAGTATGAAAAGGCCAAATTTTTGCAAGCTTTAGCGATTTAATTTAAATATTTCATTTTGGACATTATAATCTAAAATCTGAAATCTTTCAATAATTTTATTTAAATTTCAAATTTAAAATTAAGAAAATATGTGTTTACTGATATGCAATCGCATATCATTTTTTCATTATTTTTTTGTGAGGCCTAAATACTACATGAAATAATTATTTTCTGCAATATTTAAAAAAATGGTTATTCTGTGTGGCCATGTAGATTTTAGGAGAAAATAATAAAAAAATAAAATATATTATGCAATATCAGGATGGATACACTTTTCTAACTTTAAATTTGAATATGAATAAAATCATTAGAATATTTGAAAATTTAGCATGTTGTGCCTAAAATTGAAGATTTGGATTAAATTTCTAAAATTCATAAAAATTTACCTTCTTTATACCAATATCACTAAATATTAACTTTAAAAAATTTATTTTTTTTAATAGAAACTATGGTTTCCCTAAAATTTGATATAAAAGTTAATGAAGAAAAATATATTTGGTCAAATACTTATTCACACGTCAAAAGCTATAGAATCATTAGAATTTGTTTTCATGAAAAGGCAGAATTGCTAGTCTTGTGGCTTACAAAAGAAAGATGAAAGAAAACATGCATAACACCGTTGGTATTTGTTTGGATAATTTTTAATCATGGTCAATGAACTTAAGTCATTGTTTCATTACAGTTACTAAACTTCAATTTGTTTGAGAAAAATCATCAATATTTAAATATTTATTTGAAATAGTCACTCGAATGAGTTTCCAGCTGATTTTCCGATAAAACACACACATGACATGTCCTATGTGACTAAAAAAAAGCTCTTTTGCCACGTTAGAGGCTATTAACCTCGGCATGACATACTTCTTTAACCCTTTTGCAGTCTCTTCAATTTTATTCATAATTGTACTCATCGAGAATTTGGATGTGAATATAGACTTTGTTTTCTTTTTGTTCTCGAATAGATTCGACAAATCAAATTCAGAAGACATGGAGGAAATGAACTCGAAAGTGTTTAAGAATTTTGGGAGGAAACTTTAGTCATCACTGTTGATAAAGATTCGTCTTCCTTCTCAGTTTTATCTAGGTTTTGGGGAGGAAATTTTGGGGAGAAAATGAATTAGAAGCAGAAGGCCACAACCTCAGCAAAGCAATGAAGCAAACTTTATCTGAAGCAGTTCCATCCCCACCGTCATTACTTCCTCCTCCGCCGTCATTGCAGCTGCAGTTGCATCTGCTCTTACTGACCAGTCGCCGCCTGCCACTTCATCATCGTCATCTTCAATTTTGATAGAGGACCTAGCTGTGGGGCCCACGAGGGATGGTAGCAGCAAGGCATAGGAAATCATGATTGTCGATCATCGAAGAGAGCACTCAGTTGTCTCACGAGGTGTTGGAGTAGGGGTCATATCTCCTTTGTTGTGACCCATAATAACTTCCAAAGTAATTTATTTACATATGATCATCCTCTTAGAGTGTAAGGCACATGTTAGTAGAGTGATTCGGGTATGCACAAATTCCGCAAACTCAAACAGATTGAGGAATTTCTACAATCAAAGTTTTGACCAAAGAGGTCAATTGTGATAATTGTGACTCAATGGTTGATGTTCCTATCTCATTGACCCTCCTTGTGAAATCGTGGCTTTCTCCATATTATTGGAAAGTAATAGCCATGTTTTTTTTTCCTTCAAAGAATAAAATTAATTAATGACGGCTTTTCAGCAACGTTGCCAAAATTTGATGGGTGTCGAATCTACAAAAAATAAATTCTACTCTTATCTCAAATAATTATAGATATAGTGAGTAGGGTCAAATCCACAGAGAATTGTTCAATCTTATTTCTTAATAAAAATAGATGAAAATAAAATAAAATATAAATAGAAATGTGAGAGTTTTGGATTGAAGAGATTTAACCGAATAAAAGAGTAAACTAATTGAATGGAAAAAAAAATAAAGTGACAATCATATTAAAAAACATCTAGCATTGGCAATATCTCAATGTTAATTCTCGGGATTGATGATAGATGTAAAGATTTCCTAATTAATTTCTGGTTAGGCAATTATAGTTGTTGACACAGTCTAACAACCTAATCTTTCTTTAGATAATAGACTAAAAAGTAGGTCATGTATTGGCACTCGGAGACAGGGTCACGTGGCAAGAGTCTGAGAAGAGGATATTCGATCCCACCGAGAAAAAAAAATTTTGGACACTTCAGGTCTCAGCAAAACTCACCCCCTTAACTACGGGGCGAGACTCCACAAGAAATTACCATTAGAGAGCGCAAATTCAGCAGATCTCCATTTCACCGATAATTACAATATCCCTATCAATTAGCCGGTACCAACCAGATTTTCAAGAGTTGCGATAATTAACTCCATCTTCTTACAGCATAAAAACTAATGATCGCAGAGGCTAAAGTACGCAATTTTTAGACAACTACTCTTATGTCTTAAGCAATTCCCTACATTCACCCTTTTCTTCAGTTTACTAACTTAAGTGTCAAAGTGGTTGCCCTAGGTGCCAACCACCTTACTTTCTCTTTCTTGTAGATTGGCCAATCGTGGCATAGTTTTATTTCAGCAACATCATTTGGTTCCGTTACCGGAAAGTCCATTGAATTCTCTTTGTTCATTTGGATTAAAATCGGTCTCTTATTCCCTTTCTCTTAAAAAGAAATCTTTCTTTTCTATTCTCTAAAATGGCTGACAATTCACGAGCTTCTGCTAAGACTGTTGCCAACAAGGGCGTAATTATTTCCTCCACTTCTGGTAGTGGACAAATCACTTCATCGATGGTCAACAAAGCAGATCCTAATAATCTGAATAACGAGCAAATGCTCCAATACATCAAAAGGCTACAGACTACTCTCGAGCTGTATAAGACTCAGAAGAAGGCTTCATTTATGGCTCGCAGGGTAAGGAAGGACACCTTCATTGATACCCCAAGGATTTAAACAGAGGCAATTCAAATACAATCCAGAAGAATGCAAAGTTGGAGGAAGAGGAGTCATCAGACGAGACTCCAAAGGAATTTGACTATAAGCTAATACGTGCTGTACAAAGATATCAGAAGAAGCAGGTGAAGGATTATGGGCTGGACGATGCCTTGCCCCTTTCAAAAGAGATCTTAGCAAAGACATTTTCCGCTGAGTTTAAACTTCTATACCTCCTAAAAAACTCTCCTCTAATATGTGAAAGATCCATCAAGAAGAGGACGAGTCTGTAAGGAGTTTTATCTCACAGTTTAATGCAGAAGCAATACAAGTAAAAGAATTAAATCATGAGATAGCATATGAAGCATTGAAAAAAAGAGCGTGCAACAACAAGTTCATAGGTTCTCTAATCAAAAGCCCAGCCACTATGTACCAACAGCTAATGGGCAAACAGAAGTACATAAGGTTAGATGATGAAGTTCGAGCATTGAGAGAGGACCAAAAGACGAGTCAAAAGCAAAACCAAAAGCTAGAAAGGCAAAGAATAGGAAGGAGATAAGAAAATACCACAAAGCTAATCCATGAGAGAGGACATAAGACTGGATGATGAACTTTGAGCATTGAGAGAGGATAAAAGGACGAGTTAAAAGCAAAACCAAAAGTTAGAGAGGCGAGGATAGGAAGGAGACAAGAAAAGGCCACAAGGCGAGTTCTGCTAGGCTATAGCCCGAGTGTTTATCCCGCTAAACAAGATATCTTATGCTAAGGCCACGAGGCAAGTATTTGTCAGGCCACATGATCGGGTGTTAGATCCAAAAGACTAAGGCAAGTTTCTGTCAAAAAGTATCACAAGGCAAATAACAGCCATACGAGTCTTTAGGTGTTAGTCCCAAAAGACAAAAGCAAGTTTCTATCGAAAAGCGTTATAAGGCGGGTAACCACTAGATGAGTCTTCGGGTGTTAGTCCTAAAAGATAAAGTTTCTGCCAAAAAGTGCCACAAGACAAGTAACAGACAAGCGAGTCTTCGGGTTTTAGTTTCGCTAACTAAAACAAGTTTCTGCCGAAAGTCCCTACAAGGCAGGTATCCGCCAGGTGAATCTTCAGGCATTAGTCCCAAAAGGTAAAAGTAAGTTTCTGCCAACAAGCGTCATAAAGCAGGTACCTGCTAGGCGAGTGGTGATTAGTTTTAAGAGATAAAGGTGAGTTTTCTACTAAAAATCGCCACGAGGTGGGTATTTGCCAAACGAGTCTTCAGGCGTTAGTCGCAAAAGACAAAGGCATATTTTCTGCCAAAAATCGACACAATGTGGGTAACTGCTATATGAGTCTTTAGGTATTAATCCCAAAAGGCAAAGACGAGTTTCTGTTAAAAAGTGCCACAAGGTGGGTATTCACCAGGCACATGACCAGATGTTAGTCCTGCAACCATGGAAAACAGTTGTATACTTCGAATCTAAGGAATTGAAAATCAGCGGGGGACTTCTGATATTACATAATAATCGGACAAAGTAGGTCATGTATTGGCACTTGGAGATAGAGCCACGTGGCAAGGGTCTGATCAGAGGATACTCAGTCCCACCAAGGGAAAAGAAGACCCGAATACTTCAGGTCTCAGCAAGACTTGCCCCCTCAACTATAGGGTGAGACTCCACAGGAAGTTACCATTAAAGAGTACAAATCCAACAAATCTCCATTACACCTATAATTACGGGATCCCCTATCAATTAGCCGATATCAATCGAATTTTCAGGAGTTGTGATAATTAACTCCATCTTCTTACAATATAAAAAGCTAATGATCACAAAGGCCAAGATACGCGATTTTTAGACAATTACTCTAGAGTCTTAAGCAATTCCTTACATTCGTCCTTTTTCTTCCATTTATTGATTTGAGCATCAGAGTGTTTTCCCTAGACACTAACCACCTCACTTTCTCTTTCTTGCAGATTAACCAACCACGATACAGTTTCGTTTCAGTAACATTACAAATAATTTTTTAACTATTTAAATAAATTAAATAAAACCTTTAAATTTTAATTATAGACCAAATATGGACCAAATATGCTCGTAGACAATGTATGAACCTTTTAAATTATAAAAAAAAAAAAAACTTAAACAAAGCCTTTAAATTTTTTAAATATATCAAATAAGCCTTTACTTTTAATTCAAATTTTTTTCTCATATTCTACCATATTATTTTATAACTAATATCCTTGAATGGTTTATTATTTTATATTGTTTATTAACCTCTTAATAGAATAACCAATGTTATGTTTTATTAGATCATATTAAATTAGTAATATTGATTATGAAAAGTGCACTAAACTATAAAAAAAAAACTTTTTGAATCATTTAATAGAAAGCAAATTATTAATTTGTCTACGTTATACTCAAATCCTCATCATGATTTTATACATTGAGTACATAAAAAGCTAATGAGAATCTTGTGCATTAGAAAATTTTCGTCCATGAAATTGAAACAAATTATAATTTATCTTCTCTTTTTATCTATTTATTTGCCCCATTTTAAACTTTGAAATACATAAACTTTGTCCTAATTAATTAATTAAAATATTGTTATAATTTTAGAATTATATTAAAATACTCTTATACGTTTAGCCCGTTAACTAAAACGAATATCCATTAATTTCTATCTACTTTTACGGTTAAGTTTGTTTTAAATAATTAAAATACTTTTATAATTTTATGATTACATTGAAGTACATTTATATTTTTATTGTGTTAATTAAAAATAATAATTATTAGTTTTTATTCATTTTCATCGTTAATTTATTAATAAAAATAAAAAAATTGAATATAAGTTAAATTAAATAAATATAAAAATATTTTATTGTAATTTTAAAATTAATGAGCATTTTAGTTAGTTAATATAAGGTATATGAATACAATATCAAAACTGTTTTTAATTTTGATTAATAAATTAACGGATATCTTTTTAGCTGATAAAGTAAAAATATAAAAATATTTTAATATAATTTTAAAATTAGAAAATTATTTTGATTATTTAAAATAAATTATGGAGAAATGAAAGTAATAATGACATTATATAAAGTTAATTTATTTTGAAAAAATAAAAAAGTGATTTAAAAATTAAAAAAAAATGACATTGGTTGAAGAGAGGGTAGAAAAGGAATTGACATGCAGTTGCTTTGCATCCTTTCCTCAGAACTATTTATTCGGTGCCTTTTTTCTTTTGCGGTACACCAACAACAATATTTTTTATTGGGAAAACTACTTTGTAGTCCCTGAGGTTTAACGTAATTAACACTTCTGTCCCTCTATTTTGACGACCCAACACTTAAGTCCCTCACTTTCTTTTCTGTCCAAATTCGTAGTCCTTCCGTCCAAAATAGCCGTGTTTGGGACACGTGAATTGACAAAATTAACCTCCTCCTTCTTCTTCTTCTTCTTCTTCTTCTTCTTCTTCTTCTTCCTACCCTTCTGCAACTTCTTCTTCTTCTTTCTTCTTCTTATTTCTTCTTCTTCTTTTTCCTTCTTCTTCTTCTTCTTCTTCTTCTTCTTCCTACCCTTTCTGCAACCCTTCTGCAACTTTTTTTTTCTTCTTCTTCTTCTTCTACAACTTTCTTCTTCTTCTTCTTCTTCTTCAACTTTCTTCTTCTGCAACCTGCAACTTTCTTCTTCTGCAACCTGCAACTTTTTTCTTCTTCTTCTTCTTCTTCTTCTTCTTCTTCTTCTTCTTCTTCTGGAATTTCACATTGAGAGAAGGGTATTTTTGGAAAAAATTATCACATCTCACCTTTGACTCTTTGACCAAACGGTTTAAATGGACGGAAGGACTACGAATTTGGACGGAAGAGAAAGTGAGGGACTTAAGTGTTGGGTCGCCAAAATAGAGGGACAGAAGTGTTAATTACGTTAAACCTCAGGGACTAAAAAGTAATTTTCCCTTTTTTATTTTAAAAAATTCTACCGCACTTTATAATTTTTGTGAGAGGTAAAAATATCTCTTTCAACTTTCTATCGAACTCCTCTATCGTACTTTAAAAGCACAATAAATAAGAGAGAGTTAATACTACGCTCAGTTAATATTATTTATTTTCTATCGAACTCCTCTCCTTTCTCCCTTCTCGATTCTCCCTTTACTCTCTCAAATTTCGTATTTAATCCTCGAAATTATTTCAATATTCTCTCATATTTCTTTTATCTCATTGAAAAATTATGGGTAAAGTTTAGATTTTTCAATAAAATAGGTATATTTTTTATAAATTTTTTTTATAAAATTAATATAAATAAAAATATATTAATAAAACATATTTATATTTTATAATTTTATTTATTTAATCGGACGAGATAATATGTTAACAAACACATAAAGTTTATTATCATTTTTCATATGAGTTATTAAAAAAGATTTATAAAAAATACTATGTTATGGTATTATTTGTAATTAATTAGTAAGATATTTAGGTTTTTAAAAAAATTATAATTTTTATGTAAATTAATAGTAAAATTAAATTTTAGATTTATAAGTGAGAAAAATTATGGTTGTGTTTATTTAAAATATAAAAAATATTATAAATATCTGTAAAATATTTTTATTATTTATAATAATGTGATAAATAATAAAAAAATATAAAATAAATATGATGTCGAAAAAAAATTTATAGGAATAAAAATATTATAAAAATAGAAAAAATTTATAAATAAATTTTTTAAATTTGTATATATGTTGTCGGAAAGGGATAAATTTAAAAAAAAATGAGAAATTTAATTTTATTAAAAATATAACATATTATTAATTATTATAATAAATTTTTATTATTTATAATTATGTTGAAAATGTAGTAATTTTAAAAAGTTAGTATATATGGTATTGGAAAAAAATATAGAGATAAATATTATGAAAGTTTAAAAAATTTATAAATAAATTGCTTAAATTTTATATATGCTGTTGGAAAATTTTTGTATAGGAATAAATTTAAAAAAGAAAATTTTAATTTTATATTAAAATTTATTTTATTAAAAAAATATAACATATTATTAAATGTTATAATAAATTTTTATTATTTATAATTATATTGAAAATGCAGTAATTTAAAAAAATTAGTATACATGGTATTGAAAAAAAATTACAGGGATAAAAATATTATAAAAGTAGAAAAATTTATAAATAAATTTCAAAATTTTCTTGATGGAAAGATTTTGTGTAGGGAGAAATTTAAAAAAAAATAAAAAATTTAATTTTATATTAAAATTTATTTTATTAAAAAATTATAATATATTATTAATTATTATAATAAATTTTTATTATTTATAACTATGTTGAAAATGTAATATTTTAAAAAAATTAATATATATGGTATTGAAAAAAATTAAGAATAAAAATATTATAAAAGCAGAAAAATTTATAAATAAATTTTTAAATTTGTATATATATGTTTGTTGGGAAGATTTTGTGTAGGGATAAATTAGAAAAATGAGAAATTTAATTTTATATTGAAATTTATTTTTAAAAAAAATTAACATATTATTAATTATTATAATAAATTTTTATTATTTATAATTATGTTGAAAATATAGTAATTTAAAAAAAAAATTAGTATATATGGTGTTGCAATAAAATTGTAGGATAAAATTATTATAGAAGCGAAAAAATTTATAAATAAATTTCTTAAATTTTTATATATATTGTTGAAAAGATTTTTGTATGGATAAATTGTAAAAATGTAGAAATTTAATTTTGTATTAAAATTTATTTTATTAAAAAATATAACATATTATTAATTGTTATAATAAATTTTTATTATTTATAATAACTTAAAAAATTATGGTATTGGAAAAAAAATTATAGGGATAAAAATATTATAAAAGTAGAAAAAATAAATAAATTTCTTAAATTTTTTGTTGGAAAGATTTTGAGTAGGGATAAATTTAAAAAAAATAAAAAATTTAATTTTATATTAAAATTTATTTTATTAAAAAATTATAACATATTATTAATTATTATAATAAATTTTTATTATTTATAATTATGTTTAAAATATAATATTTTAAAAAATTAATATATATGGTATTGGAAAAAAATATAAGGATAAAAATATTATAAAAGTAGAAAAATTTTTAAATAAATTTTTAAATTTAAATTTGTATATATGTTGTTGGGAAGATTTTGTGTATGAATAAATTTTTATTATTTATAATTATATTGAAAATATAGTAATTTAAAAAAGTAGTATATATGGTGTTGGAAAAACAATTGTAGGATAAAATTATTATAGAAGTAGAAAAAATTTATAAATAAATTTCTTAAATTTTTATATATATTTTTGGAAAGATTTTGTGTAGGAATAAATTATAAAAATTGAGAAATTTAATTTTATATTAAAATTTATTTTATTAAAAAATATAACATATTATTAGTTGTTATAATAAATTTTTATTACTTATAGTAACTTTAAAAAATTAGTATATATGGTATTGGAAAAAAAATTATAAGGATAAAAATATTATAAAAGTAGAAAAAAATTTATAAATAAATTTTTTAAATTTCTTGTTGGAAAGATTTTGTGTATGGATAAATTTTAAAAAAAATAAAAAATTTAATTTTATATTAAAATTTATTTTATTAAAAAATTATAACATATTATTATTTATTATAATAAATTTTTATTATTTATAATTATGTTAAAAATGTAATATTTAAAAAAAATAATATATATGATATTGGAAAAAAGTCCTAGGATAAAAATATTATAAAAATAGAAAAATTTATAACTAAATTTTTAAATTTATATATATGTTGTTGGGAAGATTTTTTGTAGGGATAAATTTTTTTTAAAAAAAAGAGAAATTTAAATTTATTAAAAAATTAATATATTCTCGATTGTTATAATAAATTTTTATTATTTATAATTATATTAAAAATATAGTAATTTAAAAAATTAGTATGTATGGTGTTGGAAAAGAAATTGTAGGATAAAATTATTATAGAAGTAGAAAAAATTTATAAATAAGTTTTTTAAATTTTATATATATTTTTTGAAAGATTTTGTATGGGGATAAATTGTAAAATTTGAGAAATTCAATTATATTAAAATTTATTTTATTAAAAATATAATATATTATTAATTGTGATAATAAATTTTTATTACTTATAATTATGTTGAAATTATAGTAACTTAAAAAATTAGTATATATAGTATTGGAAAAAAATTATACAGATAAAAATATTATAAAAATAAAAAAAAATTATAAATAAATTTCTTAAAAATTGGAAAAATTTTGTGCAGGGATAAATTTTAAAAATTGAGAAATTTAATTTTATTAAAAAATATAACATATTATTAATTATAATAATAAATTTTTATTATTTATAATTATATTGAAAATATAGTAATTTAAAAAAATTAATATATATGGTATTGAAAAAAAATTTATAGGTATAAAAATATTATAAAAGCCGAAAAATTTATAAATAAATTTTTAAATTTTTATATATGTTGTTGGGAAGATTTTGTGTAGGGATAAATTTAAAAAAATGAGAAATTTAATTTTATATTAAAATTTATTTTATGAAAAATTAACATATTATCAATTATTATAATAAATTTTTATTATTTATAATTATATTAAAAATATAGTAATTTTAAAAAAATTAGTATATATGGTGTTTGAAAAAAAAAGTATAGTGATAAAAATATTATAAAAGTATGAAAAATTTATAAATAAATTTCTTATATTTTTATATATATGTTTTTGGAAAGATTGTATGTAGAGATAAATTTTAAAAATTGTGAAATTTAATTTTATATTAAAATTTATTTTATTGAAAAAATATAGTATATTATTAATTGTTATAATAAATTTTTATTATTTATAATTATGCTGAAAATATAGTAATTTAAACAAAATTAATATATATGGTGTTGGGAAAAAATTAGAGGGATAAAAATATTATAAAAGTAGAAAACATTTATAAATAAATTTTTTAAATTTTTATATATGCTGTTGGAAAAATTATGTGTAGGGATAAATTTTAAAAATTGAGAAATTTAATTTTATTAAAAAATATAATATATTATTAATTATTATATTAAATTTTTATTATTTATAATTATGTTGAAAATGTAGTAATTTAAAACAAATTAGTACATTTGGTGTTGGAAAAAAAATTTTACAGGTATAAAAATATTATAAAAGTATAAAAAATTTTTAAATTTTTATATATGTTAGATTTTGTGTATGGATAATTTTTAAAAATTGAGAAATTTAATTTTATATTAAAATTTATTTTATTAAAAAATATAATAAATTATTAATTGTTATAATAATTTTTTATTATTTATAATTATGTTTACAATGTGTAATTTAAAAAAAATAGCATATATGGTGTTGAAAAAAATTATAGGGATAAAAATATTATAAATTATGAAAAATTTATAAATAAATTTCTTTAATATTTATATATGTTGTTTGGAAAATGTTGTGTGTGAAAAAATTTTAAAAATTGAGAAATTTAATTTTATATTAAAATTTATTTTATTAAAAAATATAACATATTAGTAATTATTTAATAAATTTTTATTATTTATAATTATGTTTAAAATATAGTAATTTAATACATTAATATATATAGTATTGAAAAAAAAATATTTTGATAAAAATATTATAAAAGTAGTTCTTAAATTTTTATATATGTTAGTTGGGAAGATTTTGTGTGGAGATAAATTTTTAAAATGGAGCAATTTAATTTTATATTAAAATTTATTTTATTAAAAAAATAATATATTATTAATTGTTATAATAAATTTTTATTATTTATAATTATGTTGACAATGCAGTAATTTAAAAAAAAATTAGAATATATGGTGTTAAAAAAAATTATAGGGATAAAAATATTATAAAATTATAAAAAATTTATAAATAAATTTCTTAAATTTTTATATATGTTGTTTGAAAAATTTTATGTGTGAAAAATTTTAAAAATTGAGAAATTTAATTTTATATTAAAATTTATTTTATTAAAAAATATAACAAATTATTAATTATTATAATAAATTTTTATTATTTATAATTATGTTGAAAATATAGTAATTTAACAAAATTAATATATATGATATTGGAAAAAAATATAGTGATAAAAAAATATTATAAAAGTAGAAAAATTTATAAATAAATTTTTTAAATTTTTATATAGTTTGTTGGGAATATTTTGTGTGGAGATAGATAAGTTTTAAAAAATTTATTTTATTAAAAATTTATATAAATAAATGTCTTAAATT
Organism: Manihot esculenta; assembly: GCF_001659605.2. NCBI lineage: Eukaryota > Viridiplantae > Streptophyta > Magnoliopsida > Malpighiales > Euphorbiaceae > Manihot > Manihot esculenta. The sequence continues at coordinate 4,806,925 of NC_035166.2, forward strand.
TATATATATATTATATTTTTTGTTTAGTTGTAATTTTTTATTTAGTTTGTAATTTTTTCAAATAGAATTGTTTAGGAGGTGAACTAAAAAAAAAAGAAAGATTACTCTGCATTATGGTATTGTGTTTTGGGCGGACACATAATTAATTCTAATGTAGAGCATGATTATGTACAGTCTAGAATGTTTCATTTTGAAAAGAAATTAAATTATGAAAAATTTATGATAAAAATCGTTTGTGCTATTAAATTGTCAATGCGTGATGTGATCAAAAAAATTATTTTTAGACAACCGATATTGGATAATTGTATTATGAAATATAAATTAGTATAACTAAGTGATGATGAAGGTGTGAACATGATGTTTAACTATGTGTCGACAATTAGGCCTATAGATTCAATTGTATTATATATATATATTTTATCTCGTCATCATAGAACAGAAGATGGAGGTGTTGGTTATTCAAATAATTGTGCAATGTGGAGGGTGAAGATGAAGATGAAGAAAATATTCGGGATGATAATTGTCAGAGTACAAAAGAATGAACATGATGTTGGCCAGGGTAAAACCGACAATGATAGTAATTTTTGTGATGATGATCCTTGGATTGATGAGGAAGAGTAAATTCTAGGTGATCAATTTAATGATAGTGGTGATGATGATCTAAATTCTACAATGTGTCTTAGTATGCTATGAAAATCCTATTAGACCATTGATATTTTCATCTCCATATTCTGAAATCGACTTTGATGTAATGAGAGTTGATTCTTATGCAAATAATCCATCGAATTTATTTTGGGATAAGTCGAAAGAACTCTCGGTTGAATGATATTTAGATCTCGAGAAGCTGTTGTAGCTGCTGCGAGAGAGTATCATATGTTGTGATATCATGAATTTTGTTATGATGAAACTAAGAGTATGACATATTCGATTAAGTATAAAGATAAATTATCTGGTTGTCAGTAGCACCTTCGTGCATCCCACAAAGAAAATAATTATGTTTGGAAGATAACAAGATATCATGGTTCACACACATATAGAAACGCAGGTGTCAATAAAGATCACGGTCACCTTAATTCTAGATTTATCTGTGCATTTATCTTATCCATGATTGACTAACAACTATATATGAAGATTGCTACTCTTTAGGTTGAGATCAAAGATAAGATTGGATGGGAAAATAATTTGCAATTGAAAACATTTTTGGTAGGTGAGAGAAATCATATGATCGATTGTCTAAGTTCATGCATGCTATTGTGAATTTCAATTCCGAAACAGTTGTCACAATTGAAGATGATCCATATTGAATTGAAAGTCATTTGAATGCGAACGTTAGAGTGTTTGATAGAATGTTTTGGACATTTAAATAATCAATTGAATGATTCAAGTTTTGCAGGCCCATAATCTTTATTGACGAAACTTTTTTATTTGAAAAATATAATGGTTGTATTCTTTGTGCTACCAAGGTTGATGGAAATAATATGATATTTTCATTAGCATTTGCTTTAGTTGATAAAGAGGATAGTGACAATTAGAGATGGTTCATGGATTGTCTTCGATTATATGTAACTGATAGAGAAGATTTATGTGTCATATTTGACAGGCATATTGTAATTAAAAAGGCAATGCAAAATGATTGGTGGCAACTCCCATCAAAATTTAAGAATACCGATATGAAATAGGCTTTGTGCAAGGTAGGTCAGATATTTAATTTTCATTTAAACACATAACTTGTTTTGTGCCATGAATTCGTGTACAATACATTAATATTAAGTACTTGTACTTTTCACTTTCAACTAATCAGAATCAGAAGCGAAAATTTTATGATACTATAAATAAGATACGAGATGTCAGTTTTGAAACATTTGAGTAAACCCTTAAAATACCTTTAGAAACTTGGATACAATCACATGATGGAGGAAAAAGGTATGAATCTATGACAAAAAATACCATTTAATCTGTCAATGGAATGTTAAAAGGATTTCGTGCATTGCCCGTCATAGTTATGGTCGAAAAAAAATTTCTACCAATATGCTAGCCTGATATACGTCGTATGGCTTATTTAGATCAAATACAAATGGAACATACTTTTACATATGCATGTGCAAAAATAATTCAAAATAATGAGATGCAAGCAGCAAGGCATCGGGTGATACGATTTAGTAACGAGACCTTAATTTTTGAAGTTCGTACTAGTGGTATCAGAAACAAGCAAGTTATTAAACAGATTGAAGGTACATACACGTGTGGTAAATTTTGAGAGATACAAATTCTATGTTCACATGCCATAGCAACTTATCTGTCCAAATCATGGATTATGATCAATATGTTGATATATACTATATCTTGAAAGACAAACTAAAATTTTGTAGCAGTATGTTCAATCCGTTAGGACATTCTGATTATTGGCCAGAACCTAACGGTAAATCTCTAATTACTGATATATAAAGAATTAAAAAAAATCGTCCAATAAGTAGCAGAATTTAAAATGAAATGGATTGGTGGGCATTAAAGGTTTCTTTAACATCTAAAAATCATTATACTATATGTGAAAAGTCTGGTAATAATAAATAAACATGTGTTGTCAAGCATTGTTGATCTGTTTTATATTAGTGTAATATTATAATTTCTCTATCTTATTTGTAATAAAATTTATTTTGTAAATTTTTATTGTTAGATAATATGTCAACGATATCTATAAGTAGCAAACAACTGTACAATAATAAAAAATACAAGACGATATTACATATCAGTGATAATAGATGGGTGATTGACAAATATGAAAACCCTCAATGTCATACTTGGTATGGCATTAAAAGGCGTTTTGAAAACTTTCTGTGCTATGCTCTCATACAAAAGGGGGATGCAAATATATTTGTAGAATAACACTCACAGCACATATAAGATTTTGGTGACGCAATCATTGCCGAAGAGCCTAAATAGGAAAAATTGTGGGATGTACATTGCGAAATAGAATCATATTGTCGTTTCTATGACATAAATATGCCAAAAATAATTTCTGCTGACTTACCCCGAACAACAAATGACGACATTAGACGGATTAATGAAGCACTGTAAATTAAAATAAATATTATGTGTAATCGTCTTGATCATTATGATATGCATAATTGCCCATATGAGCGTGCAATGACCAGTTAAGAGACTTTACCGTTGATGAATAATATTATCATTGATCAAAATATTCCTGATTTAAGTGACAATAATGACAATGATTTTATAAAATATTTGTCACGCTATTTACCCCCATATTGTTAGTGATTAAAAGAGATTACATATACAATTCAGTGTATCTTATTATTATAACTTATTTAATCTAAATTATTTCATTGTAGGACAATGTTCGTTTGAGATATATATCATGTAACACCCCCTACCTGGTCATTTAATTAACTGAGCAGGAGACATCACATTTTGCAACTGTTCTCTTATTTTTTTTTAATTTATATCATGTAATACATGACTTCTTTTTTTTTTTTCCGAAAATCCGGCAAAGTTTCCCCTGCAATATTGACTTAATTCCACTTGTGAATAGTAATATCACACTTCTATAAACTTCAACCTCAACTCCCAAACTTCTTTTAACATCAATACAATTTCAATCAAGATCAAACACTTCATAAACTATCTCAGTAGTTTCAATACAAAAACTTATACTAATCATCCATATTGACATCAAAATTAAAATCTTCAAATATATCCCTGTAATACCCGGCTAGACTCCGGTATCGGAATTCCTACCGTCCGGTGGAATCCCGGATGTCGGAGATCTCTAGAAGGGTAGAATCATGTTTTTGTAAAATGTTTTCATGTTTTTAATGGTTTTAAGTATGAAATTAAATGAGTTTTTGCATGAAGAGTCCTTGGAGGAAAACCCAGGTTCGGCCGCCGAAAGTCAGGTTCGGCCGCCGAACATGCATGCGTTTTGGAGGCACGTTAGGCCCCCGAAAGCATGAGTTAGGGAAGTTCAGGTTCGGCCGCCGAAAGTCAAGTTCGGCCGCCGAACATTGCAGGGATGCGGAGGCACATTCGGCCCCTGAACGTGGTCTGGCCAGCCACCTATAAAAGGGTCCCTTAGCCGAAAATGGGCGAGCTTTTTCTCCCCATTTCGGCCAAGGTGAGCATTCCGCCATCCTTCCCCTATCTTGAGTTTTTCCTTCCTTTTTCCATGATCTTTACAAGTTTATAACTTTGGTTTTGAAGATCTTTGAGCTTAGAACGAGTTTTGGAGCTTGGGGACCAAAAGTTGGAACTTCTCCCATCTCCAAGTTTAGATCTCCTCAACCCACGATCTTCCAGAGGTAAGAGCCGATCCTAAGCTCAATGTATGATTTAAACAAGTTTTATGAAGTTTTAAGGGGTAGAGATGCATGTTAGGATTATATGTTGAGTTTATGGGTTATATTGATGTTTTGAGCAATGTGTGTGGATTTTGTGTGTTTGAAGTGTTGTAGTTGGGGTATATGACTGCTTGAGACCCCTAGGAACTTGTATGCATGTTTTAGTTGAGGTTTATGCATGATTTGAGGTTTTGGGAGGCAAGAGGTTCGTGTGAACCAAGTTTCTGCCCTTCTGGCAGAAACCAGGTTCGGCCGCCGAAGGGAGTTTCGGCCGCCGAACCCCCTTTGTGGAGACAGCATTCGGCTGCCGAAGTTGCCCCCGAAAAGAGACTTTCGGATCTGTCTGGGAGGTTCGGCCGCCGAAGGTGCCGCCGAACCTGCCTGACTTTCGGATCTGTCCAGGACTTTCGGCCGCCGAAGGTGCCGCCGAAAGTGCCCTGTTCAGCCATTTCTTGCATGTTTTCATGTGATGATTTCATGATGTTTTAGGGGGTTTTTGGGGAGTATGTTAGAGTTATGTTTATGTATGTTTGGTCCCTCATTGGAGTCCACCTGTGTAGGTTTGGACCTGAGGAACCGAGGACCTCAGCAGTGAGCCAGCTGCTACAGAATTTGTCAGAGCTAGCCAGAAGTGAGTGGAATAAACCTTAAGTTTTAAAATAAATGAAATATGAATTTTGAGCATGATCCATGCATCATGAATGCCATGAGATATAGTAGGTTGTTTGCATTAGTATTCACGAATATGTTGCATTTCATTTATGATGTTGATGTGGATTGGTCATTGGGTGATCCTTAGTCCTCATATGATATGATGATGCTACGACATGAGATATGGTATGGAAGTCCAGGTTGTACCCATTCTACGTCCCTGGCACGATGTAAGAGGAAGTCCAGGTTGTACCCATTCTACGTCCCTGGCACAGTTGGACTGTATGATATGTTATGTTAAGGGAAAGACCGGTTGTACCCATTCTACGTCCCGGCACAGTTGGACTATGTAGAGGACTATTGGTGACAATACCATCCGAGATGTGATTTGTTGTGATGTGTTGCATTACATAATGGCATGAAATTTTAATATATGTTTTCTCTATTTTGCTCACTGGGCTTTGTAGCTCACCCCTCTCCCCTAACCCCAGATGTGCAGGTACAGGGTAGACCAGGAGGTTAGCCAGAGATATGAAGAGTGTATGTAATAGTTAGTTTGTGGACATGACAATTGTATTATGATATAATGTAAGAGATTTCAGTATGTATGTAATGAGGTATATTGAGGTTATAGATGTGCTTGACCCTATGAGTATTGTAATCCCTTGATGCATGATCTTAGACATTTGATGATACAGATGTAAGCCAACTCATCTCATGATGTATTTGCCCATTGGGGGATTGTTGGGATCCCACAGAGGGGTCATGTTTATGGTTATATAATGTATGTTCAGGTTGAGTTGGATGTATGAAAGAAAGGTTTTAAATTTTTATGTATGATTGTTGATCATGTATGGGATTATACAGGTTTAAAGGTTATATGTTTGGCTCGCTACGGGTCCCGGCGGCCTTAAGTCGACCCGGATCCTAGCGCCGGTAACGGTCCAATTTTCGGGTCGTTACAGAATGGTATCAGAGCCCTAGGTTCATATGGTCGGACCTAGAGTGTCGGGCTCATAGAGGTTATAGAAGGTCAAGCACAATAGGAAAGGTCATGTCCACTAGGATAGGATGTGGAGTCCTGTCTTACATGATGATGTGAAATGCCATGATTATATACATGTGCATTGATGCTATGATATGTTTATGTGATGAGGGTTCATGTTTGCCCACATGAACCATATGATGCTGATGTTTGTATGATGTGTACTGTTTTTCAGAAAATAGGATGAGGGGAACTCGTCGATCGGCACGATTGACTGGAGTGCCACCTGAGGATGAGGGCACGAGCGCCCGTCCTCCCACATTGCCTAGGGCAATGTCTTGTAGAGCCAACAGAGAAAGAGTGTCAAGGGACCCTAGAAGGTCTCTTGATGCTAGCAGAAGGGGGACTGATAGAGGAGGAAGTTCTTCAGATGTGAGGGAGGTTATGGAAGAGGAGCAGAGAAGGGATGGGAACTTGGATGTGAGCATGGAAGAAGATGGGACAGGGGAGTCTCAGGGAGGCGTTCAGGCCTCGGGGTATGGTTTTCCACCCCATTATCCACCCTTCCCACAGGGTTCAGGGTATCCGATGGGAGGTACATCGGATTACTCCGGCTTTAACCCCTACCCTACCTACATGCCCTATCCACCTTTCTATCCACCTTACACACAGTACCCAGCTTATCCACCCTCACCTTTCTATCCAAACCCGGCAAACCCCACCTCGGGGAATGCTGCACCTCCACCTCCACCACCTACAGAACCAGCAGCCCCAGTTACTCAACCTCCTAGACCTAGCTCAGCTGATGGGAGCAAGGTAAAGATGACGGATTACCTCAAGCTAGATGCTCCCAAATACAAGTCAGGGGATGACCCCTTTGAGTATCTGAGAGTGGTGAAGACAATAACTGATGAGCTAGGGGCAAGTGACAGCAGGGCCATTCAGATGGCAGGGTTCACTTTAAAGTGCAAGAAGGCACGGGAATGGTTCAAGTGTTATGTGGACCCGAGACTAGACGGTATGACATGGGAAGAATTTGCGAATGAGTTCGCTGGATGGGCTTTTCCAGACAGTTCCAGAGAACTGAAGATGATTGAGTTTGAGCAACTGAGACAGTCAGAGCACATGGGTGTAGAGGAGTTCACGGATAAATTCTTGGAGCTATTGCCTTTTTCAGGGCAAGCTCTAGATACAGATACGAAGAAAGCCAAGAAATATGTTATGAAGCTGCATTCCAGGTACTCCTCGTTGGTTCAGTCAGCTGAGAGAGAAAGTTTCCACACTATGGTGGATATGGCTCGAAGAATGGAAGCAAGTGCTATAGTTGAGGGGTCAGTAAAGCAGTCAGTGACCCAGTCTTCAGGGGTTAAGACCCCAGGCAGAGGAGGACCAGGTTTCTCTTCTCAGAGCTCAGGAAAGAAGAGGTGGGATAACACCACCAGGAAGCCGAAGAAGAATAAGTTTTGGAGCAAGTTGAAGTCCGGTCTGGGATTTGGCGGTGGCTCGAGCTCAGGCTCAGATGGTACAAAATGCCAGAGATGTGGAAGACCACACAGGGGAGTGTGTCGAGCTGGGACTAACACATGTTTCAGATGTGGACAGGAGGGACACATGGCTCGGGATTGTCCTAGAGCGCCTTTTATGGGCCAGCCCCAGCAGACAGCTTCTGGTAGTGTGGCACAGCCAGCAGTTCCAGCCACAACTCAGGGCAGTGGCAGAGGTAGAGGGAGGGGGGCAGCCTCTTCTTCTGGTTCCCGAGGTGAAGGTCCATCAGCTCCAGCCAGGATCTTCACCATGACACAGCAGGAGGCTGACACATCCAACACCGTGGTGTCAGGTAATCTCGTCATTGGGTGTTCTGATGTGTATGCATTAATGGACCCGGGTGCATCTCATTCTTTTATTGCTCCGAGAGCCGTAGAGAGGTTGGGTCTGATAGTCTCTGGGTTAGAGTGTCCCCTTTGGGTCAGTGGACCCAAGTGTGACCCGTCAGTGGCAGTGTCAGTCTGCCAGTACAGTCCAGTTTTTATTGAGGGAAGATGCCTCTCTGCCGACCTTGTGGTTCTAGATTTGACAGACTTTGACGTCATTCTAGGGATGGATTGGCTATCTACCCATGGTGCTACCTTGGACTGCAGGGACAAGGTAGTCAGGTTCAGAGATCAGAACGGGTCAGAGGTCGTCTTCAGAGGAGACAAGAGGGGCACACCTAGAGGTCTGATATCAGCTCTTCGGGCTCGTAGGTTGCTTAGGAAGGGATGTCAGGGGTACTTAGCTCATGTGAGAGAGCTAGACAGTCAGGTCAGGGAGCCGGCCTCGGTGCCAGTTGTCAGAGAGTTTCAGGATGTCTTTCCTGATGAGCTTCCAGGTTTACCACCTGCTAGGGAGATAGAGTTCGAGATAGAGTTGGTGCCTGGAACTAGACCGATCTCTATCCCTCCCTACAGGATGGCTCCAGCCGAGTTAAAGGAGTTGAAAGAGCAGTTGCAAGAGCTGGTAGAAAAGGGTTTCATCCGACAGAGTACCTCACCTTGGGGTGCACCAGTCTTGTTTGTCAGAAAGAAGGATGGATCCCTTAGACTTTGTATCGACTACAGACAGTTGAACAAAGTCACTACCAAGAACAAGTACCCATTGCCAAGGATCGATGATCTATTCGACCAGCTAGCAGGAGCGGGTTGTTTCTCCAAAATAGATCTAAGATCGGGGTACCATCAGCTAAGGATAAGGGGTGAAGACGTACCGAAGACAGCTTTCAGGACCAGATATGGGCATTTTGAGTTCCTGGTAATGCCGTTCGGGTTGACCAATGCCCCTGCAGCATTCATGGATCTCATGAACAGAGTGTTTAGTCAGTACCTGGATCACTTCGTTATTGTCTTCATAGATGATATCTTAGTGTATTCCAGGAATGCAGAGGAGCATGCCCATCATCTGCGGTTGGTCTTGCAGACCTTGAGGGAACATGGCTTGTATGCCAAGTTCTCTAAATGTGAGTTCTGGCTGAGGAGCATTTCGTTCTTGGGGCATGTAGTGTCAGAGAATGGGATAGAGGTAGACCCCAAGAAGACAGAAACTGTGGCTAACTGGCCTAGACCCACTTCAGTGACAGAGATTAGAAGTTTCTTGGGTTTGGCAGGTTACTACAGGAGGTTCGTTCAGGACTTCTCGAAGATAGCAGCTCCTCTGACCAGACTAACCAGGAAGAATCAGAAGTTTCTGTGGACCGACCAGTGCGAAGAGAGTTTTGAAGAGCTTAAGAAGAGGTTGACTTCAGCACCAGTTTTAGCTCTGCCATCTAGTGAGGAGGACTTTACAGTCTTTTGTGATGCATCCCGTGTGGGACTGGGCTGTGTACTAATGCAGAATGAGAGGGTGATTGCTTATGCTTCGAGGCAGCTAAAGAAGCATGAGTTGAATTACCCCACACATGACCTTGAGATGGCAGCAGTAATCTTTGCACTCAAGATGTGGAGGCACTACCTCTATGGGGTAAAATGTGAGATCTTCACCGATCATAAAAGCCTGCAGTACATCCTGAGTCAAAGAGATTTGAATTTGAGACAGAGGAGATGGGTAGAACTGCTGAGTGACTATGATTGCAAGATTCAGTATCATCCGGGTAAGGCGAATGTCGTGGCAGACGCCCTAAGCCGGAAGTCACTAGGCAGTCTATCCCACATCACGGCAGAGAGAAGACCAGTGGTGAAGGAGTTTTACAAGCTCATTGAGGAAGGTCTACAGTTGGAGATGTCTGGTACAGGCGCCTTAGTTGCTCAGATGAAAGTGACACCTGTGTTTCTGGAGCAAGTGGCTCAGAAACAGCATGAGGACCCAGAATTAGTGAAGATTGCCAGGACTGTTCAGTCAGGCAAGGACAGTGAGTTCAGATTCGACAACAAGGGGATCCTCCGCTATGGGAGTCGATTGTGTGTACCAGATGACATTGGGCTAAAAGGAGACATTATGAGAGAGGCTCATAATGCGAGATACAGCATTCACCCCGGAGCCACCAAGATGTATCAAGATCTAAAGAAGGTTTATTGGTAGCCAGCTATGAAGAAAGAAGTGGCACAGTTCGTGTCAGCCTGCGAAGTGTGTCAGAGGGTGAAGCTGGAACATCAGAAGCCGGCTGGAATGCTTAACCCGCTACCTATTCCAGAATGGAAATGGGAAAATATAGCTATGGACTTCGTAGTGGGGTTACCGGCGGCGTCCAACAGGGTGGACTCCATATGGGTGATTGTGGACAGACTCACCAAATCTGCTCACTTCATTCCTGTTAGGAGTGGCTACTCTGTGGACAAGTTAGCGCAGGTGTATGTGGACGAGATCGTCAGGCTGCATGGGGTTCCTGTTTCGATAGTGTCAGATAGAGGGCCCTAGTTCACCTCCAGGTTTTGGCGGAGTCTGCAGAGTGCCATGGGTACCAGGTTGGATTTCAGTACTGCCTTCCACCCCCAGACTGATGGACAGTCAGAAAGGACCATCCAGACCATAGAAGATATGCTCAGAATGTGTGTGCTGGACTTTGGCGGTTCTTGGAGGCAGCATCTACCTCTGGTGGAGTTTGCCTACAATAACAGCCATCATGCTAGCATCGGGATGGCTCCATATGAAGCTTTATATGGGAGGAAGTGTAGGTCACCCGTTTGCTGGGAAGAAGTTGGAGAAAAGGCCTTGGCAGGGCCTGAGCTAGTAGAGATCACCAGCAGGGTGGTACCCTTAATCAGAGAAAGAATCAAGACTGCTGCAAGCAGACAGAAGAGTTATGCAGACGTCCGCAGGAGACAGTTAGAGTTTCAGGAGGGGGATCTGGTATTGCTCAAGGTGTCTCCAATGAAGGGAGTGGTTCGCTTCGGGAAGAAAGGTAAACTAGCCCCACGATACATCGGACCCTTTGAAATCTTGCAAAAGATTGGGAATGTGTCGTACAAGCTGGATTTACCTGCTTCAATGGAAAGAATCCATCCGGTTTTCCATGTTTCCATGTTGAGGAAGTTTGTGTCAGATCCGAGCAAGGTTCTTAGTGAGCCTGATGTGGAGGTCCAAGAGGATCTCACCTATGTTGAACAGCCAGTACGGATCGTAGACACCCAGATCAGAAAGTTAAGAAACAAGGAAATCCCGATGGTGAAAGTCCTGTGGAACCACCACAATATAGAAGAATGCACTTGGGAGACACGGGAGTCTATGCTTCAGCAGTACCCTCATCTGTTTTAAGGTTAGGTCTTTATGTATGTTATGTGTTATGCCATGCTATGTGTGCTAGTTGAGGTACATTCGGGGACGAATGTTCTTAAGGGGGGGAGAATGTAATACCCGGCTAGACTCCGGTATCGGAATTCCTACCGTCCGGTGGAATCCCGGATGTCGGAGATCTCTAGAAGGGTAGAATCATGTTTTTGTAAAATGTTTTCATGTTTTTAATGGTTTTAAGTATGAAATTAAATGAGTTTTTGCATGAAGAGTCCTTGGAGGAAAACCCAGGTTCGGCCGCCGAAAGTCAGGTTCGGCCGCCGAACATGCATGCGTTTTGGAGGCACGTTAGGCCCCCGAAAGCATGAGTTAGGGAAGTTCAGGTTCGGCCGCCGAAAGTCAAGTTCGACCGCCGAACATTGCAGGGATGCGGAGGCACATTCGGCCCCCGAACGTGGTCTGGCCAGCCACCTATAAAAGGGTCCCTTAGCCGAAAATGGGCGAGCTTTTTCTCCCCATTTCGGCCAAGGTGTGCATTCCGCCATCCTTCCCCTATCTTGAGTTTTTCCTTCCTTTTTCCATGATCTTTACAAGTTTATAACTTTGGTTTTGAAGATCTTTGAGCTTAGAACGAGTTTTGGAGCTTGGGGACCAAAAGTTGGAACTTCTCCCATCTCCAAGTTTAGATCTCCTCAACCCACGATCTTCCAGAGGTAAGAGCCGATCCTAAGCTCAATGTATGATTTAAACAAGTTTTATGAAGTTTTAAGGGGTAGAGATGCATGTTAGGATTATATGTTGAGTTTATGGGTTATATTGATGTTTTGAGCAATGTGTGTGGATTTTGTGTGTTTGAAGTGTTGTAGTTGGGGTATATGACTGCTTGAGACCCCTAGGAACTTGTATGCATGTTTTAGTTGAGGTTTATGCATGATTTGAGGTTTTGGGAGGCAAGAGGTTCGTGTGAACCAAGTTTCTGCCCTTCTGGCAGAAACCAGGTTCGGCCGCCGAAGGGAGTTTCGGCCGCCGAACCCCCTTTGTGGAGGCAGCATTCGGCTGCCGAAGTTGCCCCCGAAAAGAGACTTTCGGATCTGTCTGGGAGGTTCGGCCGCCGAAGGTGCCGCCGAACCTGCCTGACTTTCGGATCTGTCCAGGACTTTCGGCCGCCGAAGGTGCCGCCGAAAGTGCCCTGTTCAGCCATTTCTTGCATGTTTTCATGTGATGATTTCATGATGTTTTAGGGGGTTTTTGGGGAGTATGTTAGAGTTATGTTTATGTATGTTTGGTCCCTCATTGGAGTCCACCTGTGTAGGTTTGGACCTGAGGAACCGAGGACCTCAGCAGTGAGCCAGCTGCTACAGAATTTGTCAGAGCTAGCCAGAAGTGAGTGGAATAAACCTTAAGTTTTAAAATAAATGAAATATGAATTTTGAGCATGATCCATGCATCATGAATGCCATGAGATATAGTAGGTTGTTTGCATTAGTATTCACGAATATGTTGCATTTCATTTATGATGTTGATGTGGATTGGTCATTGGGTGATCCTTAGTCCTCATATGATATGATGATGCTACGGCATGAGATATGGTATGGAAGTCCAGGTTGTACCCATTCTACGTCCCTGGCACGATGTAAGAGGAAGTCCAGGTTGTACCCATTCTACGTCCCTGGCACAGTTGGACTGTATGATATGTTATGTTAAGGGAAAGACCGGTTGTACCCATTCTACGTCCCGGCACAGTTGGACTATGTAGAGGACTATTGGTGACAATACCATCCGAGATGTGATTTGTTGTGATGTGTTGCATTACATAATGGCATGAAATTTTAATATATGTTTTCTCTATTTTGCTCACTGGGCTTTGTAGCTCACCCCTCTCCCCTAACCCCAGATGTGCAGGTACAGGGTAGACCAGGAGGTTAGCCAGAGATATGAAGAGTGTATGTAATAGTTAGTTTGTGGACATGACAATTGTATTATGATATAATGTAAGAGATTTCAGTATGTATGTAATGAGGTATATTGAGGTTATAGATGTGCTTGACCCTATGAGTATTGTAATCCCTTGATGCATGATCTTAGACATTTGATGATACAGATGTAAGCCAACTCATCTCATGATGTATTTGCCCATTGGGGCATTGTTGGGATCCCACAGAGGGGTCATGTTTATGGTTATATAATGTATGTTCAGGTTGAGTTGGATGTATGAAAGAAAGGTTTTAAATTTTTATGTATGATTGTTGATCATGTATGGGATTATACAGGTTTAAAGGTTATATGTTTGGCTCGCTACGGGTCCCGGCGGCCTTAAGTCAACCCGGATCCTAGCGCCGGTAACGGTCCGATTTTCGGGTCGTTACAATCCCTTTCAAACCATATACAACTTTATCTCTGAAACTTTATGTACATGCTAAATTTTCAAAATCAACTTTATATAAAATTTACAAAATATACCCAAGATAAATAATGATGTAACTCTGGCTGGGTTGATGCAGAACTTAATCTATTGCTACTTGGGTGTACAACCTGCGCGAGGAAAAATAAATTCCTACGCGCTAAGCAAATTGCTTAGTAGTGCTCAACTTTTTTTTTATAAATAAAACATTTAAATCAAAATTTATGTAATAACAGTAATTCAAACAAATGACAAATAACTATATAATAAATAATTTGAAATAATCTAAATCATACTATTAATTCACATATATTCATACTTTCATTTCATAATCCTTTTCTTTTTCTTCATCATGTAAAAAGTTTTATTTTCTCTCAGTACTTTTATTTATTCATTATTTTTCTTTTGGCCCTAAAAATTTAAATGGGACTGTTAAGTCAGATAAGGAAATTGTAACTGTAGGACACAAAGTGCCAAATAACTGTACGGCTCGAAAGCCGAGTCTATAACTGTAGGGTACCTCATTGTATCCCAAAAATCAGTATAGCTGTAGTGCAGTACTGCAAGATTTGTATATGGCATGCCACACCCTTAACTAACTCACAATTCCCACCAAACTTACTAGGGCCAGACTTTAAATAATTTATATATTTAAACATGGTAAAAAAAAAAACTTTCAATACAATGGAACTGTCATTTGTTCAAACTATAACATTTTATCATATTACAACTCTGCTTTTAAGTATTGTCATATCATATAAATCTATCAATTTAATTCAACTACATAAATTATAAATTCATACTTTAATCATAAATTAATTAACTATTATTCTTTATTTAATTTTTTTTCTTTGAATTTCTATTTTTATCTTATATTATTATTATTATTTTTAAACATCATATTTACACTATATCTCACTTTTCTTACTCTTTTATTAATTTTTTTTTCATCTAATCTAATATCTCTCTTTTTTTTTTATTTGTCACTATATCTAACCAAATTATATTTCTATCAAAGAAAATGGAGTCATTTCATTAGATCCATAATCTAAATTTTTTTTTGGTTAAATTACATATTAATTTTAAAATTTTCTATCTATTGAATCTATTATTTCTCAAACTTTGATTATACAAAATAATTAAACTATTATTCACTTGGTCTATTTTTACTAGGATAATAAAATTTTCAAATAGAGCATACTTAATAAATTCTTAAATTATTCAAACAAAGTTGAGCACAAACCTTCCAAAATCTTCCACAAGCTTAAAACTTCCTAATCTTCATTTTCTTTCCCTTGGTTACTATTCACCCTCCCTCAATCTTGAATTTTCTCTTTGATTTCTCTTCTTTTCTTTAAAAACAATGTATTAGGAGAAGATGGATAGTTAATTAGAGATGGAAATTTGAAGCAATTTTGGAGTAGAAAGAAAAGATGGAGGAAGAGGGGTTTATGCATGTTTATAGGAAGGAGAAGAAAATGAATGGAAAAATAAATTCCCTTCCTCTTCTAGTCTTTTCTCCTTTCTTCTTTTCTTTTCTTTCTTTTTTTTTTTTAACTTTTATTTGGTTGTGCCACTTGGCTTTAAATTAAAATTTCATTTATTTATTTTATTATCTTTATTTCTTTATTTTTATTTTTACTTTATTTTTATTTTTGGGATGTTACATACCATGTGACATATTTAGAATGACAGCACATTACTGGTACTGGATGGTAATTTTATATATCCGTTACATTCAAATTAGTACAATTGTGATAAAGTTTACAATACCAAAAAATCTAAATAGTTATATAAGGTGGATCAATCAACAACTTTATATGAGGAGGCTATTTCATTAAATATTAAAGTATCAAAGAAAAAGACAATCAATGTGTCAATCAATAATATTAATCAACTCCAAACTGCGTTATATCATATAAGAGAGAAAAGCAACCATATTAAAGTACAATTAAATAAGTGGTATTTTACATTCAGAGCTGAAGATTTTAAGGCAGATGATGATATTTATCATTATAGAATTTTTTATAATTTAGGAAATGCGCTAGAGTACTAATCCGATATGTCACTGTCGGATGATGATTGTAGTAATTGAAAATAATATTATAATAGTTTATAAAATATTTGAGTTGAAAATAAAGTTTTGGTGGATGAATGGTTATAATCATTATGCGAAACATTTTTTTTTTGTGAAAATTTTTTAGCATATTACATTCATAACACATTCACCGTAGATAATATAGTAATACAATTATTCTTCATCAAATACATTAAACTATAAATATAGATAGCATAAGAGCACAATTACTCTTCATCATACATTTCTTCATCATACATTTCTTCATCAGATGCATAATTTGGATGGTTAATTATATTTCTTATCTCAGCTTCTATGAGTTCACGATTAACCGTAGCTGTTTGTTTTTTTGCTAGTTTATACATATAAAATCTGCAACAACGAAGCAACAATCTATTGTTTTTTTTTTCCGGATTATACATAGACTTTCTTTATATGCCCTTTATATTATTCCTTGCCATGTTAAGAGAATGACGTTTTATAATAGGAGTATCCAATGTCTGCAAATCAACAACAAGTTTGTTTGATTTATCAACCTTAAAACTCCACTCTCTTCTCAAATCAGCATAATATTCTCTATGATCTCTATGTTTCTCATTCTTATAGTTGTCATTAAAAGTTGGAAGCAACCACACTCGACCCTCTCTATTGAATGATAAACTTTCAGCTTCTTCTATGATCACACAAAGATGATATGCAATATAGATCACAAGCATTACATATGAATTATTTACTGAACTTGCAATTTAACTTTCCTGCAAAGTTGCATGTGACCTCTTCTACACTATTACAATATTGACATATATTACGACTATGCATGTGACCTGTTTTGATATATACTATAAAATTATGACATGTACTATGACCTTACATGTGACTTATTCTGAAACAAAATACAAAATTATGATATGTACTTCAACTTTACATGTGACTTTTCTGATACGTACTATAAAATTATAACATGTACTATGACCTTGCATGTGACTTGTTCTGAAACATAATATAAAATTATTGTAACGCCCCGGAAATCCGGACCGCTACCGGCGCTAGGATCCGGGTCGACTTAAGGCCGCCGGGACCCGTAGCAAGCCTGACATATAGCCTGTAAACCTGTATAATCCCATACATGATCATCAACATGCATAAAAATTTAAACTTTTCTTCATACATACTGTCATCAACTAACTCAACCTGTGCATACTCTGATCATATACATAACATAGTCCCTCTGTGGGATCTCATCAAGCCTTAAAGGCAAAACAACCTGTGTTGAGTTAGTTTACATAAACATCATAACATAAGATCATGTATATAAAAAAGGGATTAACAATACATTATGGTCAAGCACAACTCTATCCTCATTAACCTCATTTCATAACATCCTGAACATTTTTACATTTCATCATAATACATTTGTCATGTCCACAATCTAACTATTACATACATATGACTTTTCTCTTCTTGCCTTCTCTATCTATCCCGTACCTGCAAACCTGGGGGTTAGGGGAGAGGGGTGAGCTAGATGCCCAGTGAGTAGAACTATAAAAGAAAATATTTAAAACATGCTATCATGAAATGCGTCACTGCACAAATAAAGCACACCACGGATGGACTGATTCAAAAATCCCTCAACTCCATGCCCGGCCCTATTATGGGCACCACAGGACTTCGTATTGCCCGGCCCTATTATGGGCACCACAGGACTTCGTACTCAGAGTTATTGCCCGGCCCTATTATGGGCACCACAGGTCTTCGTATTGCCCGGCCCTATTATGGGCACCACAGGACTTCGTATATAGAAGGCTAATGAATCATCCTAATGTCCATCCACTATCATCTATCACAACAATACAATGCGGCATAGTCGTGAATTCTAATGCAAACAACCTATAATATGATCATGATGCATGAAGCATGATAAAAGCATTTCATTTTCTTAATTTAAAAAAAGTTAAGTTTAGTTCCACTCACCTCTGGCTGACTCTGACAACCTCTGTAGCAGCTGGCTCACTGCTGGGGTCCTTGGTTCCTCGGGTCCGAACCTACACAGGTGGACTCCAGTGAGGGACCAACACACACAAACAAAACTCTCATATATTCCCCAAAAACCCCCTAAAACATCCTGAAAATATCACATAGAGACATGCATGAAGTGGCTGAACAGAGCACTTTCGGCGGCACCTTCGGCGGCCGAAAGTCCTGGACAGAGACGAAACTCAGGTAGGTTCGGCGGCACCTTCGGCGGCCGAAAGTCCCAGACAGAGACGAAAGTCTCTTTTCGGGGGCAACTTCGGCAGCCGAAAGGCCTGCCTCCCCAGCCATGTTCGGCGGCCGAAAGTGCCTTCGGCTGCCGAACCTGGTTTCTGCCAAAGGGCAGAAACTTGGCTCCTTTGTGCATTCTCACCTCCAAACTTCACCAATCATGCATATATCTCAACCAAATCATGCATACAAGTTCCTAGGGGCCTCAACAAGCATATACCCCATCTACAACACTTCAAACACACACAATCAAGCTACATTGCTCAAAAATCACATAAAACCTAACATAACTCAACTAACTTAAACATGCATTTCTACCCCATAAAACTTCTTAAAACTTCTTTAAAACATATATTGAGCTTAAGATCGGCTCTTACCTCTTGAAGATCGAGGGTTGAGGAGATCTAAACTTGGAGATGGGAGAAGTTCCAACCTTTGGTCTCCAAGCTCCAAAACTCGTTCTAAGCTCAAAGATCTTCAAAACCAAAGTTATAAACTTGTAAAGATCATGGAAAAAGGAAGGAAAAGCTCAAGATCGGGGAAGGATGGCGGAATGCTCACCTTGGCCGAAATGGGGAGAAAAAGCTCGCCCATTTTCGGCTAAGGGACCCTTTTATAGGTGGCTGGCCAGGCCACGTTCGGGGGCCGAATGTGCCTCCGCATCCATGCAAATGTTCGGCGGCCGAACCTGACTTTCGGCGGCCGAACCTTGACTTCCCCAACTCATGCTTTCGGGGGCCTAACGTGCCTCCAAAACGCATGCATGTTCGGCGGCCGAACTTGACTTTCGGCGGCCGAACCTGAGTTTTCCTCCAAGGACTTTTCATGCAAAAACTCATTTAGTTTCATACTTTAAAACATTAAAATTCATGAAAACATTTTATAAAACATGTTTCTACCCTTCTAGAGGTCTCCGACATCCGAGATTCCACCGGACGGTAGGAATCCCGATACCGGAGTCTAGCCGGGTATTACATTCTCCCCCCCTTAAGAACATTCGTCCCCGAATGTTCCTCAACTAGTACATGCATAGCAAACCACATAACATACATATAAAACACATAGGGACCAACCTTAAAAGAGATGAGGGTACTGCTGGAGCATAGACTCCCGTGTCTCCCAAGTGCATTCTTCCAAGTTGTGGTGGTTCCACAGGACTTTCACCATCGGGATTTCCTTGTTTCTTAACTTTCTGATCTGGGTGTCTATGATCCGCACTGGCTGTTCAACATAGGTGAGATCCTCTTGGACCTCTACATCAGGCTCACTAAGAACCTTGCTCGGATCTGACACAAACTTCCTCAACATTGAAACATGGAAAACCGGATGGATTCTCTCCATCGAAGCGGGTAAATCCAGCTTGTACGACACATTTCCAATCCTTTGCAAGATTTCAAAGGGTCCGATGTATCGTGGGGCTAGTTTACCTTTCTTTCCGAAGCGAACCACTCCCTTCATTGGAGACACCTTAAGCAATACCAGATCCCCCTCCTGAAACTCTAACTGTCTCCTGCGGACGTCTGCATAGCTCTTCTGTCTGCTTGCAGCAGTCTTGATTCTTTCTCTGATTATGGGTACCACCCTGCTGGTGATCTCTACTAACTCAGGCCCTGCCAAGGCCTTTTCTCCAACTTCTTCCCAGCAAACAGGCGATCTGCACTTCCTTCCGTACAAAGCTTCATATGGAGCCATCCCGATGCTAGCATGATGGCTGTTGTTGTAGGCAAACTCCACCAAAGGTAGATGCTGCCTCCAAGAACCGCCAAAGTCCAGCACACACATTCTCAGCATATCTTCTATGGTCTGGATGGTCCTCTCTGACTGTCCGTCTGTCTGTGGATGGAAGGCAGTGCTAAAATCCAATCTAGTACCCATGGCATTCTGCAGACTCCGCCAAAACCTGGAGGTGAACTGGGGCCCTCTATCTGACATTATAGAAACAGGAACCCCATGCAATCTGACGATCTCATCCACATATACCTGCGCCAACTTGTCCACAGAGTAGCCACTCCTGATAGGAATGAAGTGAGCAGATTTGGTGAGTCTGTCCACAATCACCCATATGGAGTCCACTCTGTTGGACGCCGCCGGTAACCCCACTACGAAGTCCATAGCTATATTCTCCCATTTCCACTCTGGAATAGGTAGCGGGTTAAGCATTCCAGCCGGCTTCTGATGTTCCAGCTTCACCCTCTGACATACTTCGCAGGCGGACACAAACTGTGCCACTTCTTTCTTCATCGCTGGCCACCAATAAACTTTCTTCAGATCTTGATACATCTTGGTGGCTCCGGGGTGAATGCTGTATCTTGCATTATGAGCCTCTCTCATAATGTCTCCTTTTAGCCCAATGTCATCTGGTACACATAGTCTGCTCCCATAGCGGAGGATCCCCTTACTGTCGAATCTGAACTCACTATCATTGCCTGACTGAACAGTCCTGGCAATCTTCACTAACTCCGGGTCCTCATGTTGTTTCTGAGCCACCTGCTCCAGAAACACGGGTGTCACTTTCATCTGGGCCACCAAGGCACCTGTACCAGACAACTCCATCTGTAGACCTTCCTCAATGAGCTGGTAAAGCTCCTTCACCACTGGCCTCCTCTCTGCCGATATGTGGGATAAACTGCCTAGTGACTTCCGGCTTAGGGCGTCTGCCACGACATTCGCCTTACCCGGATGGTACTGAATCTTGCAATCATAGTCACTCAGCAACTCTACCCACCTCCTCTGTCTCAAATTCAGATCCCTCTGACTCAAGATGTACTGCAGGCTTTTATGATCTGTGAAGATCTCACATTTTACCCCATAGAGGTAGTGCCTCCACATCTTGAGTGCAAAGATTACTGCTGCCATCTCAAGGTCATGTGTGGGGTAATTCAACTCATGCTTCTTCAGCTGCCTAGAAGCGTAAGCGATCACCCTCTCATTCTGCATAAGCACACAACCCAGTCCCACACGGGACGCATCACAAAAGACTGTAAAATCCTCTCCACTAGATGGCAGAGCTAAAACTGGTGTTGAAGTCAACCTCTTCTTAAGCTCTTCAAAACTCTCTTCGCACTGGTCGGTCCATAGAAACTTCTGATTCTTCCTGGTCAACCTGGTCAGAGGAGCTGCTATCTTTGAGAAATCCTGAACGAACCTCCTGTAGTAACCTGCCAAACCCAAGAAACTCCTAATCTCCGTCACTGAAGTGGGTCTTGGCCAGTTAGCCACAGTTTCTGTCTTCTTGGGGTCTACCTCTATACCATTCTCTGACACTACATGCCCCAAGAACGAAATGCTCCTCAGCCAGAACTCACATTTAGAGAACTTGGCATACAAGCCATGTTCCCTCAAAGTCTGCAAGACCAACCGCAGATGATGGGCATGCTCTTCTGTATTCCTGGAATACACCAAGATATCATCTATGAAGACAATAACAAAGTGATCCAGGTACTGGCTAAATACTCTGTTCATGAGATCCATGAATGCTGCAGGGGCGTTAGTTAACCCGAACGGCATCACAAGGAACTCGAAATGCCCATATCTGGTCCTGAAAGCCGTCTTTGGCACATCCTCATCCCTTATCCTTAGCTGATGGTACCCCGATCTCAGATCTATTTTGGAGAAACAACCCGCTCCTGCTAGCTGGTCGAATAGATCATCGATCCTTGGCAATGGGTACCTATTCTTGGTAGTGACTTTGTTCAACTGCCTGTAGTCGATACAAAGTCTGAGGGATCCATCCTTCTTTCTCACGAACAAGACCGGAGCACCCCAAGGCGAGGTACTCTGTCGGATGAAACCCTTTTCTACCAGCTCTTGCAATTGCTCTTTCAACTCCTTTAACTCGGCTGGAGCCATCCTGTAGGGAGGGATAGAGATCGGTCTAGTTCCAGGCACCAACTCTATCTCGAACTCTATCTCCCTAGCAGGTGGTAAACCTGGAAGCTCATCCGGAAAAACATCCTGAAACTCTCTGACAACTGGCACCGAGGCCGGTTCCCTGACCTGACTGCCTAGCTCTCTCACATGAGCTAAGTACCCCTGACATCCCTTCCTAAGCAACCTACGAGCCTGAAGAGCTGATATCAGACCTCTAGGCGTGCCCCTCTTGTCTCCTCTGAAGACGACCTCTGACCCGTTCTGATCTCTGAACCTGACTACCTTGTCCCTGCAGTCCAAGGTAGCACCATGGGTAGATAGCCAATCCATCCCTAGAATGACGTCAAAGTCTGTCAAATCTAGAACCACAAGGTCGGCGGAGAGGCATCTTCCCTCAACAAAAACTGGACTGTACTGGCAGACTGACACTGCCACTGACGGGTCACACTTGGGTCCACTGACCCATAGGGGACACTCTAACCCAGAGACTATCAGACCCAACCTCTCAACGGCTCTCGGAGCAATAAAAGAATGAGATGCACCCGGGTCCATTAATGCATACACATCAGAACACCCAATGACGAGATTACCTGACACCACGGTGTTGGATGTGTTAGCCTCCTGCTGAGTCATGGTGAAGATCCTGGCTGGAGCTGATGGACCTTCACCTCGGGAACCAGAAGAAGAGGCTGCTCCTCTCCCTCTACCTCTGCCACTGCCCTGAGTCGTGGCTGGAACTGCTGGCTGTGCCACACTACCAGAAGCTGTCTGCTGGGGCTGGCCCATAAAAGGCGCTCTGGGACAATCCCGAGCTATGTGTCCCTCCTGTCCACATCTGAAACATGCATTAGTCCCAGCTCGACACACTCCCCTGTGTGGTCTTCCACATCTCTGGCATTCTGTACCATCTGAGCCTGAGCTCGAGCCACCGCCAAATCCCAGACCGGATTTCAACTTGTTCCAAAACTTATTCTTCTTCGACTTCTTGGTGGTGTTATCCCACCTCTTCTTACCTGAGCTCTGAGAAGAGAAACCTGGTCCTCCTCTGCTTGGGGTCTTAACCCCTGAAGACTGGGTCACTGACTGCTTCACTGACCCCTCAACTATAGCACTTGCCTCCATTCTTCGAGCCATATCCACCACAGTGTGGAAACTTTCTCTCTCAGCTGACTGAACCAACGAGGAGTACCTGGAATGCAGCTTCATAACATATTTCTTGGCTTTCTTCGTATCTGAATCTAGAGCTTGCCCTGAAAAAGGCAATAGCTCCAAGAATTTATCCGTGAACTCCTCTACACTCATGTGCTCTGACTGCCTCAGTTGTTCAAACTCAATCATTTTCAGTTCTCTAGAACTGTCAGGAAAAGCCCATCCAGCGAACTCATTCGCAAATTCTTCCCATGTCATACCGTCTAGTCTCGGGTCCACATAACACTTGAACCATTCCCGTGCCTTCTTGCACTTTAAAGTGAACCCTGCCATCTGAATGGCCCTGCTATCACTTGCCCCTAGCTCATCAGTTATTGTCTTCACCACTCTCAGATATTCAAAGGGGTCATCCCCTGACTTGTATTTGGGAGCATCTAGCTTGAGGTAATCTGTCATCTTTACCTTGCTCCCATCAGCTGAGCTAGGTCTAGGAGGTTGAGTAACTGGGGCTGCTGGTTCTGTAGGTGGTGGAGGTGGAGGTGCAGCATTCCCCGAGGTGGGGTTTGCCGGGTTTGGATAGAAAGGTGAGGGTGGATAAGCTGGGTACTGTGTATAGGGTGGGTAGAAAGGTGGATAAGGCATGTAGGTAGGGTAGGGGTGAAAGCTGGAGTAATCCGATGTACCTCCCATCGGATACCCTGAACCCTGTGGGAAGGGTGGATAATGGGGTGGAAAACCATACCCCGAGGCCTGAACGCCTCCCTGAGACTCCCCTGTCCCTTCTTCCTGCATGCTCACATCCAGGTTCCCATCCCTCCTCTGATCCTCTTCCATAACCTCCCTCACATCTGAAGAACTTCCACCTCTATCTGTCCCCCTTCTGCTAGCATCAAAAGACCTTCTAGGGTCCCTTGACACTCTTTCTCTGTTGGCTCTACAAGACATTGCCCTAGGCAATGTAGGAGGACGGGCGCTCGTGCCCTCATCCTCAGGTGGCACTCCAGTCAATCGCGCAGATCGACGAGTTCCTCTCATCCTATTCTCTGAAAAACAGCACATAGCACAAACATCAGCATCATATGGTTCATGTGGGCACACATGAACCCTCATCATAAACATCACATAGCATAGCATATCATCAATGCATATGTACAAAATCATGGCATATCACATCATCATGCAAGACAGGACTCAACATCCTATCCTAGTGGACATGACTTTCCTATTGTGCTTGACCTTCTATAACATCTATGAACCCGACACTCTAGGTCCGACCATATGAACCTAGGGCTCTGATACCATTCTGTAACGCCCCGGAAATCCGGACCGCTACCGGCGCTAGGATCCGGGTCGACTTAAGGCCGCCGGGACCCGTAGCAAGCCTGACATATAGCCTGTAAACCTGTATAATCCCATACATGATCATCAACATGCATAAAAATTTAAACTTTTCTTCATACATACTGTCATCAACTAACTCAACCTGTGCATACTCTGATCATATACATAACATAGTCCCTCTGTGGGATCTCATCAAGCCTTAAAGGCAAAACAACCTGTGTTGAGTTAGTTTACATAAACATCATAACATAAGATCATGTATATAAAAAAGGGATTAACAATACATTATGGTCAAGCACAACTCTATCCTCATTAACCTCATTTCATAACATCCTGAACATTTTTACATTTCATCATAATACATTTGTCATGTCCACAATCTAACTATTACATACATATGACTTTTCTCTTCTTGCCTTCTCTATCTATCCCGTACCTGCAAACCTGGGGGTTAGGGGAGAGGGGTGAGCTAGATGCCCAGTGAGTAGAACTATAAAAGAAAATATTTAAAACATGCTATCATGAAATGCGTCACTGCACAAATAAAGCACACCACGGATGGACTGATTCAAAAATCCCTCAACTCCATGCCCGGCCCTATTATGGGCACCACAGGACTTCGTATTGCCCGGCCCTATTATGGGCACCACAGGACTTCGTACTCAGAGTTATTGCCCGGCCCTATTATGGGCACCACAGGTCTTCGTATTGCCCGGCCCTATTATGGGCACCACAGGACTTCGTATATAGAAGGCTAATGAATCATCCTAATGTCCATCCACTATCATCTATCACAACAATACAATGCGGCATAGTCGTGAATTCTAATGCAAACAACCTATAATATGATCATGATGCATGAAGCATGATAAAAGCATTTCATTTTCTTAATTTAAAAAAAGTTAAGTTTAGTTCCACTCACCTCTGGCTGACTCTGACAACCTCTGTAGCAGCTGGCTCACTGCTGGGGTCCTTGGTTCCTCGGGTCCGAACCTACACAGGTGGACTCCAGTGAGGGACCAACACACACAAACAAAACTCTCATATATTCCCCAAAAACCCCCTAAAACATCCTGAAAATATCACATAGAGACATGCATGAAGTGGCTGAACAGAGCACTTTCGGCGGCACCTTCGGCGGCCGAAAGTCCTGGACAGAGACGAAACTCAGGTAGGTTCGGCGGCACCTTCGGCGGCCGAAAGTCCCAGACAGAGACGAAAGTCTCTTTTCGGGGGCAACTTCGGCAGCCGAAAGGCCTGCCTCCCCAGCCATGTTCGGCGGCCGAAAGTGCCTTCGGCTGCCGAACCTGGTTTCTGCCAAAGGGCAGAAACTTGGCTCCTTTGTGCATTCTCACCTCCAAACTTCACCAATCATGCATATATCTCAACCAAATCATGCATACAAGTTCCTAGGGGCCTCAACAAGCATATACCCCATCTACAACACTTCAAACACACACAATCAAGCTACATTGCTCAAAAATCACATAAAACCTAACATAACTCAACTAACTTAAACATGCATTTCTACCCCATAAAACTTCTTAAAACTTCTTTAAAACATATATTGAGCTTAAGATCGGCTCTTACCTCTTGAAGATCGAGGGTTGAGGAGATCTAAACTTGGAGATGGGAGAAGTTCCAACCTTTGGTCTCCAAGCTCCAAAACTCGTTCTAAGCTCAAAGATCTTCAAAACCAAAGTTATAAACTTGTAAAGATCATGGAAAAAGGAAGGAAAAGCTCAAGATCGGGGAAGGATGGCGGAATGCTCACCTTGGCCGAAATGGGGAGAAAAAGCTCGCCCATTTTCGGCTAAGGGACCCTTTTATAGGTGGCTGGCCAGGCCACGTTCGGGGGCCGAATGTGCCTCCGCATCCATGCAAATGTTCGGCGGCCGAACCTGACTTTCGGCGGCCGAACCTTGACTTCCCCAACTCATGCTTTCGGGGGCCTAACGTGCCTCCAAAACGCATGCATGTTCGGCGGCCGAACTTGACTTTCGGCGGCCGAACCTGAGTTTTCCTCCAAGGACTTTTCATGCAAAAACTCATTTAGTTTCATACTTTAAAACATTAAAATTCATGAAAACATTTTATAAAACATGTTTCTACCCTTCTAGAGGTCTCCGACATCCGAGATTCCACCGGACGGTAGGAATCCCGATACCGGAGTCTAGCCGGGTATTACAATTATGATATGTACTTCGGTCTTGTTTGTAACTTTTTTATACATACTAATTTTCTGAATGTGACCCATAAATACATAAAATGCATACTATTATGCTATTATCGCATTTGGAAGCATCTGCTAATATTGCATGTTACTCATACCTGTAAAGGTTGCTTATCGATTCTTTTCCTTACAATTTGCAAATGCTATACAATACTTATTTTATTACTAATAATTATTATCAATTTATTACTTATGTATTCACATTTTATTTTAAGATATGACAAGCAGATAAAATTACCGTGATTACACGAGTTTGGGCTCTCATGATCAGTCTTTATTGACACAATAGTCTCATAGATTGCAGTCGATTTGGAATGAGAAAATTATAAATAAGCCACTATATTGTAAGCGATCGACGAGTATTTTGAAGCAAGATTTCCACCCCCGTATTGAGGTATATCTCAAAATTTATGGATTTTATGGTGATGTCAGATTAGGATTCTTTTCGCTGAATCATCATTTAATTATAGCATTGGTTGAGGGATGACGTTTAGAAATGCACACATTTATGATGCGGGAAAGTGTACAATTACTCTCTAGGACATAGATATTATTTTGGGCCTACCTATAGATGAAGATACTGTTGTTGGTAACTTTGT
The DNA here is from genome assembly GCF_001659605.2 of Manihot esculenta. Classification (NCBI taxonomy): domain Eukaryota; kingdom Viridiplantae; phylum Streptophyta; class Magnoliopsida; order Malpighiales; family Euphorbiaceae; genus Manihot; species Manihot esculenta. Next base: position 4,834,047 of record NC_035166.2, read on the forward strand.
TATAAATTGGATGATATATTGTCAAGATCTTTTGGGTCTCGTACCTTCCACTAATATAATGTGCGGTAACTCTTTGCTATTAAGTTGATTAGTAAAAAATTTTAATGAGCTACCAGATGATGCTGATGAAGAAGTGGTCCAAAGACAAGCTCGTGCTTATATTTTGCGAATTATTAAGGGTTCCCTTTTTACTGATGGAAATCCTAGTAGGTTAACCTAATGTTTCTGCCTCTTATTGCTAATTTACATAGAGCCGATATGTATAATTGGGGTTTAGCTTGCCTTGCTTGGTTATATAGAGAACTTTGCCGGGCCACTGATTCGAAAGTGTCTCAATTAGGTGAAGCCCTACACATTCTCCAGATATGAGTATGAGACCGATTTACTTCAATAGCACCATCTATAAATACACAAAATCCACACAATGATGCCCACTTAAAAGTCGATTAGTATTTTATAGTTATTATGACATCATTATATTTTGCATATAACGCATTCACATTAAATTCTTAAGTTTTTTTTATAATAATTTCAAGTGGAGTAATGCATGACGTATCACTCAAGTCGTGACATATGACTTGACAGAGATACGCTATAAATTTGACAGAATGGGTGATCTAGAGGTATTATATAAAACATTTTATGTACTTTGATTAGTATGATATTTCTTATATTATTGTAATAATTTTTTTTTCAAATGATATGGGAGCCATATTTCGATGAACTCCTTGCATCATTATCATTATATTGTATACAAGGACGTGATATTTGGAGAGCAGTGGTTCTTTTGATATGCTTCCACATGGTAGAATGGCATCAACCAGATAGGAAATTGCACCAATTTGGCATGTAACAACTAATACCAAATCCACCATTGCCAACTAATCTTCACAATATATCTCTACTGTCAACTAATAGTAATTGGCTTACAGTTCATGCGCGTTGGATTGTCATATGAGAAGATAGAGGGCATAGGTGTGCGTTAGATTACCATATAGGAAGATAGATGACATAGATTGGTTGAAGCAGCACCATTAGATGAATAACTTTATTATCATTCAGAGTACCTAGAACGGTATAGAACAGTTTCTCATCGATGGATATTGCATCGTGATGCAACTATTGGTGCAGTGATAATATTTTATTATTCACTATATTTTCATATGGCTTATATTTATTTAAAATATCATTATTTAATTATATAATGCCAACAGGAGGATAATATTGAGAACATTTATATGATAAATCGACAGTTTCCTAATTCGGGTACAAATCTTATTGAAAAATAGACAACAACCATGTTCTATGCCATGGAGGAAGAGAAATGAACAACTGAGATACCTCTACCACAGCCTGCTCCTCGGGGACAACTTATGCCAGATGACCCTGACAAGCTTGTTGACCCGCCGAGGAGACCTTGGCATAGACGTAGCTCACATCAAGAAGCTGATATTGATGCATATACCACTATCCTAACAAATGTCATAATTCCGGCAACTGTTTCATTCCATACTCATGGACCATTTGGTGAAGTTGGACAGTTGTCAGCAAGATTTAGTGTTCTACAAGACAATGTATCACAATATACTACGTGAACATATGGTAGTTATATGTCACTACCTCATATAATCCTGACGCAGTCCTTCCAGCAAGTTGGTATTCAAGATCATCCATTTCAGATGCAGACCTCGGTAGGTAGTACTTTTGATACTTTTTCCCAACATGCCAACTCCGTTAATGCATTTCCAGCTAGATATTCTGTGGATATTCTTCATTTAATCTAGGAGTACAACCATTCTTTGGCCATATAGTATACGTCGGGCTAGCACTATTATACTGTTGCATCTAATAATATTTTTTTTACTATCATATTATACTGCAACACAAGATCCAAGGTCAGTGGTCCTTGATCTTAATATTTTCATGACCTCCACAAATATTAATCCTGCTACTGTTGAAAGTGAGGGTACAAGCTGTGGTCACCAGCCATATAGAAATCGACGTCCATGTAGTATAGGAGGACATTTGCATCATTCTTAGCATTATTTTTTGACTTTATCATTTGTATATATATTGACGTATTTTTATTGCATTTCATGATTTCTAAGTATTTACGTGTATTTTTTTATTTAATTTTTTTATAATTTTTACGATTTATAAATTAATTGTAATAAAAATAATAAAATAGAATGATAAATATGAAAGATATAATGTTATATCGTAAATAAATTAATATAATTAATATTTATAATAATATTAATATAATTTTATAAATTAATTGTAATAAAAATAATAAAATAGAATAATAAATATAAAAGATATAATGTTATATTGTAAATAATTTAAAATAATTAATATTAATATTAATATTAATATAATTTTTATAATTATATTTATATAAAGTTAATATATAATTAAATAAATTATATAAATTAGTAAAATAAATTGATAAATATAATAAATATAATGTTATGTTGCAAATAACTTAAAATAATTAATATTAGTATAATTTTTATAATTATATTTATATAAATTTAATATATAATTAAATTAATTAAATTAATAAAATATAATATAATAATTAAATAAAAAAATTAAATTAATAATTTAAATTAATTAAAATGCAAAATATTGCATTTATTGTAATGCACAGTGCAGTTTGTGCAGACTGGCCACTAATTTACATGCATTTTTTTAAAATTCAAATCCGGTAATATTTAAAAATTTTCTTTTTTTAATTAATTATTTATTGTGGTTTTAGTGCACAATAAACAAGAAAAAAATTTTTTTTTATTATATTTTAAAAATAGATAGGTTCTACCGCGCTTCTTGAAACGCAGTAAAATTAATTTTCACCTTATTTCTCGGACCGGGTTTCTGATTTTTTTTTCTCCAAGTTGATGCGCTCTCTCTCTCATACTTCTTCTCCTCGAATCTCTTTTCACTACAGCTTCGGGTCCTGAAAACCAAAGGAGGACCCACGCACGCAACACACGCATGAAGCCAAACTGTGCATAGCGAGAAATTTAGAGATTTATATTTATGATTTATCTTTATAGAGCCATATATAGCAACAGGGAGAGAGAGAACTTCTTCTAAGTCATGGATTCGCTCGTTGTGGTAGAATTTCAAGCACCCTTTTTTGGGTATCTCTTATTCCCTTCCCTTTCACTCGCACTCGTCCTCTTTTTCTTCATTTGGGTTTATTATATTCTCTTTTTGTTGTGAGAGAATTTCTTTTTATTTTTTTATTGTTTTTGTTTATGTGATGGTGTTGAATTTTCTCTCCTTTGCAGGTTGGGATTTTGGTGGTAATGTGATGTGCTTAATTATTGGATAATTCTAAATATGGATTTATCTTTTGAGGGTAAATTTCATTTCATTTTTTTGGATTAATTTGTTGGATACAATTATTTTTGGCTTTTAAGTTTTGTTGCTTAGATTTGTGATTGATTTGTCATCTCGACCATTGAATGGTTCTGTTGTCTCTGGTTTATTGTTTATTTATTTTTTATTATCTGAAGGTAAACGCTTATGATGTTTTGTAATCAACATGGTCATTCATTTACCATAAATAGTATTGTTCGTGATCTTAATGGTTTGGGTGTTGACTAGAGTTTCTGGATTTTGTAGTCATTAATATTAAATTACTTCCTTTTATTTTTTGAGATAATCAATCTTTTCGTTAAGATTCATGATTCTAATATAGCTTATACAAGAAAAATATTGGGTTGATTTAATTTTGAAGTTAGTAAACTTTGTTTCTCTGTATATTATTTTCCTGCATCATATTAATTTGTTTGCATTGTCAAAGTAGTCTTCTTTGATATGATGAATTATTTTCTTTCTGGCTTGCCAATTCAGATTAGCACTTGCTGATGATCCCTGCAAAAGTGCAGGAGCAGAGGCATTTCCATGTTGAATTCACATTTATTTATTTTATTTTATTTTTTTTTGGAGAAAGTTGTATCCTTGATGCAGTTGTAATGTCTTTGCCAATATGCACAAATGCAAGTGTTTTTATATTCTATTATGTATAAGAATAGAATATCAGATGATAAGTAACTCATAGGATCAAAAGAGGATGGACAAGGAGCACAACGAGTGTGCTATGTAACCACAACAACATCCCTAATAAAGTGAAAGATGAGTTTTATATAATTGTGGTCAAGCTAGCTATTTTGTATGGGAATGAATGTTGGACATTTAAGGTACAATGTACCCATAGTGTGATAGAAATGTGAATGTTGAGGTAAATGTCTATTAACACTATAATTGATAGGATTGGAAATGACCACATCCTTCAGAGAGTGCATTTAGTACACATTGGAGACAAAATAAGAGGTGGGTTAAGATGGTTGGTCATGTCCAATGTAGAGTTCAAAGTGTCCTAATATGGAGGCATGATAAGTTAGTGGTGGAAATAATGAAAGGGAAAAGAGGGAGATCTAAAATAACATGGAGGAAAGTGAGGAAAGTAGTATAAAAAATGTGCAGTTTTTAGATACTGATGCCGAATTGATTTCACATTGACTTAAATGGCAAAAGAGGATATATATAGCTAATCCCATCTAGTTTTGGATTAGAATTTAGTTATTAATTAGTTAATATTATTCAGGGCAATGAGAATAAATTTACACCAGGCAGCCTAGATGAGTCTCCTTATGGGTTCGCTATGGAGACAAGTTACTCCATTCTGGGTATATTGAGTTTATTATATTATTATAGGGATTATGTCATCATCTTTCTCCCCCCACCCTCTTTAAAAAAAAAGAAAAAAGAAAAAGGCTTCCTGGACATCCTAATTGAGCGAGATATTGAATATTTATATTGTTAATTTTGGACTTATCATGGATATTTATCAAGAGGAAAACTTTTGTCTGATACTATTTGCTTTGGAATTCATTCTTATGCTCTTATTATTTCCACACCTGTTATCTATATAGGTCTACTTACATATCTACACGTACTTATGTAAATTGAGTTGATAAAAAAGCCTTTGCTTCTATGAATCTTCACTTAGATAAAGTCTATGAATGAGTCATTGTCCTTTCCTTGTACTCAGGAACTGCACTTGATCCATCAAAATGTAGCAAACTAAGCTTGGATGAAAAGAGAGAACTAGTCTATCAATTATCAAAATGTGCAGGTGCCTGTGAAATGCTACAGTCATGGAGCCGTCAGGAAATTTTGCAGATTCTGTGTGTGGAGATGGGAAAAGAAAGAAAATATACAGGCTTGACAAAGTTGAAAATCATAGAGCACCTTCTTAAAATTGTGTCTGAAAAGAAAGCTGGGGAATGTATGGCCACCACAGATGTTGAGACACCTGTCCAAAGATCTTCCAGGCAGAGGAAAACTGATAACCCATCCCGGTTAACTGTTTCAGTTAACTATGCTGCTGTTAACAATGGAGGCAATGATTTAGGTAATACAGTGTACTGTAAAAACTCAGCTTGCAGAGCTACCTTAAAACAAGAAGATGCATTTTGCAAAAGGTGTTCATGTTGCATCTGTTATAAGTATGACGACAACAAGGATCCCAGCCTGTGGTTAACTTGCAGCTCAGAGCCTCCATTTCTGGATGCTGCATGTGGCATGTCATGCCATCTTGACTGTGCCTTAAGACAAGAAAGGTCAGCCATTGGAAAAGAAGGATATGATGGGAGCTTTTGTTGTGTAGCTTGTTGGAAAGTGAATGATTTACTTGGGTGAGTATGCGTGCACTCTATTCTATTTTGCTTGTTCTCTTTATGACTAATTTCATTCTTGTAAAAGACTTTCTTTTACCTTGGTCAAGTTTTTCTCATGTTGTCTACATTCTTATATCCTTGAAGAAGTTGTCCTGGGGGAAATTTTAGGTGGACCCAGTCCGCCATGGACCCATGAGTCATTGAAGTGGGTCCTATCTGTTTTTTTCATGGAGGGACCCACTTGTTTGTTCCTTGGAGGTGCTTGGTCCATGGTGGATCAGGTCTAAGCACGTTTTTCCCATTGTCCTAGCTGGATGATAGACAATTCTTTTCACCCTTCTGTTTTCTAAGGCACTGATACTCGGGTGTCTAAATTTTAGTCATTGGTTTGGTTGTATGGTTTCTGCTTCTCAACTTTACTTTTATTAGCACAAGGCTGAATGGTGTAGAAAACACTTCCTTTTTCCTGCAATAAAATGCATGAAATTGATATATGCTGTATTGCATTTTTAATATATTCTGTACTTGGAGATTGTATTTCTTGCAGTTGCTTTGCTGTACTCTCTTTCTCAATGAATTATGTTTCATGAACCTTGTTTGCCTGATGAGAGTTTACTTTTATTTGTTAATTTGCTATCTGTCTAAATTCCTCATGGTATTATAGTATGTGGTTTACAATGTCTATAGGAATCGAGAAAATGCAGACCACTTAGTTGTATACTGTCTTCTGCTTATAGATGGGGCACTACCCTTGTCTTTTTCTTAAATTGTTTCTGACTGATTTCCTGATCTATACAAGCCATTCACCATGTATTATGGTTTTGGTGTGTTTGTGACTGTGTATCTTAGATGTTGGAAGCCATCTTTTCTATGAATTTTATTTTACAAGGATGTGAAGCTTTAGGAGTGTGTGTATATATATATATATATATAGGGAATTAATTTCAAATATATTTTCAAAGCTTCCTACTCTTTAAGGATTATGTCATGCTTAATGCAAGGTGTGCTGCCTGGAAAATTGTAGATAAGAAATTTATAATCTTTTTTCATCCTTGGATTTTACAAATAATCTTACAAAAATTTCAGATTTGATTTTTCTGTTTTCCGTCAAATTCTTGTAATGTTTCCTTCAACCCTAATTTGTCCGTTCATTTAGCTTAGCACTTGTCATGGTTATTGTCGACTTTACTGGTACAATAACCATAAAGAATACATCACCTAAATCTTATTTTCGCTTTTTTTTTTGTTTTTCAAGTTGGAACAATTTAAGCCACCCAAGACGTGTATCTTAATGATCCTGAAAGTTTCCTTCAAAGTTCATATGATTGTCAATTACTTGCAGCTGCCTTGCATCAGTATTTGGGAATTTATTTGATCTGTTGTGGGTTTCATACTTCAAGTGACATACACGTTCTTCTCTTTCCTATTTTGCTTCATTATTTATCATTATTATACCTTTGCCAATTATTATTTAATGGGAATAGAATATAAAAATGCAGTTTCTGTTATTTGTCATCCATGATGTATTTGTCATTGTTTAGGGAGTCAATAATATTGAAAGGGAGGAGATTGTAAAAACTTGCAGTGTGTTTCTAGTTTATTTCAGATTGTAAAATAGATTTTGCACTTAGGAGGTATTTTTTGTTTTTTTCTTTTTGTACAATGAATGAGATGGAAGTTTTTGTTAAATTGATAGAGCCGTCCATAAATCTGCCAGATTGATGTGGGTATGGACCTTTGCAGATTTAACAGGCATGATGTGAATGCTTGTTTTTCCATGTAGAAATTCTGGACTTGATTTGCTGCGGGGTAATCTGCTAGCACCAGCTTGTTTGTTTTGTTCACAAACATCAGTGGAACTGTAGTTTTATTTGAATGGCAGAATGTCCACTCCTCTTATCAGGACATCAAGTCCATTGAGAATTTACTTTTATTCTATCCACTGCCCATATGATATTAATTTGTAATCTCTGCATCTGTATTTATACCAAATTTTTTTATAGTCTAGGTCATGGCAGGTATATATCCCCTCTTAATTGAAAGCAAGAGGAAAGGTAGTGTGTGCGTGTGTGTGAAATTGTTAAAATTATGTTCACCCTACTCAACTTTCAGATCTATGATGCTCTTTTGTTTAATTAATTTTATTTGGTGTGATAAGAAAAGAGACATGGAGAGCTTCATCATATACATGTAACTATCCAGTTAATTTTTAAAGCTAAAAAAGTATATCTGTGTGGTAATTAGTGCCTTGTGAAATTGCGGATCTTTATTATCATAACTATGCATTACAAGTAAATGAACTTTTTATTTCGTGGTAGGTTGGCTAAATTGTTTTCTCTCTTCCGGCACTGCTATAACCAATTGCTGTATATTTTTTCTTACTGCTTTTGAATACTATTAGACATTCAAATTACAAAGTTGCAGTATCTCATTGCTTATCCTTGCAACTATGTGGAGAACTGCAAAACTTGTGTGATGTCAATAAGGTTTAGGGCCAATGAGTTTTAGCTGTGTTGTTAGGTGCCTTTCAGAATGAAACATTGGGAAACGAGCCCATAAAATAATCATAAATATGCTCTGTTTCACATTGTTTTTTGCATATAATATTAGTAGATTTATAAACATAGCCAAGTTTAACCAATTATGTGGTTGGAATGTTAATTGTACCCAGATGCTGGAGAAAACAATTATTGATGGCTAAAGATACCAGGCGGGTAGACATACTATGTTATCGCGTGTCCTTAAGTAAAAAACTTCTCAACAAGACTGGAAAGTATCAAAAACTTTATGAGATTGTGGATGAAGCTGTGAAGAAGCTTGAAGCTGAAGTGGGTCCATTAACTGGCTTACCTGTAAAGATGGGTAGGGGTATTGTAAATAGGCTTTCTTCAGGACCAGATGTTCAAAAATTGTGTGCTTTTGCTTTGGAATCACTGGACAAAATGCTTTCACATACTATCGTGCATCCATTCCCTGATTCAATGATAAGAGGTAGTCCTTTAACATATATTAAAAGGAAATAATGATGAATACTTGCAGTGCTTATTCCAAATTCTTTCATTTTGTTTGTGGCTGATATTTGAGTTCATTGCTAATTTTATTTTCAGACACATTTCCACTTAAACCTTGAATTATGAAAGGCCATTAATTTGTGACTGGTGGAAATATTGGGATTCATGTTGGGTGTTTCTCAAGCCATGGACTTTGAAGTTATTTATCTCTATACCTTTCTCAATGCCTTTGTTCAATATTTGCAGATTTAAATGCAAGAGCTTCAACGGTGGTCAGATTTGAAGATGTATATGCAACTTCACTTGCTGTGGTTTTGGGTTCTGAAGATCCTTCACCAAGTAATGTTGTTGGTTATACCTTATGGCATCGCAAGGCTCAGGATACTGATTATCCTACAGAACCAACATGCACGCTGTTGGTACCAAACACAAGGTTTGTTATTACAGGTCTATCTCCTGCTACAGAATACTTTTTCAAAGTTCTTTCCACCAATGATGTAAGAAGAGAAATCGGCATGTTCGAAGTTCAATGCTGTACTCGAGATAAAGACCCAAACTGCTCGGTTGTGGAAAGAAGTCAGAGCCTAACAACCAACTGTAGCAGTCTTTCTAATCCATCATCCGTGGAAGATGAAACTAATCACAATGCTACATGTGGTGACCAGATTATTAACCGGGAAGACAATTATCTTAGTTATCGTGATGACACTGATAAAATAGTTTCTTCTATTGTTTCCAATGGTGTAATAACCTGTATTGGTGCAAGTGGAGGAGCCACAAGCGATGCAGTGCCCTTGTTAGATGAGGAACATGCTATGCAGGTAGTTACCTTGCCCAGTTCTGATGTACATAAGTGTCACAACAATCATTTGCCAGATTACCAAATAGTTGATGAGATAAGCACAGATAATCGGTCAGAAACCCCTGTTCAAACTGGTTTGGAGTGTGTACCATTTGTGGGCAACTCGGATGCTAGTTTGCCTATCACTCCTTGCAAGTTGGAAATAATTAAGGAAGTCCAAGGAAGACATGCACGATCAAAATCCAGCAACAAGGACCTGTTAAATGGTACTGGGAAAGGAGATGAGGCCCAAGATGCCAGAACATCAAAGAAGGGAAGTGGGGAAAGGCAAGATGACGAATGTATGGCCAATGGTCATTCAGATGGGGATTTCGAATATTATGTAAAGGTTATCAGATGGTTAGAATGTGAGGGACATATTGAGAAGAATTTCAGGCAGAAATTCTTGACTTGGTATAGTTTAAGAGCAAGCCCACAAGAACTAAGGGTTGTGAAGGCATTTGTTGATACCTTGATTCAAGATCCAGCATCACTTGCAGAGCAGCTCATGGATACCTTTTCGGAATGTATTTCGTGCAAGAGATCGTCTCTTGTGCCTTCTGGCTTCTGCATGAGGCTTTGGCATTGACAACCTTAGTGTTTCCTGCAACTAGGTATCATAGTTGCCTCCATGAACCTGTCGTGGGTTCATGTGGGCAATAATTCTTTAGACCCCATTAACATTCATCATTTAGACTATCATCATTTACGTGTATCATCAGTATTTGACACTAGTGCTGTAAGAATGTCCGAATTAATTATAGTGCCCTTTCACATTTGTTATAGCTTTTGGAATTAATGGTTGGTTTGCTACGCGGATTATGAATCCTCAGTTCATTTAATACATGACAATTGTTGAACCTTGGAGCTCGGAGAACACCTTTGCTTATCTTGCATGAATGGGCGGTCGCAACTTATTTCTTATGTCATTATCCAGCTATTAGAAAGTAATTTCTCACGCCCCTTGACCATAATTGTTCTATCATAGATATTATTTATCTGTGATGGATTTGAGATTTGTGCTGGGTAAATATTATCCAAATTCTTTTAACAAATAACTATCAAAAATTTCAAATTTTTATTTAAAGAAAAAATATAAAAAAATTACTCAATAATTTTATTTATTTTCATTTTAGAATTTATACAGTGCTATGTTAAAATAATATAAAATAATTAATTAAAAAAATTATAAAAAAATTTCATATAATTTCATTTAAATTCATTTAAATTATAATTTTACAGTTGAATTTATGTTAAATTAATAATCCGTGATAAGATATTTATATTAACATTCTTAATGTCGTCTAAACATTAGCCTGCTACTATTTAATAACAATACGATATTGTAATTATAATACATAAATAGCAAAATGAAAAATTGATAAAATTATATTGTATTTTTTTTGTATTTTTTTAAAAATTCATATTTTATATTTAAAATTTAAAATTTAAAATAATAAAACTAATTTTTTTTTAATTTTTCACAATTATAATCAAGAGAATTAATTGAAGTTAAAAAATTTAATGGTAAATTACAATATAGTTTTTAAAATTTTATATTAATAAAATATATATTTACTTAATTTAAATTATATATTAAAGGTAAATAGATTTTATACTTATCATATATAATAATAAAATTTATTATAAATAAATTCATATTATATATATATATATTAAAGTATTACATTAAATATTTATGCTCAATATTATGATTATGTGCATATTTTTTATATATGAAATATTAAATATTTTAGTGTATAAGGTCGTATTTTATTTTTTATTAATTTATAATATGTATATAAAAGTGAGAATAAAGGAGTAAATAATAATATCGATAATAATAAAAAATATGTACTTTAAGTATTATTTTATTAGTTAAATAAAATTTTAAAGATTAAATTGTAATTTATCATTACCTTTTTAACATTTAATTTAATAATCTGGTTAATCATAATAAATTAAAAAAATATATATTTATTAATTATTTAAAATTTAAAATTTTAGATATAAATGTAAATTAACAAAATTTTTAAATCTTTTTAACCACAAGCCTAGATTTAATTTAAATGGGTGATTTTTATGAGTATAACATTAATATATTTATATACCTATGTCTAAAATATAAAATTATAATAGATTCTATAAAAAGAATTATAAAATTCCATGCCTATATCGACAGATATAAGAAAAAAATATTTTTTTTTCTATCTTTGCCTTATTAAATATGTATCTATTTGGGAGAGAATGTTTTATTTTTTTTTTTAATGGTTTTCGGCGTAAATCAAATTCATTGGATTGCTGAATTTCGGATGCGGATGGATTTATATATAAAAAAAATATGCAACCACTTGTCAGAGCCAAAGGGGTAAGGACTGCTATGCTGATGTCTTCCATTGGGCACACAGCTCCTCCTCCTCAGTAGCACCGTTGGCTGGTGGGTCACAATCCTAAACCTTTCTATGGGCAAAGAGAGAGATGTTTACAAGTAGGAAACTGTGATTCTACCAAAGCCAAAAATCTTAATTAATCTCTCCACCATCTTTGTTTCCATCGTCCTCTCACTGACACTGCTCTAACAACCCAACCCCTTTTGTCCTTTTCTTGAACCTTTTCTACTTTCCATCACCTTTCATAATAAACTAAGAGATCACTTGTCCTTCTTCTAGTCTTCCACATTTCTTTCATTTACTATTGCTCTTTTCTTTAGCTAGCATACGGTTTCAAGAAGATGTCTACCGCCGGAATATTTACAGCTCCGATTATCGGGTCTGGTTACCAGGGCCTGAAAGCCAAATCCACAAACGAATTGTTCCCTGCAAAGGATTCTATTGCATGGAGTCGCAAAACTATCACCAACGGCTCAAGAATTCATTGTATGAAGGTAATGTGTTTACAATTACAAAGAACCCTAGCTTCTTAAATAAATCCTCATATCTGTATGACCTACGATTTCATACTTATATCGAGATCTGGACAATCTTAATCGAATATTTAGTCTAATATTATCAAGTTCATTGTCATATATGCTTGAGATCTTTACAGCCTTATCCTATCTGAGTTTTGTTGATCAAACAGACATGGAATCCAATCAATAACAAGAAGTTTGAAACTCTTTCCTATCTTCCTCCACTTTCTGATGAATCAATTGCAAAGGAGATAGATTACATGATGCAAAAGGGTTGGATCCCTTGCCTTGAATTCGATCAGGTAAGATGATGGGTTTTCTTTTCTTCCCCAGAAGATACTAAAGACTGCTATGATTTTTTGCTTTTTGGATTAAAGAACGTATAATTTTCCAAAAAAATGTTAAAAATTCTCCTGTTGAGTTTCTATTATCAAATTAAATTTTCATTTTGTTTTATTTATTTACTCTTAACTCTAGGTGGGACATGTGCGTAGAGAAAATAGCCAAACGCCAGGATACTACGATGGGAGATACTGGACAATGTGGAAGCTCCCCATGTTTGGGTGCAATGACTCATCTCAAGTGCTCAATGAAATCCATGAATGCAAACAAGCATACCCAAATGCTTATATTCGCTGCTTGGCATTTGACAACAAGCACCAGGGTCAGTGCATGGCCTTTATCATTCAAAAACCTAACACCCCCTAAGCCTTTCACATCTGGTTTCCCTGGTTCTGTGGGGCAAATAAAAATGGGCAGACGGTTGTTGGGTTTGCTAGTGGAAATGCCTAATTAAATAAATTATATATGTTAATAATGCTTGTGTGTACCATATAACTAGCACATGGTTTTGGGCTTTCTTTTCAAAGACAGCCTGTGGATTGCCCATGGTTTTCCAAATCAGCGGCGATTCTAAGATGATGTGAATTGTTATACTAAAGCTAAGCACATCTTTTCATCCTTGACATTATATAAAAAAGTCAGTTCATACTCAATTTTTTTTTATAATTGATATTTAATTAATTAGTTATATTTCATAAAATTTAATAGTTAAATAATTAGATTAGATTAATTAATTATATTTCATAAAATTTAATAATTAAAAAATTATATTTTTATGTAAGTTTATTACTAAACCTTTTGCATGTAAATGTGAATTGTATGGACTCTGAATCTATATATACAGGAATTAAGTGCTTATACTTTTATAAATATAAAGTTTTAAATACTAATCACGAAAAGATAAAGAGTGCTAACTGATTATCTTCACGATGCAGTGAAATTTATTTATTTTATTTGAATAAACCACATCATAATATATTTCCATCAATAATGTAACAATTTTCCTCATAATATCAGGCTATTGCTCCAGGTGTTGGAGTTCTCTTAGACTTATGACATCCAAATTTTTCTCTTACAAAATTTTGATCAAGGGAGAGGTTAAGGATAGCATGTACTCATATACCCACTAACTTTTCAGTTATTAATCATGCATAAATTGAGTGTATTTAAAATTTACAAAAAAATTATCCTATTCCTATATACAAACAGTAGCTGAAAAGCTAGTACTCATACGAGCAAGTATTTTTTTTTAATATTACTCTATGATCAATATGAATACGTCATACTATTCTGTCAATTAAAAATCATTTATTAAGATGTTGCAATCTTAAAGAAAATATATGCGCAGTTAATCAATTCACAGTGAGTCAATTCAATACTATCCATATGGAATTTAATTTATACAACTAGCAATTGGAAACTAGTTTATCAAGTAGGTTTGGCCAAGTGGTAAGTGGTTATGATCCATCTTTATTTAATTACATTTATATTGTCTAAATAATAATATTATTAACAGTGAATGTTTTATTATTATATTTCTTTAATTTCTCCTCCCATTTTTCTTACTTTAAAATATATATTTTGTATAGGAAAATGAATGCCAATAGACAGCGGTTATATAATAGGCTCAAGGATGGATCGTTGAATATTGAATTTTTGAGTGGTTTAGAAGAGTTTATACAATTTGCTTTAACCCATCCTAAACATATAGATGGTATGAATTAAGATGTCCTTATAGTATGAGATGGTGTTCGAATTGCAAATTCCTACTTGTGGATGATGTACAGTATCATGTGATGAAAAATGGCTTCATCCCTAATTACTAGGGATGGATATCACATGGTGAATTCTAGATGATGGAGGAACTACTAGTGTGCAATTATCTGAAACCATCATGGAAAATGACTTTCAAACTAAGGCTAATGGCCGATTACTTGAAGGGTTTGATTTGCCGCCTTAAACTGAATACATGGAAGAGGCATCAAATATCGATGCACAAAAGTTATATAGGAAAATGAATGTCAATCGACAGTGAATGTATAACAGGCTCAAGGATGGATTGTTGAATATTGAATTTTTGAATGGTTTAGAGAAGTTTATGAAATTTGCTTTAACCCATCCTGAACATATAGATGGTATGAATTAAGATGTCCTTGTAGTATGAGATGGTGTTCGAATTGTAAATTCCTATTTGTGGATAATGTACAATATCATGTGATGAAAAATGGCTTCATCCCTAATTACTACAGGTAGACATCACATGGTGAATTATGGATGATGGAGGAACCACTAGTGTGCAATTATCTGAAACCATCATGGAAAATGACTTCCAAACTAAGGCTAATGGCCGATTACTTGAAGGGTTTGGTTTGCCGCCTTAAACTGAATACATGGAGGAGGCATCAAATACCAATGCACAACTACAAAATGATCTCTCCGCATAGATCTATGCCATCTTGTCCATAGAGTAACCACTTCTAATGGGGATAAAGTGAGAATACTTGGTCAAGATGTCCACTATTTCCCATATTGGGTCATGTCTGTTAGATGTCACTACTAACCCAACTACAAAATCCATTGCCACGTGTTTCCACTTCTATTCTAGAATTGGTAGCGGGTTAAACATTCTAGCTAGCTTGTAATTCTCTAATTTCACCCTCTGACACACTTTATAAGCAGATACAGACTGAGCTACCTCCCTTTTTATAGAAGGTCACCAGTACACCTCCTTCAGATCTTGATACATCTTGATAGCTCACAAGTAGACATCATACTTAACATTATGAGCTTCTTTTATAATGTCTCCTTTCAACTTTGTCATCTGATACATATAATCTATTACCACAATAGAGAATCTCTCTATTATCAAATCTAAACTCATTATTCCTGCCCTGTTAACCTATTCCTGCTATTTTTACCAACTATGGGTCCTTATGTTATTTCTGTGCCACTTGCTCAAGAAATATAGGTGTCACTTTCATCTGTACCACTAAAGTAATTGTACCAGACAACTCCAACTCTAAGCCTTCATTGACTAACTTGCAAAACTCTTATACCATTAGTCTCCTCCACTAAAATATGAGATAGACTGCTAAGTAAATTTCAGTTAAGAGCATCGACCACTACATTTATCTTACTCGAATGATATTGAATTTTGCAATCATAATCACTAAGCAGCTCTACCTATCTCCTCTGCCTTAAGATGAATTTCCTTTGACTTAAGATGCATTACAAACTTTTGTGATCTATGAAGATCTTACATTTCACTCCATAAAGGTAATGTCTCCACATCTTGAGTGCAAAGATCACAGCTACCATCTCTAGATCATGTGTAAGGTAATTCAACTCGTGCTTCTTTAACTGCTTAGAAGCACAAGCTATTACCCTATCATTTTGCATCAACACACAACCTAGTCCTTCTCGGAATGCACCAAAAAGACTATGAAATTTTTATTACTTATAGGCGGAGATAACACTAGTGCATATATCATCCTTTCTTTCAACTCCCTGAAACTCTCTTCACACTGGTCTATATAAATAAATTTTTTATTCTTCTAGGTCAATCGAGTTATAGGAGCTATTATTTTGGAGAAATCCTGAATGAATCTCTTATAGTAACTTGTGAACCCAAAAATATTTTATTTTGTCATTATAGTGGGTCTGGCCCAGTTCGTTAAGCTTCTACTTTCTTAAGGTCTATCTCAATTCCATTTTCTGATATTACGTAATACAAAAAAGAGATACTCCTCAATCAAAACTCACACTTGGAAAACTTGGCATACAATATGTGTTCTCTTAGAGTCTACAACACTCTTCTCAAATGATGAGTGCTCCTTTATATTCTTAGAATACACTAAGATATTATCAATAAAGACAATAATAAAGTGATTCAAAAACAGCCTGAAAACTCTATTCATGAGATCCATGAATGTTGTCGGGGCATTTGTCAGCTCAAAAAACAATACTAGGAACTCATAATGCTCAAATCTAGTCCGGAAAGTTGTCTTAAGGATATCATCTTATTTGATTCTCAATTGGTGGTACCCGAATATCAAATCTATCTTAGACAAACAACCTGCTCTAGTTAGCTGGTCAAACAGATCATCAATCCTCGATAAATAATATGTGTTCTTGGTAGTGATTTTATTCAATTGTTTGTAGTCAATACAAAGTCTCAAGGATCCATCCATCTTTTTCACAAATAACACTGGAGCACCCCAATATGAGGTACTAGGTTGGATGAAACCCTATTTACAAGCTCCTGCAATTGCTCCTATAGCTCTTTCAACTTTGCAAGTGCCATTCTATATGGAGGAATAGACATGGATCTGGTACTTGGCAACACTTCAATTTTAAACTCTATCTCCCTATTAGGTGGTAAACCTAACAAATTCCTTAGGAAAATATCTAAGAACTTTCTAACCATAAGCACTAAAGCCGGTTCCGTAATTTGATCATCAAACTCTCTGACATGAGCAAGAAACCTCTGACAGCCTCTCATAAGCAACCTATGAGCTGGTAAAGTAGATATCAACCCTCTAGGCATACCTAACTTGTACCCTCGAAACATAATCTTTGGTCCATCCAATCCTTGGTACCTAATTACCTTGTCTCTGCAATCCAAGATTGCACCATGAGTCGAGACCAATCTATCCCTAGAATGATATCAAGATAAGTCAACTCTAGAACCACAAGGTCAGCTAGAAGGTGCCTATCCTAAATTATAGCTAGAGTGAACTAATAGACTGTCCCTGTCAAAGATATATCACTCTTGGGCCTACTGACCCATAGAGGAAACTAGAGCCTAGAAGTTATCAAATCCATTCTGTCTATGGTCCTTGGAGAAATAAAAGAATGAGAGGCACTTGGATCCATTAAACATACATATCATAACACCCAATAATGAGTTTACCAAACACCACTATGTTTGAAGTGTTAACCTCTTATTGTGTCATGGTGAAGATCCAAGCTAGTGCTGAAGGACCTTCCTCTTGGGAATCCACTGAAGATGAAGTTATCATTTTTCCTCTACCTTGCCCTCTTTCTTGAGATGTGGCTAAAACTGTTGGTTAGGCCACACTACTAGAAGCTGTTTGCTAGGATTGTGCTATCCTAGTTGCATTTGGGCACTTATCTGCCATGTATCCCTCCTGCCCACATTTGTAACAAGCTTTGGTTCCAAACCTACAAGGCCCTTTCTCTGGATCCCCACATCTAACACATCCAGAGTTGTTCGAACCAAAGTTTGAACCACTACCCATTCCATATACTAGACTTCAACCTATTCTCGGACTTATCTAAAAAGGCCATTCAGCATATTATGAGCCTCATCTGACTTATATGGTTAATCTCCTTTGGATAGTTATAATATGAGGAAAGTTGTAATTTGAGAAAAGTTGCATTTTCACATGTTTTCATAGCATTTATTTTGGTGATTATTTTTACCACGTATGTGTTTCTAGAATAGATCATCACATGGTAAGCAGAGGGAGAGTAAAGTTCTTTTTAGTACATTATAGAAATACCTCATTCTCCTAAAGAATTAAAAAAAAGAAAAAGAAAAAGAAAAACTTTCAAGTGAAGAAAAGAAAAGAAAACTAAAAGAAAAAAGAGAAGAGCTCACTGAGTAAAAACTCAAAAGGGTGGTCAAGAAAATGTTAGAGTATAAAAGAAAGATCCACTTAGTTAAAAACCTGAAAAGATGACTTAGGAAAGTCAAAGGCCTAGACTACATAGAAAGTAAAGAGTAGGTTGAAGACTCATTATGTTTTGACAGTTTGCCATTTCAAAGTTTTCTACCATGACTTGACCTTGAGCTTTCGGTGAGTAGAAGATGTGATGTAAGAAAGTAGTATCGAAGAAAGTGCTTTTAATTCAAATTTGAAGTTTGCATTTTTTTTCTAAAATTATTTTCATGCATTAAAGTTTTTTAGAAAATAAAAAAGAGAGAAAAGAAAAGAGAAAAAAAGAGAGAAAATGATCAGAAGATAGAAGAAAGTCAAAGTAGAGAATTAGAGGGAATGAGAAAAAGCATAAAGTAAAGAATCAGAAAGGAAAAACTAGAGAGAAGAATTCATAAAATAGAAAACTGAGGTTGCTCGAGCGCTTGATGGAGCAACAGGGAGAAGGACATCTATACCTTCATTTTTAGGTAGGACACAAGTCAATCATGTAGATCAACGTGAGCCACGTATCATGTCTTCTAAAAAACAACATCAACACTAAAACATCAGCATCATATGGTTCATTTTAATGCACATGTACACACAACAAAACATAACGTAGCATATATTCAAAATATAATGGGACGGTATATCCTGTCCCTAATGGACATGTGTTTTTCCTAATTAAGTTTATCTTTTAATATCTATGAGTCCAACACTCTAAATCCAGTCATGTAAACTAGACTATGATATCAATCTGCAATGACCCCGATTAGGACCACTACCGATGCTATAGTTTATATTGACTTAAGGTCATTGGAATCCATAGCAAGTCTACAATCCATCCTAGTATATCTAATATAACCCCAACATGATCTTAAAAACACACTGGAACATTATCATGAATCAAACTCGATATGTACGTAAAAAATCTAACTAAAACATAAACCTATACTAAGATCCCTCATCAAATATTCCAATATAGTCATTATTACATACCACAATATTTGATTTCAAAGATAACATAAGAATTTAAAACTTCTATATAACTAAGAGATCATAGACATAAAAGGGATTATACATTAAGAAGATAATCATAGCACAATTCTAATCTAACCATCAAGTTTATATGTCCACTAAACTAACATAAATGTAACAGTACTTTGAAGGCATGAAGCCCGTAACTAAATTCTAATCCTGCAAATTTGGGGTTAGGGAAGATGGATAAATTACAATAGCCTAGTGAGTCGAAATATAGCATAAAATAGTTTAAAAGAACATATGTCTGTATGTATGTGATACAAAACAAAAAATTCATATCATAATGAACTTGTTACTAGTAACCGTTTATAAAAAAATTCAATAGTGCTCGGCCCACAACGGTACGCTTTAGAACTTTCATTTAAGCATAACATATCCGTAGTTTGTTTTATCAAATGAGCATAATTTGATTACTAAGTCAATTTTCATGCATTAAAAGTGAAAGCAAATAAAACATCTATAGAAAAGGAGGAGAAAAGAAATTAAAACCCTTATAACGCTTTCTATAATTTTTTTTTTTAAAAAAAGAAGAGAATAAATTAAACTTACAAACCTATAAAACCTTGAAAAACGAAAGAAAAGCCTAACAAACTAAACTAAGTTATTACAACGCCCATGCAAGTGGCTTCATTCTTTGGACTTCTATACTCCAATTTGGTTTCGACACCTCCACACGCGCCATGGGCAGCACCTCCTCCATTCTTGGGCTTGAATTTGGGCTTCTTAATATGCAAGTTTCGGCCAAAGCATGATTTGGCAACCCTAACTTCCCATTTGATATAATCTAAATAAAAACTAACCAAATTAGCACAACAAAATAAGATTAAAATATTAAAACTATAAAGCAAAATAAAATAATCATAGAGAAAACAAAAAGGACCTACCAAAATCTCTTAATCATTGGTTTCCGGATTCTAACAACAAATTTGATAATATTGTTTAATATGCAAATGTACTCAGAAAAATAAAAAAATTTTCAAGAAAGAAATTGAATGCATCAAATAAAAATATAGAAAAAGAACCACTGCAAAAGGACTTGGAAATTGAGAGATATGGCTCTTGAAATTTAGCTGCTCGAAATTTGCACAAATTCTAGACATTCGATTTTGTGAGCAATTTCATATGAAGATAAAGACTATAAACTAAAAAAATGCAAAAGATACAATTTTTAAAGGACTTTCAATATTAATTTTAGGATCAAGAATCACCCAATTTAAATTTTTAGAGATTTAAATTACAAGTCATGAAAGTCAGGTCATGTGTACAATTTTTAGAGATTTAAATCTTCCATAAATATCACTTTTTCTCTCTTCTTTTGAAACCTAAACTTATGGGGAAATGGAAGAAAAATTAAAAGCATAAGCCTAGGTTTTCACGATATAAGTTTCGACCATATGAAGACCTGGTGGAAGATGACTTCTTTTTTTTTTTTTTTTTTTTTCTTTTAAGCTTATTTTGCTTTATTTTTAATGTAAAGCTAAGATTAAGGGGTGATGAAAAATCAAGGATTAAAATTGATTGAAAAAACCTCAAGCATGTACATTGGGAAACCCTTTTAAGCTTGAGGCATTTATCTTATTTAGTATCTATTTAATAGTAAACCAACTAAGCTCCAGTTCAACCCCAATTGAAACTTAGCCTCATAATTCTCTGCATTACAGATTCAAATACCATTTTGTCGCAAATCCATACGAAATCTGCAAAAGTGGAGGCATTTGGTACCCATGCTTGAGAGAACAGAGGGATTGGAGTGCAAATGTAAATGCAACGCTGCCCTTCTGTTATCACAAAAATAGACTTCATATAGCATAGCTGTGAAGAAATCAGTAAACAATGTCGCATCTTTTCTCCATTATACATTGTCAATTGGCACTGTTTATCACCCCATTCAAGGTTATTATAGGTTACGAAAATAGATGAAATAAATTAACAATAATACAGGATAAGAAGAGTAAACATAAAGCACGACAATGTAACCTGAATCTTTTAATCTATCTACAAATTGGTCGAGAGATTGTTTGCTTAGAAGTAGAATATGCTCCTACCACAGACTGATATAATAATGTCGATAACATCGTTTCCAATGGAAGAACATGGCTCTTGTCCTATCTAACGATTTCACCTAATGAGTTATTTTACTCTGGTAGATCGTAGAGTTCAAGCATTAACAGTTGACTTGAAGTGATCATCGTCAATTGTTGAGTAAACAAAGCCATTTTCAACCAGAGATTGTAATTCGTCCCTGTCAAAAGAAAAGTCAAATGTTAAATGGTACCTTTTAAGATACCGTTATTATAAACCTGATCTCATATGAGCATGAGATTAACATATTAGATTACGGTTTATATCTGCATATTTATTATGTTTCAATTAATTTTGCACAAATCTCAAAATAAATGTTTGCTTTAATAGTTGTCCAACCTGTTTGCATATGGGATGATGCTTTATATTAAATGCACCCTATCCTTAAACCGGTGAACATATATGAATGCAGGTCTTTGTGTGTGTATGCGTGCGCAAACATTTACGTGTGTGTGTGTGTGTGTGTGTGTGAGAGAGAGAGAGAGAGAGAGAGAGACATGAGCTTATCCATTGGAATATTTAGCTGCTGGCCAACAACGTTGCGATGCACTCCATCCTCGTTTGCACTGTTCCAATTAAACCAAAGTGAACAAAGTAATCAACGTAGAGCACATGCATAATAAACAATAATGTTAATTTGAAATTTAGAAGTGTTAGAATACAGCTGGTAGTTGCTAGCGAGTATAGAAGATTGTTTTTTTACTGATCTTAATCAGTACCTTGTGTCTGCTAATGTAATATTTTTTAAGTCCACTCTGTTTATTCTGCCATCATCTGTTTATGACACTCAGGGGGAGGAAGATGACTCTTGTAATACACTGTTCACTCTTTGTCTTCTCAGACTATTCCTGCACCTTCCGCTCATGTGCCAGGTCACCCTCCCATCTTTTATGTTTATTCTACACGCTTAGAGGACTCTAACTCCGCTCCGCTACCCGCTTCTTCATCGACAGATCCTACTCTCACTGATCCTTCATCGTTTGATTTGAATTTTCCCATTACTATTCGCAAAGGTAAACGTACTTGCACTTATCCTATTTCATCTTTTGTCTCTTATGATCAATTATCCTCTTTTTTTCGTTGTTTTGCCACTGTTTTAAATTCTATTTCAATCCCCAAAACTGTTATTGAGACATAATCCCATCCTGGTTGGTGTACTGCAATTGAAGAGTAAATAATGGCCCTAGACGCTAATGGTACTTAGGAGTTGATGTCCTTGCCCCCAGGAAAGCAGGTTATTGCATGTACATGGGTGTTTGCAGTGAAAGTAAACCCTAATGTATCTGTTGCTCGCCTCAAGGCCCGTTTAGTGGCTAAAGGTTATGCTCAAATTTATGGAGTTAACTATTCTGAGAGATTCTCTTCCGTTGCCAAGCTCGCATCTGTTCGACTGTTCATTTTCTTGGCAGCTACACATGATTGGCCTTTGCCTCAACTGAATATTAAAAATGCTTTTTTCCGTGGTGATCTTCAGGAGGAGGTTTATATTAAGCAACCACCTGGTTTTGTTGCTCAGGGGGATTTAGATAAGGTTTGTAGACTTTGAAAATCCCTCTATAGCTTGAAACAGAGTCCTTGGGTATGGTCTGGCAGGTTTAGTGAGGTGGTCCAACAGTTTGAAATGAAAATAAGTAAATGTGATCACTCAGTGTTTTATAGAAATTTTAATAGTGGAGTAATTCTGCTTGTAGTATATGTGGAGGATATCATTATCACAGGAAGCGACGTTGTTGGCATCACATCCGTAAAAGAGGAAATGATGGCCCTAGACGCTAATGGTACTTGGGAGTTGATGTCCTTGCCCCCAGAAAAGCAGGTTATTGTGTGTAAATAGGTATTTGCAGTGAAAGTAAACCCTGATGTATCTGTTGCTCGCCTCAAGGCCTGTTTAGTGGCTAAAGGTTATGCTCAAACTTATGGAGTTAACTATTCTGATACATTTTCTTCCGTTGCCAAGCTCGTATTTGTTCGACTGTTTATTTCCTTGGCAGCTACACATGATTGGCCTTTGCCTCAACTGAATATTAAAAATGCTTTTCTCTATGGTGATCTTCAAGAGAAGGTTTATATTGAGCAACCACTTGATTTTGTTGCGCAAGGAGAGTTAGATAAGGTTTGTAGACTTCGAAAATCCCTCTATGGCTTGAAACAGAGTCTTTGGGTATGGTCTGGCAGGTTTAGTGAGGTGGTCCAACAGTTTGGAATGAAGATAAGTAAGTGTGATCACTCAGTGTTTTATAGAAATTTTGATAGTGGAGTAATTTTGCTTGCAGTATATGTGGATGATATCGTTATCACAGGAAGTGACGTTGCTGACATCATATCCGTAAAAGAATTTCTTAAAACACAATTTCATACAAAGGATTTGGGCTCCTTGAAATATTTTTTGGGCATTGAAGTTATGCGGTGTAAGAAAGATATCTTCTTATCTCAAAGAAAATATTTTCTTGATTTGTTGGCAGAAACAGAAAAATTGGGTGCTAAGCCTTGCAGTGCTCCAATGACCCCTAACTTTCAACTTATCACAGAAAACAGTGAGCCATTTGCAGATCCTGAAATGTATAGAAAATTAGTTGGCAAACAGAATTATTTGACGGTGACTCGTCCCGATATTGCATATTTAGTGAGTGTGGTAAGTCAGTTTATGTCCTCTCCTACTGTTGCTCAATAGGATGCTCTGAGACAGATTCTTTGCTACTTGAAAAGGGTCCCAGGACGAGGCCTCTTCTATGGTAACCATGAGCACTCAAATATTGAATACTTTTCTGATACTGATTGGGTAAGCTCGAAGGTTGATAGAAACTCAACTACTGAATATTGTGTTTTTGTGGGAGGTAACTTGGTCTCATGGAAAAGTAAGAAGCAAAATGTGGTCTCTCATTCTAGTGCTGAATCTGAATATCGAACCATGGCACAAGCCGTATATAAAGTCTTGTGGGTGCGTCAACTTTTGGAAGAGGTTGGATTCACAAATTCGTTGCCTGCTAAGTTGTGGTGTGATAATCAAGCAGCTATCCACATTGCCTACAATTCAGTATTTCATTAGAGGACTAAACACATCAAGATTGACTGTCACTTTGTTCGTGAGAAGGTTCAACAAAAGATAATCTCAACAGGACATATCCGAATTGGAGAACAACTGGGAGATATCTTCACTAAGGCTCTAAATGGGACTCGAGTTGATTATATATGTAACAAGTTGGGCATGATTAACATCTATGCTCTAACTTGAGGGGGAGTGTTATAGGAAGTAAATATATTAATATAGAAAATAAATATTGATAGATGTGTTAGTTGCTTAATCTCAGAGATTGCATGTATAAATATGTTGTAATCTCTATTGTAATAGATAAAAAAAAAATTATCTTTCTACATATATAAATAGTCATATAAACCAATTGTAAAGATTAAGAGTGAAATACAAGAATACTCTAAACTTCTCCAAAATTCTTCAGATAGCATTGGGGTAATATCATCTTTTGTTTCATGCTCTTCCCCATCCATACAATCCAACCGAGCTTCTTCCCCGTCAATCTCAATTTCATCTTCCGCCGTCACCACCATTAATTGCTTGGTAGCGCATCAGTACCTAGGAAAATAATGATCCCCACATCTGAAGCAGCTATTAGAATTTCGTCGAATAGTGGACGAATTTTGAAAAGCAGGTGGGAGAGGAGGTAGGGCAGATTTGGGTGGAAAGACAAGTGCTTGCTGAGTATTGCAGCTGGATTTTGGATTATAGGATGAGATGGGTTTTGGAGATAGAATGGGCTGATTTGTGAGGGTAGTGGGCAAGTTAGGTTGTGTTTTGGACCCGGTATTGTAAGTGGGTTCGGTTTGGAAGGAGAGAAGCTTGAGCCGATAACAATTGATTTGTTGGGCTTATAAAAACAATTCCTATAATTTGGCCTGTTCAACTGCGTCAAAGACGAGCGCTGATTTAAACATTTTTACAGCCGCTATTACCTCGTTCCTCAAACTGCCGATAAAGCTGCTGACAAAATATTACTGTAAATAGAGGATTCAACAGCTCCATTTGGCACTTTATCCTCTCGAATTCGCTCTAGTATTCGACCACTGTGCTAATCCGCCAGAGCTCCTTATATGCAATTACTACGTCTTCCACCACCATCTCTCTAAATTGAGCTCCCATGGCAGTGGAGAATTCATCCCATGTACTCATTCCTTTAGCTCTCTTCCACCCGATAAACCAATAATTTGCTTATTCAGTCAAGTACAAGCTTGCCAAATCCACCTTCTAATCAATAGGTACTTCATAAATCTCAAAATACTTGCCACATTTTCGGAGCCACCTGTCCAGATCTGGTCCTACAAACACCGGCAAATCCATCTTCCATTGAAATTGCTTTTGTTTCCCCTGTTGATGGGTTTGGTTCCGTTTTGTACTTCGGATCATCTCCAGATGTTTGAGTCAATAATTCACAATGAAGGATCGATACTCTGATACCAGTATTGTGTACCAACCAGGAAAAGAATAGAGCAAAGGATAGTAGGTTAAGATTTCGAGGAAGGAGAGAAGAAGGAGAAAACGAGAGATGGAGAGGAAGGAGATGATATTTGCATATATTCATTCTGTTTTTGTACCTTTCTCTCATACAATATATTAGTGATTGCATAACAGAATGCATGGCACAAAATAGGAAAATAACAAACTTCTTCTAGAACCTTTTCTAAAGGTGGTATGTGACACAATACCCCAATATATTTGTATAATTATGGGATAAAATCTACATTACAACGCAACTTATTTCAAATAAAATTTCACAACCAGTACATGCTTACCAATTATTAAAGGGTAAATTACACTTTAATCTCTGAATTTAGCATAATTAACAGATCGGTCCCTTTATTTTTAAAACTGAACACTTAGATCCCTAATTTTTCACACCATCCAAATTTGAAGGTCCTTCCATCAAAATTCCTATTAGTAAAATGTAATATGACCATAGTACCCCTAACTAACTTGAGAAATCTCTAAAGAAAATTTAACATTCTCACACACAACAAACATGCATTACTCTACCTCTCTCAAACATTTTATCAAACAATATATATACATAAACTTTGCTTTCCTTACAAACAAGAAAAATAATAGAACAATCTCCAAATTAAATCCCACCCCTTTTTTGCCAAGAACCAACAACACTCACTCCCTTCTTTTAATGAGTAGGAATTCCAACTACATCTTAGTTAAAGTAACTTGAAAGACCATCTAAGATGAGTACATACTTCTTTCTGCAACTGGTGAATGCTAAAGTGACCATATAAGCAACCAGGTAAACATGATCAAAAGTCTCGTCAGGAAGAAGTTGGAATATATATATGCACCATAATCTCTATTTTTTCCTACCCACTCTACCCTATAGACACCAATTCTTAGCACTTGTTAATTCATAAAGGATGCCCAGATTCTTCCAAGAATTTCATTTGAATTTTGACCCGCCAATTTTGTTATCAATAATTCCACTCTATTTCATTTGCAACAGTGGAAGACTATTAAATTTTCCCCCCTCAGTCCTCACAAAGCTCTTTTACTTCTCAAATTTCCTTCTCAAGGCACGTCTCCCACCATGGAGCTAATGAATATTTTTATATCTCTGATTTGTTATTCCATGCTCTTGCACATCATTTTTCTTTCTTTGAACACTTCTCAACCAATTTTCAACTTCCTTCTATTGCTTCTTTCCATAATGAAACTCAGCAAATTGTCCTCCAAGCAACACACGGTTTCCAATTTCCTTTTGAAAGAGTTTGCCTACTTTCATTGATGATCTGAATTAAGGTATAGCTAGCTTTGGGTGCAAAAATAAAAATATACTCAGAATAAATGATGATCCTAAAAAAGAGGGGGAGGAAATCTACTTCTTCTCTCAAGATTGTCTTTCCATGGTTGAAAAATGTGATTGTATTTTGAGAGGACAACGGAAAAAGATATATTGCAGAGAATGAGAGGAGAGAAAGTAATGAAGAAAGAAAAGAGTATCAAGAGAGAGAGAGAAATTAGGGATGAGAGGGCATTGTTGGAATTAAAACATATTTTATCTTTATTTATCATTTTTAAACAGTAAACTGACAGAATATATAGATGGAATGATCTCTAATTTGAACGGAATGAAAAATTAGGGATTTAAGTGTTCGGTTCTAAAAATAAAGGGATTTATCCGTTAATTATATTAAAACTCAAAAACTAAAGTGTAATTTACCCATTATTAAATATAACAATGAAACTCTTTTTTGCAATAAAACCTCATGATCTGGAACTTTGACCAAATCAACTCAATCTCATAATCAAGATGGATATTGAATAACTAGGACACTAATAAGAAATGTATATACATAGTTGCATGGCAAACCACATCAACTCAATTATCCTCATAGATCAACACATGATATTTAGGAAACAATAACATCACAAGTTAGAAGTAAAGAGAACGTAAAATACGGGCAAACATATGAAAGTAGAGAATACACATATGCTTTTAATATAAGAGTTCATGAAAGGAAAAAAGTACAATAACATTCAGAATTTGAGATATCACATGTAACTCACAGGTATATGGGCTGCTGCAAAAAATTCAGTATCATTTGACCAATATTGTTTAGTCCATCAGCGGCAGAATAAGCAGAAGACTGAAAAAAAAATTGAGAATTAACCAAATGCAAATCATCCTAGAACTCTGCAAATAGATGCTTATAGTTTCTATATTACTTGATTTGGTGGGGCAGTTTGGTATCCTTTCAAAGGGGTGTTCATGGTTGAATTTACCAGCTGTGGTTGAGTAGTGGTACCCTGTCGCTTGTAAAGTATATATATACGTTTCATTAAGAAAAAAAAATGGAGGTCAGAACATGAGCAATGTATATCATTTGACATGAATGAAGTTAAAATGAGAAATTTTAGATAATGCCAATACCCGTATTCTTTTATGGTAGAAATGGACGTAAATACACTCGATGAAGTGGCTAGTGATCTCATTGAAGTCAGTAATAGGCCTGAAACACATTGTCAAGTTTGAAATTGAACTCTATGGTTGAGTTGTACATAAAACTATGAAGAGAGTAGATACATAAATAAACATTAAACACTGGGAAGTTTAGAGTGATCATAGAATATGATAATAAGGATTTATGAACAACGAAAGAATCACCATAGTGGTTGGCTGCTGTAAGAATGAACAATTTCATTCATGCTTCAGATAAATTCATTTATACTTAACTATGAAGAACTTAAATAAGAAAGGAATATTAGACAACAAAGTTTTTACACCAAATAAAACCATCGATGCTAGCAGACTACTGCAACATTGCTGTTGTGAAGTTTTTTAAAAAGATGGTTAGGAGGAGAAAAGGAAGGAAGAGAGGAGAGAGGCAAAATGCAAAAGACTACATTTCTATAAACTTGGGTTATTTCCATATTTATAATGGAAGATACATGATACATATGGAATGCTATTAATCAATCATAAATCACTTCTAAGATTTCACTAATCAATCTCATGATTTTCTCATAATCATGAAATTCTTCAAGGAGGCGTATCCCATTAATTAAGGAAAAATCACATTAATTCCAATAGCTGCAAATATTCAAAATCTAAACGTATATTTATGCCAGGAGATGATGTTAATTATATGCTAAATTGAGTAGCTTCAGCAAATTTTGGTAACCAAGCTCCAAAACCAGGTGGAGATAAAACACATACACACACATGAACACAAGGACTAGGGGTAAAAATGTCATAGCATTCAGCAGCAAAATTTAGGAGAAAAAAAATTACTTCAGAAGATGTAAGAAAACATCCTCTTCCCATAAAATCATCCAAAACTTCACATCCTTCACTCCCCAACCAAATACCCTTTCCTAGAAAAAAATATAGTAATAACAATAAATAAAAAAACAAGCAGTTAATAGATACAGAAGAAAATTATTTAGTCTCTATCTAAGGACTGCAGCCTTATTATAAGAAAATGAAAATGTCATTATTGGTCTCAAAACAAGTCATAAACTAGATATCCATTTCTAGTGAAGGTTTAAAATCACATTTTGCTAATAAAGGTGAAATTAGAAACAATTTATTGTAAAGAATGGAAATTGCAAGTAGAATTATGGATGACAAGAGAAAAGAAACAGAGATGGGAACTGAAGAATAAGAATAAATGAGAAAAGAGAAGTCGAGCTAGGTGAGAGAAGAGTAGAATTGAGAGAGAAGTTACATTCCTTCATCTAATATGGCCAAAGATACCAGCACACTTAGTCAACTTCTAGCTTCCTTCTAAAACTTGTAATTGTCACTTAACTACTTCCCTTCCAGCTGCTTCCTTCTTTCTTCTTGAATATGGGACAATACCCTCCTAAGAGACTCTTCGTCTCCCCAAGAGGACTTGAACTAGAGAAGTAATTGACAGTGAAACTGTGATCTTCCGAAGTAGCTTCCTCATTAGGCAAGTTCCTCCATTTAATGAGGCCCTGAAGTACTTGTTGTCCCCCCTTAAAGAGTACCCTGGTTTTCAAGACTAATTTTGGCTCTATGAGCTCAAAGTCTTCTTGAAAGGAATGCAGGTCCTAAATAACACCCTTCCCCAATTTCTTCTTTCGCAAGGACACATCAAATTAGGGTGTATGCTAGACTCCGGTGGTAAATGGAGCTTGTATGCAACTGATCCAACCCTTGCAACCATCTAGTAGGTCCATAGAATCTTGAAAATAGTTTAAACTTCCTCCTAATGGCTAAGGCAGATTGCCTATATGGTTACAGCCTCAAATAGGCCCAATCTCCCACTGCAAATTCCCTCTCAGACCACCTATTTGCATGTTGCTCCACCTCCATCCTGTTCGGAGCTTGCAACAAGTTGTTCCTAACAAGCTGAGACACATGTTGCTCCATTCAGTCATAGGTGCCGCTTGCTCCAAAAGTGAAGTTGTTGGAAAGTAAGGCGACTCAAGTTCACAAACACCTTAAGCTATTGCTCCATATTCAGCTTCAGCACTTAATTGAACAACAAGATTTTGCTTCTTGCTTCTCCAAGTAATAAGGTTTTCTCCAACATTGTGGAGCAACCAGAGGTTGACCTCTTATCATCAGGAGATTCAGTCTAATCTGCATCTCTATAGGCTTCTACTTAGAGGTAACCATGATTGGAGAAAAAAAAGACTTATTCCATGATGCAGACTTCAATATCATAGGATGCAGAAGACAGCTTGCATGTGAGGCTCATGAGGATCATGCATAAATAGACTCTGCATATGCTATGATAAATCAATTTTTCTACCAATCTCTAACATCTGCCAATGTCCACTGACTCACTAGTTCCTGCTTGTAGCTTGGAATTGCTCAAATTTTGCTGGATTGCAACCCAATATACTAGCAACTTCTAAAAGGCCAATATCGTAATTCCCGTGAGAAATGAAGATTCCCTTTTCTAATCTAAAAACCTTAATTCATAGAAAATATTGAAACTTTCCTAAATCTTTAATTTTAAATTTTTGAGCCACAAGCCTCTTCAATCGAGCCATCTCTTCTTTGTTATCTTCCGTCGTTACTATGTTATTAACATAGACTATAAGAATGATTTTACCCTTTCGATGCTTAATAAATAGGGCTTTGCTCTATTAATAGCCAAAAAAAATTAATGCTCAGCTAAATCTATCAAACTAAGCTCTGGTAGACTACTTCAGCCCATACAAGTCATTCTTTATTATGGAAATCAAAAGTAAATATATTGTATATCCTTTTCTTATCAGATAGCTTGATTCTAGGTTTAGAGATTTAATTGGGTTTTACATTCTTTTTTAGTGAGAGAACATGTACATAAATATATATTATTTCTCTATATGCATATATCATATTATTGTCTTCTACATGGTATCATTGCTCTGTGTCGGATCGGTTATTGTCCATTTTAGAGCACCTACTTCGAGTGACTTAAACAACTCAGTGCCTATTTGCAAACAAAGCTCTGTGTGTTGACTGGTCGTTTCCCAAAATTCCGCATCCAAAAAACCGGCACATGGCCCACACTCACCCTTTTTGTCTTGCCGGTGTCATGCCACACACTGGCGTTTGAGGCTTTTTCTAGCAACCTCCGACAATTCCGACTCCTCTCCCGTGTCTACTCAGCTTGGGTATTACAGCCTTAGGTGTTGTTTTGAAGTTTGTTACTCTGATTGAGGAGATTAGCCTTTTTGTCATTTTGGATTTGGTCCTCCTCTATTGATCTATAAGGGTTTATTCTATTTGTGGCTTCTGAGGGCTGTGTTGCCTCTTTGGTGATATTTTTTTATTAACTATATCACGTGTTCTTGGTTTCATCTTATCATTCAGCTTCAGGGTTTGGTTTGGAGCCATGGTTTTAAATCGCGATCGCGGGTAACGGAAACAGGTCTGTAACAGCCGTAACGTAACGGTAACAGCCTGGCGCTACGCAAATTTTTCAAATCAATTTGCAAAGTTCATAAAATGATATGATATCAATAGATTTAATTCAGAACAATGTATACAAATATATAATAAACATAAATATATCAAATATATACTATTTAGCTTAAATTAAATATCATATAGGAAATTACCAACCTCACTACCACCAAAAAGAACGTCGTGCAGGTTCTTGTTGGTCTTGACTTTGGCTTGCTGAGCTTTGATCATTAAGGTGATGCTGCTGATGTTGATAGTATTGCTGTGGATCAAAACTGAATAAGGAACCACCACCCATGATATCATTAAGATCACCATAAGTTGGCTGAGGGTATGATAAAGCTGACTCTGCTCCTGATAAGGGGTAATATGAATATGCAGGAGGATAATTTGTTGGATATGGCACCCCTTTAAATTGGCTATGGAACCCATAATTTGATGAAGTATCTTCATATGATGAGCTACCACCAGGTCCACCACTATACATAAAATTTGGATTATACGTGCCAGTGTCGTATCCATAATTTAATGAATCAATTGACTCCTCCTCATATGCAACACTCTTACCCCTTGTTTGGGATGTTTCAGCACCACCAGTACCAGAACTATGAGAGCCTCTTGATCTTTGATATGTACGCATTGGAGATGGTTCAGAAGCAATTCTAATTCCACTTTGTCTTTGACTAGGTGGATCTTGTGAACTACGACTACCACCTCCTTCAACTGTGGTTCCTTCTCCTTGATCACCACCACCACCATCATCATCACTACTAGAGCTGGATAAAATAAAAGAATCATCATCACCAGCACCACCTTGTTGTCCTTGAGTTTGAGTGGCAGATTCAGACTGTGATGGAGCATTACCCGCCTCTTCATCATCCAACCATGGATTTGGTTGCCCATCAAGCAATGGAGATTCCCTTTCCTCCAACCAAGAGTTTAACAGATCATCTTCTTCAAAAATATAATCCAAATTAATTGGATTGTAACTCCTGTCTAACTCCTGTTGGCTTTGTCTTGTCACATTTCTAATTTTCAGCCTCATGTTGTAGTGCACAAAGACAAGTGCATGTAATTTTTGATACTTCAATCTGTTTCTTGTCTTTGTGTGAATGAGAGAAAATGTGCTCCAATTTCTCTCGCAGTTTGAAGCCGAAGTTGTTTGACTCAGTACTTTAATAGCGATTTTTCTCAACTCAGGAGCACTTTCTCCATAATTAATCCACCACTCAACTGCAAAATATTTTTAAATTTTTATTATTTTAATGAATGTAGTTATATAAAAATGAATGAACAAAAATAATTTATACTTATTTTATAAACTTAGTACATGGATTAGTGAACTTAATTGCTTTTTGCGCCAAAACTGTTTCAAAACTCTCTATTTTGTCCCGAAAAAGTAAGGCCTACATGTTCCAAATTCCAGTAAGTTAACTTCAAGTTCAAAAGCAATAGTTCAAGCTTCAAGCCTTCAACTACACTAACATAGTAACACTTGAGAATTAGCTTGTTACTTACTTGATTTAATGCTTTTCCTTGATTTACTAAATCCCCCTCTAGATGTTGAATCACATTTTTGAGACCCAACATGATCTCATTATCATTTCCAATATCATGTGGGTCATATTGATATTGAGGATTTAGAAAATATCCTGCAAAATAAAATATGAAAATAGATAATAAGTTATTTCTTAATTTAACAATTTAATTTTCTAAACTATTAAATTATAATACAATGTTCTTACCAGCGGCATGTAAGTCATGATGCAATTGAAAATTCCATCTATGATCGATTATTCTCCAATATTCCAAATAGCTTCTGGAATTTTTTTGAATAGCAAACTTTGCTCGCTCCATTGCCTCGTATATAAATCCCATTGTTGGCTTATCATCACCATCAACTAATCTTAAAACCTTCAAGAGAGGTTCTTGAACTTTCATTATTTGTTGTGCCCTCTCCCAAAAGTTTCTTCCTTCACTACCTAATCCAAGCACAATTTTCTTTGCTTCATGCGCTGGACCACTTGTTGTTTGTCCATATTTACTCATCATCCATTGCTCCGATTCGAACATATGCCCTAGCCCCACCCTATAACGAACAATAGATTCTAAAGCAATGAAATTTGTGGCAAATCTAGTGATGCCAGGTCGAATAATATCTCTATTGTCCGTGAATTTCTTCATATAATTGACTACCCAATTATGATTATAAATAAATTGGGTAATTACCTTGGCTTGGACAATTATTTTTTTCACACTCTTCTTCTTTCCAATATCTTCCAAAATCAAATCAATACAATGAGCACTACAAACAGTCAAATATAGATTAGGGAATTTCTCCATCAGTTTCTTCCCTCCTAATTTAATGGCAGCTTCGTTGTCCGTTACCACTTGTACAACTTTTTGAGGGCCAATTTCTTCCACTACTTCTTTCATAATTTTAAAATAGTATTCTCCATCTTTATGTTCCACATCGGATGCATTAATAGACTTGTAGAACATTGTGCCTCTGTTTGAGTAGACAAGGAAATTTACTATACTCATACGTGTTGGCCCACTCCAACCATCACACATTATAGTAACTCCCCTCTCCTTCCATATTCCATCAAATGAGGCTATATATTTTTTCATCTCATTGTACTCATTTTTCAGATAAACTTCTGCAATTTCCTAAGCACTAGGTGGAGATACATTAGGCCTGATTTCTGCTGCTATTCTTAAAAGTGGCTGTCCACGATGACTCAACAATACTGAAGGAAAGCCTATTATGTATAACAAAATTTCCAAATGCTTTCAATATTTTCTCCTTTTGTGTCTTCAACCATTTAGTTTTTAACTTTGGCTACTTTTGTTGGGCTCTGCTTCTCTCTATCTCAACTTCTGTGGCAGCCAACCGAGATGCCGGTGTAGATACTTCTGCATATCTTTGTGCTTCTCTACCTCTCTCACGTGTAGTAGCAGAACGACCCAACCAGGGTATCAAATAACGGCCGTTACGTAACGTAACGGCCGTTATGTAACGGTATCAGGGGGGGCCGTTACCCGTTAGGCCGTTACCCAACGGCCCCCCTGAATTGCGGCCGTTACGGCCGTTACGTAACGGTAACGG
This sequence comes from Manihot esculenta, assembly GCF_001659605.2. Lineage (NCBI taxonomy): Eukaryota > Viridiplantae > Streptophyta > Magnoliopsida > Malpighiales > Euphorbiaceae > Manihot > Manihot esculenta. Next base: position 4,869,170 of record NC_035166.2, read on the forward strand.
CCGTTACCGACAGTGAAGTAATGGTAACGGCCGTTACTTTATCCAACAAAAATTTCAGCCTGCAGAGAATATGTTCAGATTGTGGAATCCAGCTATGCATGACCACTTTTGCTTTCTTTCTCCAGCAAACACAGCAGACAACTTCATTTTTCAACTAAAATTTCCAACTTTCTCTTCCTTTTCTCTCAAATATCTCAATCTCAAGCTTCCCTAAACATTTCTCATTTACAATTACAAGCTTCAATCTACCATTAACTACTTCATTTCAAGGCAATTTCTTCTAAAAGGTGAGTTAATATTTCTGTGTATTTTTAATTAAAGTTGCTGTATTTTTTTTTTTTAATTTTTGTAGATTAAATTTGTAGTTTTGAGTTAAAAATATACTTTTAGGCTATTAATTTGTTAGATCTATAAATTGTATGGTTTTTGTTAGTTTAATTTAGACTCTTTTTCAGAAATTATTATGAATTTAATTTATTTTTAGTTGCTGTAATTTTTTTTTTTTTAATTTTTGTTGATTAAATTAGTATTTTTGAGTTAAAAATATACTTTTAGGCTATTAATTTGTTAGATCTATAAATTGTATGGTTTTTGTTAGTTTAATTTAGACTATTTTTCAGAAATTATTATGAATTTAATTTATTTTTAGTTGCTGTAATTTTTTTTTTTTTTTTGTTGATTAAATTAGTATTTTTTAGTTAAAAATATACTTTTAGGCTATTAATTTGTTAGATCTATAAATTGTATGGTTTTTGTTAGTTTAATTTAGACTATTTTTCAGAAATTATTATGAATTTAATTTATTTTGAGTTGCTGTAATTTTTTTTTTTTAATTTTTGTTGATTAAATTAGTAATTTTGAGTTAAAAATATACTTTTAGGCTATTAATTTGTTAGATCTATAAATTGTATGGTTTTTGTTAGTTTAGTTTAGACTATTTTTCAGAAATTATTATGAAATTAATTTATTTTTAGTTGCTGTAATTTTTTTTTTTTTTTATGGATTAAAGTGTTAGTTTTGAGTTAAATTAATAGTGGTAGACTAAGACTTGTAGTCTGACAATTAAAAATTTCATATTTATATAATTTATGTTAAATAGAAATTAATGTATGGAGTTAGGTTAAAATTAAAATATTAGTTATGAAAAAAAATATTTGCCTTCCATGTATTTGACATTTGATATCTTTTAATTTTTATGAACAGTTATTAAATATTTGTATTGAAAATGCCTCGTGGAAGTGGTTCTAGTTCTACTCAAGGAGGTGGTAAACCAAGTGAAGATATTGGGTGGAAGTTTGCAACACCTACAGGGAAAAAAGGAGAACTGATTTGTAATTTCTGTGGGAGAAAAGTCACAGGTGGAATAACGAGATTGAAATTGCACTTGGCTAATATACCTGGTCAAATTGCTGGTCAAATTGCAGGTTGTCAGAAAGTTTCTTCCCAAGTTAAGAAGGATATGGCCGCTGTCCTGAAAGAATACGGATTAGCTAAAAAGGATAAAGAAAAAAGAGAAAGAGAATTAGAAGAAGAAATTATGAATATAAATAGAATCGAAGATGATGAAGAGGAGGAGGAGGAGGAGGAGGACATCGAAATGGAAATGGCGAGACGGGCGAGCATGAGACAGTTGGAAGAAGATGAATTTAGAAGGAGAACTGGATCTAGATTTGATGTTGGTGGTAGTAGCAGACAAGTGTTGGGTCGTTCTGCTACTACACGTGAGAGAGGTAGAGAAGCACAAAGATATGCAGAAGTATCTACACCGGCATCTCGGTTGGCTGCCAAAGAAGTTGAGATAGAGAGAAGCAGAGCTCAACAAAAGCAGCCAAAATTAAAAAGTAAATGGTTGAAGGCACAAAAGGAGAAAATGTTGAAAGCATTTGGAAATTTTGTTATACATAATAGACTTCCCTTCAGTATTGTTGAGTCACCGTGGACAAAACCACTTTTAAGAACAGCAGCAGAAATCGGGCCTAATGTATCTCCACCTAGTGCTTATGAAATTGCAGAAGTTTATTTGAAAAATGAGTACAATGAGATGAAAAAATATATAGCCTCATTTGATGGAATATGGAAGGAGAGGGGAGTTACCATAATGTGTGATGGTTGGAGTGGGCCAACACGTATGAGTATAGTAAATTTCCTTGTCTACTCAAACAGAGGCACAGTGTTCCACAAGTCTGTTGATGCATCCAATGTGGAGCATAAAGATGGAGAATACTATTTTAAAATCATGAAAGAAGTAGTGGAAGAAATTGGCCCTCAAAAAGTTGTCCAAGTGGTAACGGATAACGAAGCTGCCATTAAATTAGGAGGGAAGAAACTAATGGAGAAATTCCCTAATCTATATTGGACTGCTTGTAGTGCTCATTGTATTGATTTGATTTTGGAAGATATTGGAAAGAAGAAGAGTGTGAAAAAAATAATTGACCAAGCCAAGGTAATTACTCAATTTATTTATAATCATAATTGGGTAGTCAATTATATGAAGAAATTCACGGACAATAGAGATATTATTCGACCTGGCATCACTAGATTTGCCACAAACTTCATTGCTTTAGAGTCTATTGTCCGTTATAGGGTGGGGCTAAGGAATATGTTTGAATCGGAGCAATGGATAATGAGTAAATATGGGCAAGCAACAAGTGGTCCAGCGCATGAAGCCAAGAAAATTGTGCTTGGCTTAGGCAACGAAGGAAGAAACTTTTGGGAGAGGGCACAACAAATAATGAAAGTTCAAGAACCTCTCCTGAAGGTTTTAAGATTAGTTGATGGAGATGACAAGCCAACAATGGGATTTATATATGAGGCAATGGAGCGAGCAAAATTGGCTATTCAAAAAAATTGTAGAAGCTATTTGGAATATTGGAGAATAATTGATCATAGATGGAATTTTCAATTGCATCATGACTTACATGCCGCTGGTAAGAACATTATATTATAATTTGATAGTTTAGAAAGTTAAATTGTTAAATTAAAAGATAACTTATTATCTATCTTCATATTTTATTTTGCAGGATATTTTCTAAATCCTCAATATCAATATGGCCCACATGATATTGGAAATGATAATGAGATCATGTTGGGTCTCAAAAATGTGATTCAACGTCTAGAGGGGGATTTAGTAAATCAAGGAAAAGCATTAAATCAAGTAAGTAACAACTAACAAGCTAATTCTCAAGTGTTACTCCTATGTTAGTGTAGTTGAAGGCTTGAAGCTTGAACTGTTGCTTTTGAACTTGAAGTTAACTTACTGGAATTTGGAACATGTAGGCCCTACTTTTTCGGGACAAAATAGAGAGTTTTGGAACAGCTTTGGCGCAAAAGGCAATTAAGTTCACTAATCCAGGTACTAAGTTTATAAAATAAGTATAAATTATTTTTGTTCGTTCCTTTTTATATAGCTAAGTTCATCAAAATAATAAAAATTTTAAAATATTTTGCAGCTGAGTGGTGGATTAATTATGGAGAAAGTGCTCCTGAGTTGAGAAAAATTGCTATTAAAGTACTGAGCCAAACAACTTCAGCTTCAAACTGCGAGAGAAATTGGAGTACATTTTCTCTCATTCACACAAAGACAAGAAACAGATTGAAGTATCAAAAATTACATGCACTTGTCTTTGTGCACTACAACATGAGGCTGAAAATCAGAAATGTGACAAGAAAGAGCCAACAGGAGTTAGACAGGAGCTACGATCCAATTAATTTGGATTATATTTTTGAAGAAGATGATCCGTTAAACTCTTGGTTGGAGGAAAGGGAATCTCCATTGCTTGATGGGCAACCAAATCCATGGTTAGATGATGAAGAGGCGGGTAATGCTCCATCACAGTCTGAATCTGCCACTCAAACTCAAGGACAACAAGGTACTGCTGGTGATGATGATTCTTTTATTTTATCCAGCTCTAGTAGTGATGATGATGATGGTGGTGGTGATCAAGGTGGAGGAGGAACCACAGTTGAAGGAGGTGGTAGTCGTAGTTCACAAGATCCACCTAGTCAAACACAAAGTGGAATTAGAATTGCTTCTGAACCATCTCCGATGCGTACATATCAAAGATCACGAGGCTCTCATAGTTCTAGTACTGGTGGTGCTGAAACATCCCAAACAAGAGGTAAGGATGTTGCATATGAGGAGGAGGGGTCAATTGATTCATTAAATTATGGATACAACGCTGGCACGCATAATCCAAATTTTATGTATGGTGGTGGACCTGGTGGTAGCTCATCATCTGAAGATACTTCATCAAATTATGGGTTCCATGGCCAATTTAGAGGGGTGCCATATCCAACAAATTATCCTCCTACATATTCATATTACCCCTTATCAGGAGCAGAGTCAGCTTTATCATACCCTCAGCCAACTTATGGTGATCCTAATGATATTATGGGTGGTGGTTCTTTATTCAGTTTTGATCCACAACAATACTATCAACATCAGCAGCATCACCTTAATGATCAAAGCTCAGAGAGCCAAAGTCAAGACCAACAAGAACCTGCACGACGTTCTTTTTGGTGGTAGTGAGGTTGGTAATTTCCTATATGGCATTTAATTTAAGCTAAATAGTAATATATTTGATATATTTATGTTTATTATATATTTGTATACATTGTTCTGAATTAAATCTATTGATATCATATCATTTTATGAACTTTGCAAATTGATTTGAAAAATTTGCGTAGCGCCAGGCCGTTACCGTTACGTTACGGCTGTTACAGACCTGTTTCCGTTATCCGCGATCGCGATTTAAAACCATGGACCCAACACTTGTCTGCTACTACCACCAACATCAAATCTAGATCCAGTTCTCCTTCTAAATTCATCTTCTTCCAACTGTCTCATGCTCGCCATTTCCATTTCGATGTCCTCCTCCTCTTCATCATCTTTGATTCTATTTATATTCATAATTTATTCTTCTAATTCTCTTTCTCTTTTTTCTTTATCCTTTTTAGCTAATTGGTATTCTTTCAGGACAGCGGCCATATCCTTCTTAACTTGGGAAGAAACTTTCCGACAACCTGCAATTTGACCAGGTATGTTAGCCAAGTCCAACTTCAATCTTGTTATTCCACCTGTGACTTTTCTCCCACAGAAATTACAAATCAGTTCTCCTTTTTCCCCTGTAGGTGTTGCAAACTTCCACCTAATATCTTCACTTGGTTTACCACCCCCTTGAGTAGAACCAGAACCACTTCCACGAGGCATTTTCAATACAAATATTTAATAACTGTTCATAAAAATTAAAAGATATCAAATGTCAAATACATGGAAGGCAAATATTTTTTTTCATAACTAATATTTTAATTTTAACCTAACTCCATACGTTAATTTCTATTTAACACAAATTATATAAATATGAAATTTTTAATTGTCAAACTACAAGTCTTATTCTACCACTATTAATTTAACTCAAAACTAACACTTTAATCAATAAAAATTAAACAAAAAAAAAATACAACAACTAAAAATAATTTAATTTCATAATAATTTCTGAAAAATAGTCTAAACTAAACTAACAAAAACCATATAATTCATAAATCGGACAAATTAATAGTCTCAAAGTATATTTTTAACTCAAAACTACAAATTTAATCTACAAAATTTTTTAAAAAAAAAATACAGCAGCTCTTATTCCTCTGAATTCTGAAAGTAAAAATACACTATTAATTTAACTTAAATCTAACACTTTAATCCACAAAAGTGAAACAAAAATAAAATACAGCAACTAAAATTAATTTAATTTCATAATAATTTTTGAAAAATAGTCTAAACTAACAAAAACCATACAATCTTTATAGATCGGACAAATTAATAGCTCAAAGTATATTTTTAACCCAAAACTACAAATTTAATCTACAAAAATTAAACAAAAAAAATACAGCAACTCTGAATTCTGAAAGTAAAAATACACAGAAATATTAACTCACCTTTTAAAAGAAATTGCCTTGAAATTAGGTAGTTAATGGTAGATTTAAGCTTGTAATTGTAAATGAGAAATGTTTAGGGAAGCATGAGATTGAGATATTTGAGAGAAAAGGAAGAGAAAGTTGGAAATTTTAGTTGCAAAATGAGTATCTGGGTTTCTACTGTGTTGGTTGCTGGAGAAGAGGGACAAAAGTGGTCAAATTCAATGCATAGCTGGCCTGAATATATTCTCTGAAATTCTGAATTTTGTGTTGGGATAAAGTAATGGCCGTTACCGTTACAACACTGTCAGTAACAGCCGTTACGGACGCAATTCAAGGGGGGCCGTTGGGTAACGGCCTAACGGGTAACGGCCCCCCTTGATACCGTTACATAACGGAACGGCCGTTATTTAATACCCTGTTTGGAGCTATCTTTTTTTTGTGAGACTTTTCTAAACCTCATCAAATGGCAATCACATCAATCTCTAAGAAAACCATTTGTGCCTGCAGAAGACCATGCGAGACTCACCAATTGAAGAATTTTGGAAAAATTTTGAATATTCTTGTATTTCACTCTTAATCTTTACAATTGGTTTACATGACTATTTATACACAAAGAATTATATCTAAGCAGGAAGCAAATAATCAAATAATAATTACAGAGATAATTAAGGATCCTAATCAAATCAAATCATATCCTTAGAATCAGTTAGGATCAGCAAATAAGTCAACACTCCCCCTCAAGTTGGTGCAAAGATGTCGCACATGCCCAACTTGCAAATTAGATTGTGGTAGATCTTGTTGTTGAGCCCTTTAATAATCACATCCGCAAGTTGTCCAGTAGAAGTCACATGAACTAAGCTTAAGACACCGTCTGTTAATTTTTCTTTAATAAAGTGCTGATCAATTTTAATGTGCTTTGTCCGGTCATGTTGGACTAGATTTTGTGCTATACTTATAGCAGCTTTATTATCACAATACAAAGTTATCTTGTCTCTCTCGGGCAACCTCAACTCCTTCAATAACTTCTGCAACCATAAGAGTTCACACACACCTTGGGCCATTGCTCTGTATTCTGCTTCAGCACTTGACCGAGCAACAATACTTTGTTTTTTGCTCCTCCAGGTGACAAGGTTCCCTCCCACAACTGTGCAGTAGCCAGAGGTGGATCTCCTGTCATCGAGAGATCCTGCCCAATCTGCATCTGCAAAAGTTTCAACTCGAAGGTGACCATGTTTGGAGTAAATAAACTCTTTCCCTAGCGCAGACTTTAGGTATCTCAAGATGCGAAGTACAGCCTGCATATGAGTCTCGCGAGGGTCATGCATGAATTCGCTGACTAAGCTAATAGCATAGGCTATATCCGGTCGAATGTGTGAGAGATAAATCAATCTTCCTACCAATCTCCGGTGTCTTCCAATATCCACGGACTCACCAGTTCCTGCTTTCAGCTTGTGATTACTTTCAATAGGAGATTCTGTTGGTTTGCACCCCATCATACCAGTTTCTTCCAAAAAATTCAGAATGTACTTTTTTGGGGAGATGAAAATTCCTTTTTCTAATCTAGCCACCTCGATACCTAGGAAATATTGCAATTTTCCTAGATCTTTAATTTCAAATTCCTGAGCCAACAACCTCTTTAGTTTAGCCATTTCCTCTTTGTCATCCCATGTCACCACTATATCATCAACATACACAATAAGAAGGGTAATCTTACCCTTGTGATGTTTAATAAACAGAGTGTGATCAACATTGCTTTGTTGGTAACCAAAGGACATCATGGCTCTGCTAAACCTGTCAAACCAAGCTCTGGGAGATTGTTTTAGCCCATACAAAACCTTTTTTAACCTGCACACCTTTCCTTGTGTCTTTTCATCAGCAAACCCAGAAGGAATTTCCATGAACACTTCTTCCTCTAAATCTCCATGGAGGAAAGCATTCTTCACATCAAACTATTGCAAGTCCCAATCCAAATTGGCTGCGCAAGATAACAGAACTCTGATTGAGTTCATTTTTGCAACTGGGGCAAATGTCTCTTGGTAACAGGGTATTAAATAACGGCCGTTACGTATTAAATAACGGCCGTTATGTAACAGTATCAAGGGAGGCCGTTACCCGTTAGGCCGTTACCCAACAGCCCCCCTTGAATTGTGTCCGTAACGGCCGTTACCGACAGTGATGTAACGGTAACGGCCGTTACTTTATCCCAACACAAAATTCAGATTTCAGAGAATATATTCAGATTTTAGAAACCAGCTATGCATTGAATTTGACCACTTTTGTCCCTCTTCTCCAGCAAGCAGCACAACAGAAAGCCTCATTTTGCAACTAAAATTTCCAACTTTCTCTTCCTTTTATCTCAAATATCTCAATCTCAAGCTTCCCTAAACATTTCTCATTTACAATTACAAGCTTAAATCTACCATTAACTACTTCATTTCAAGGCAATTTCTTCTAAAAGGTGAGTTAATATTTCTGTGTACTTTTACTTTCAGAGTTGCTATATATTTTTATTTTTAATTTTTGTAGATTAAATTTGTAGTTTTGAGTTAAAAATATATTTTGAGCTATTAATTTGTCTGATCTATAAAGATTGTATGGTTTTTATTAGTTTAGACTATTTTTCCGAAATTATTATAAAATTAAATTAATTTTAGTTGCTGTATTTTTTTGTTTCATTTTTGTGAATTAAAGAGTTAGATTTGAGTTAAATTAATAGTGTATTTTTACTTTCAGAATTCAGAGGAATCAGAGCTGCTGTATTTTTTTTTTAATTTTTGTAGATTAAATTTGTAGTTTTGAGTTAAAAATATACTTTGAGGCTATTAATTTGTCCGATCTGTAAATTGTATGGTTTTGTTAGTTTAGACTATTTATCAGAAATTATTATGAAATTAAATTATTTTTAGTTGCTGAATTTTTTTTTTTGTTTAATTTTTGGGGATTAAAGTATGAGTTTTAAGTTAAATTAATAGTGGTAGACTAAAACTTGTAGTTTGACAATTAAAAATTTCATATTTATATAATTTGTGTTAAATAGAAATTAATGTATGGAGTTAGGTTAAAATTAAAATATTAGTTATGAAAAAAAATATTTTCCTTCCATGTATTTGATATTTGATATCTTTTAATTTTTATGAACAGTTATTAAATATTTGTATTGAAAATGCCTTGTGGAAGTGGTTCTGGTTTTACTCAAGGGGGTGGTAAATCAAGTGATGATATTGGGTGGAAGTTTGCAACACCTACAGGGAAAATAGGAGAACTAATTTATAATTTCTGTGGGAGAAAAGTCACAGGTGGAATAACAAGATTGAAGTTGCACTTGGCTAACATACCTGGTCAAATTGCAGGTTGTCAAAAAGTTTCTTCCCAAGTTAAGAAGGATATGGCCGCTGTCTTGAAAGAATACCAATTAGCTAAAAAGGATAAAGAAAAAAGAGAAAGAGAATTAGAAGAAGAAATTATGAATATAAATAGAATTGAAGATGATGAAGAGGAGGAGGACATCGAAATGGAAATGGCGAGACGGGCAAGCATGAGACAGTTGGAAGAAGATGAATTTAGAAGGAGAACTGGATCTAGATTTGATATTGGTGGTAGTAGCAGACAAGTATTGGGTCGTTCTGCTACTACATGTGAGAGAGTTAGAGAAGTACAAAGATATGCAGAAGTATCTACACCGGCATCTCGGTTGGCTGCCACAGAAGTTGAGATAGAGAGAAGCAGAGCCCAACAAAAGCAGCCAAAGTTAAAAACTAAATGGTTGAAGACACAGAAGGAGAAAATGTGAGTCACCGTGGACAAAGCCACTTTTAAGAACAGCAGCAGAAATCGGGCCTAATGTATCTCCACTAGTGCTTATGAAATTGCAAAAGTTTATCTGAAAAATGAGTACAATGAGATGAAAAAATATATAGCATCATTTGATGGAATATGGAAGGACAGGGGAGTTACTATAATGTGTGATGGTTGGAGTGGGCCAACACGTACGAGTATAGTAAATTTCCTTGTCTACTCAAACAGAGGCACAGTGTTCCACAAGTCTGTTGATGCATCCAATGTGGAACAAAAAGATGGAGAATACTATTTTAAAATTATGAAAGAAGTAATGGAAGAAATAGGCCCTCAAAAAGTTGTCCAAGTGGCAACGGACAACGAAGCTGCCATTAAATTAGGAGGGAAGAAACCGATGGAGAAATTCCCTAATCTATATTGGACTGCTTGTAGTGCTCATTGTATTGATTTGATTTTGGAAGATATTGGAAAGAAGAAGAATGTGAAAAAAATAATTGACCAAGCCAAGGTAATTACCCAATTTATTTATAATCATAATTGGGTAGTCAATTATATGAAGAAATTCACGGACAATAGAGATATTATTCGACCTGGCATCACTAGATTTGCCACAAATTTCATTGCTTTAGAGTCTATTATTCGTTATAGGGTGGGGCTAAGGAATATGTTCGAATCGGAGCAATGGATGATGAGTAAATATGGACAAGCAACAAGTGGTCCAGCGTATGAAGCAAAGAAAATTGTACTTGGCTTAGGCAGCGAAGGAAGAAACTTTTGGGAGAGGGCACAGCAAATAATGAAAGTTCAAGAACCTCTCCTGAAGGTTTTAAGATTAGTTGATGGGGATGACAAGCCAACAATGGGATTTATATATGAGGCAATGGAGCGAGCAAAGTTGGCTATTCAAAAAAATTCCAGAAGCTATTTGGAATATTGGAGAATAATCGATCATAGATGGAATTGTCAATTGCATCATGACTTACATGCCGCTGGTAAGAACATTGTATTATAATTTGATAGTTTAGAAAATTAAATTGTTAAATTAAGAGATAACTTATTATCTATCTTCATATTTTATTTTGCAAGTATTTTCTAAATCCTCAATCTCAATATGGCCCACATGATATTGGAAATGATAATGAGATCATGTTGGGTCTAAAAAATGAGGTTCAACGTCTAGAGGGGGATTTAGTAAATCAATGAAAAGCATTCAATCAAGTAAATAACAAGCTAATTCTCAAGTGTTACTATGTTTGTGTAGTTGAAGGCTTGAAGCTTGAACTATTACTTTTGAACTTGAAGTTAACTTACTGGAATTTGGAACATGTAGGCCTTACTTTTTCGGGACAAAATAGAGAGTTTTGTAACAGATTTGGCGCAAAAAGCAATTAAGTTCACTAATCCAAGTACTAAGTTTATAAAATAAGTATAAATTATTTTTGTTCATTCATTTTTATACAACTACGTTCATTAAAATAATAAAAATTTAAAAATATTTTGCAGCTGAGTGGTGGATTAATTATGGAGAAAGTGCTCCTGAGTTGAGAAAAATCGCTATTAAAGTACTGAGTCAAACAACTTCGGCTTCAAACTGCGAGAGAAATTGGAGCACATTTTCTCTCATTCACACAAAGACAAGAAACAAATTGAAGTATCAAAAATTACATGCACTTGTCTTTGTGCACTACAACATGAGGCTGAAAATTAGAAATGAGACAAGACAAAGCCAACAGGAGTTAGACAGGAGTTACAATCCAATTAATTTGGATTATATTTTTGAAGAAGATGATCTGTTAAACTCTTGGTTGGAGGAAAGGGAATCTCCATTGCTTGATGGGCAACCAAATCCATGGTTGGATGATGAAGAGGCGGGTAATGCTCCATCACAGTCTGAATCTGCCACTCAAACTCAAGGACAACAAGGTGGTGCTGGTGATGATGATTCTTTTATTTTATCCAGCTCTAGTAGTGATGATGATGGTGGTGGTGGTGATCAAGGAGAAGGAACCACAGTTGAAGGAGGTGGTAGTCGTAGTTCACAAGATCCACCTAGTCAAAGACAAAGTGGAATTAGAATTGCTTCTGAACCATCTCCAATGCGTACATATCAAAGATCAAGAGGCTCTCATAGTTCTGGTACTGGTGGTGCTGAAACATCCCAAACAAGGGGTAAGAGTGTTGCATATGAGGAGGAGTCAATTGATTCATTAAATTATGGATACGACACTGGCACGTATAATCCAAATTTTATGTATAGTGGTGGACCTGGTGGTAGCTCATCATATGAAGATACTTCATCAAATTATAGGTTCCATGGCCAATTTAAAGGGGTGTCATATCCAACAAATTATCCTCCAGCATATTCATATTACCCCTTATCAGGAGCAGAGTCAGCTTTATCATACCCTCAGCCAACTTATGGTGATCCTAATGATATCATGGGTGGTGGTTCCTTATTCAGTTTTGATCCACAGCAATACTATCAACATCAGCAGCATCACCTTAATGATCAAAGCTCAGCAAGCCAAAGTCAAGACCAACAAGAACCTGCACGATGTTCTTTTTTGTGGTAGTGAGGTTGGTAATTTCCTATATGATATTTAATTTAAGCTAAATAGTATATATTTGATATATTTATGTTTATTATATATTTGTATACATTGTTTTGAATTAAATCTATTGATATCATATCATTTTATGAACTTTGCAAATTGATTTGAAAAATTTGCATAGCGCCAGGCCGTTACCGTTACGTTACGGCTGTTACAGACCTGTTTCCGTTACCCGCGACCACGGCCGCAATTGTGATTTAAAACCATGCTTGGTAATCCACTCCATAGGTTTGGGTGAATCTTTTAGCAACCAATCTGGCCTTAAATTGTTCAATTGTGCCATCAGCTTTGTGTTTCACTGTGAATACCCATTTACAGCCAACGAGTTTCTTCCCAGGTGGGAGAGTGACAAGCTCCCAGGTTTCATTTTTAGCCAATACTTTCATCTCTTCAATCATTGCTTCTTTCCATTTAGGATCTGCAAGAGCTTTCTTCCAATCCTGTGGAATAGACACAGAGGAAATAGACAAGGCAAAGGCTCTATAGGAAGGAGACAAGGATTCATAAGAAACAAAGTTAGAAATAGGGTGTTTAGTACAAGATTTGACCCCTTTTCTTTGTGCATTAGGTTTATCTAAGTCATTTGAGCATTCAAGAGTTGTGGGTAACTCACTAGAAGAAGATTCTTGACTCTGAGTAGACTGCATAATGGCTTCATCTGCCTTGTCTCTCCTCGAATACCTTCTCAAATTTGACTTGTACAAACGACCAATTCTCTCTCCCTGATTGGACATCTCCCCCCTGTCTACTAGAACTCACTCTCTAGTTGAGTCATATCATTCAGAATCACCGAATTCGGGATCACCTCTTCTTGCTCATTATTCTCCCCCTGAAGAGGTGAGTAGGCGGTACTGAAGTAGGGTTCAGTTTCTCGGAAGGTAACATCCATACTGACTAAGTATTTCCTAGAGAGAGGGTGATAACACTTGTATCCTTTCTGTGTTGAAGAATACCCAACAATTCACACATTTAAGTGCCTTGGGGTCCAATTTCCCTGCCATCCTAGTATGGACAAAACAAATACACCCAAATACTTTTGGTGGAACAACATATGAATTCTTCCCTTGTAGAACCGCCAAAGGACTCATAAAGTCAAGGGTCTTGAGAGGCATTCTATTGATAAGATAAGCAGATGCAAGAATTGCATCTCCCCAATATGCTTTGGGTAGATTCATAATGAACATAAGAGATCGAGCTACCTCCAATAGATGCCTATTTTTCCTCTTAGCAACGCCATTTTGAGTACAAGGACAACTAGTCTGGTGTATTATCCCATTACTCTCCAAATAAGCAGAAAAGCTGCTATCCATGTATTCTCTTCCATTGTCAGTTCTCAAAATTTTCACCTTAGTATCAAATTGAGTACAAAACATCTTATGAAATGATTGAAAACAAGAAAAGACGTCACTTTTAGCTTTAATCAGATAGACCCAAGTCATTCGAGTGCAACAATCAATAAAGGTGACAAACCATCGATTACCAGATAAGGAGACAGTTTGAGTAGGTCCCCAAACATCAGAATGAATAGTTGCAAAAGGAATTTGACTTTTATTATGACTCAAAGGATAGGATATTCTAGTGTGTTTAGCATACTCACAAGCATCACAAAATAAAGAGTCAAACTGAGTTTTAGCAAACAAATTAGGATAAAGTTTTTCTAAGACAAAAAATGATGGATGCCCTAACCGCCTATGCCACTGTATTATTTCATGATTAACATCCTTATTTTCTCCAAAACAGGCTTGAAATATTGAAGAACCTGGATCACCCTCCAACATGTATAAGCCATCATGCAACCTACCATTGCCAATCCTCTTCCCCGTGCAAAGATCCTGAATAATACAATGATCAGAAAAGAATTCAATTTTACAGTTAAGGGCATTGGTGATAACACTGACAGATAAAAGGTTGATAGGAAAGTGGGAAACATGAAGGACAAATGATAATTTAATGTTGGATGTACAAATAACAGAACCTGTTCCGGATATGGGAGTAAAAGAGCCATCAGCAATTCTGACACTAACTTTGGTTAGAGAAGGAGAATAATTGAGAAAGCCTTTAGAAGAGCCTGTTATATGTCTATTCGCACCAGAATCGATAATCCATGGAACATTATTAAAAGATGAAGCATTACCTGACTTTACAAAATTAGATGTGGCACCGAAGGACGAGTAATCAGAGTTGGGAATCAAGACTCTTTTACCTTATGCCATGGTAAAGATTTATGAACCGTGAAAGAATAGAAGGTACCCAAGGTTGTACACAAGAGAGCCCAATCGATTCACCAAAAGACTAGATAGCGGCACGGGAAGGTCGGAAAGATGGTCGAAATCATCGCCGGAGTGAACGGAGCGGCAAAGCAACGTCAGGCAATTGGTCACACGCCGGGAAGGAGAGGCGCGTGAGCCTCACGTGCGGGCTTTTTCGGCGTCGGAGCTGGGCGATCGGCTAGCGACAGTCCTGGTGCCAGCGGTGAGAGGAGGAAAGGCTCCTAGATGGGTTAGTATCAAAAAAGGTAGATCTAGGGTTTTGAAACCCTAAAGAGGAAAAAATTGAATTTCAATCCTAAAATCTAGAAAGAGCTCTAATACCATGAAAAATTTTGGGAAAATTTAGACAATTCTTATATTTCACTCTTAATTTTTACAATTGGTTTATATGAGTATTTATACACAAAGAATTATATCTAAACAGGAAGAATATAATCAAATAATAATTACAGAGATAATTAAGGATCCTAATCAAATCAAATCATATCCCTAGAATCAGTTAGGATCAGCAAATAAATCAACAGTTACTTTTATTGATTGCTTATTTGATAAAGGCAAAAAGTAATATGGTTTCTTGCTTTCAATCTTTTCACAAGATGATTTGTACTCAATTTAATACTAAGATAAAAGTTTTGAGAATGGATAATAATACAGAGTATATAGATAGCCCTTTTTTGCTTTTTTTGCTTATCTGGAATCTAATGGGATACTGAATCAAACTAGTTATCTTTACACTAGTGCCCAAAATGGTGTTGCTGAAAGAAAAAATAGGCACTTGTTGAAAGTAACCCGATCTCTCCTTTTCACCATGAACCTTCCAAAAACCTATTGGGGAGATACAGTCTTAGCTACAGCTTATCTCATTAATAAAATGTCTCTCAAAGCTCTTACCTTTAAAAGCCCTTTAGAGGTGCTACAAGGAAAAATGCTCATATTGTACCATCAAAGTGTTACGTATCAGAGGAAAAGGCATAAGAATAGGGCAGGGTAAGCACTGTAATTGGAGGGAAAAGTTGTTAGAGATAGTTATAACTGCTGAAGTAGTTAGAGCAGTTATTTTAGGAGAGAAATCTTTTATAAAAAGGGGTTGAAACTATGTACAAAGGCATTGAGAATTCTTGAAGAGCCATTAATAATTCTCTCCTTTCTCTCTCTCTCTCTCTCTCTCTCTCTCCTCTTTGTTCCTATTCTTCTATCTCTCTTTCTATTTTCTATTCTCACAATATTCGGAGTTAGGGTTTCCTACCTAACATTAGTATCAGAGCAGGTTCAAAGGTGGGCATCGATTGCGAACTGGTTCTTTGAAGATCGCAAGCATGGCGCGATCAGTAGTGGTGGGGCCAAATGCAGTCAAATTGGCGAAATTGGAAGATCAAGTCAGAATTCTCCACGGAGATTCTCGCGAAACACAAAAAGATGTAGAAAGAGTAAGAGTGGATCTTAAAGAATTGCAGAAGGAAGTTGGTAGAGTAAACAAGAATATTGCAGAATCAAGGCAATCCATTGTGGAAAAATTGACTGCTGTTATGGCAAAAATGTGGGCTACTAAGGGTAAAGAAAGCGGTTCTGTTGAGAAAATCGATGAGAAGTGGGGAAAATAACAATCTTGGAAGTAAATATTCCACAGGGATCTTGGGGAAAGGAATATTACCAGTTCCAAAGGAATCGGGGATTGGTCGGGATGGAGGTGCTAGCAGCTCCACTTCTGTGGAATTCGAAACTCGAAAGGATGCTGCCAAAAATTGAGTTGATTACTTTTGAAGGGGGTGACCCAAGAGTTTGGCTTAGGAAATGCAGCAAATACTTTGAAGTTTATGAGGTGCCAAATAAAAAAAAAGGTAAGCATAGCAAGCCTTTATTTGATGGGTAAGGCCGATTCTTGGTACCATAACTGGGTTAGAGGAAGAAGTAATCAGTCTTGGGAAGAATTTGAGGCTGATCTATGTAGAAGGTTTGGAGAGAAAGGATTAGAAGATGTTGAAGAATTTATGAAAATGAGACAAGAAGATAAGTTTGAGGATATAAGGGTGAGAATGGAAAGATTCACACCTGCTTTGGAGGAAAATTACTTCTTGTCAGGATTCATTGGAGGCCTTAAGGATGAAATCAGACCTATGGTAAGAATGTTGAGACCTACCAATCTTGCTCATGTATTTGAGATTGCAAGGTTGCAAGAGCAGCTGCTGCACAGCAATGAGAAACCTGCCTTAGCCTCAAAATCCACATTCACCTTCTATAAAAATACTTCCAATTCCAATACATTAACCCTCAATCACTGACTTATAAAACGGCTCAGCTACACCATAATTTTCCCTATACCACCAAACCCCTAAATGAGAGCACAATCTTCAAAAGTGCCTCAAATGTCCCCACTAAACCTTACTCCACGACTAGAACAGCTATGGCTTCAGCCCCAATGGTGTCACTTCCAGATTTCGTACAGTCCTTTGTTATAGAGACAGATGCAAGCAACAATGGCATGGGAGCTGCCCTCCAACAAAATGGCCACCCACTTGCATACATTTCCAAGGCTTTTGGCCTTAGAACGCAAGCTCTCTCTGTGTATGAAAAAGAACTATTGGCCATTACATATGCTACCTCTAAATGGAGGCACTAATTGGAGCAAGGAAATTTTTTTATCAAGACCGATCATGAAAGTATTAAGCATCTCCTTGAGCAAAGACTCCACACTAGTTTACAGCAAAAAGGTATCTCTAAGTTGTTAGGTTAGATTATAAGATACTCTACAGAAAGGGGGTTTAGAACAAAGCTGCGGATGCTCTATCAAGAAGAGGACATAACCCTGAGGATGGAATATATGCCATGCATTCGGTGATAGTGCCAACATGGAAATCACAGCTGCTCCTTATTTATGACAAAGATGCTAAGGCTACTGAGTTGATAACACAGCTTTCCCTAGATCCTAAAGCCCATGATAAGTACCAATTGAAGGAAGGATTGTTGTACCATGCGAGGAAGCTGTATGTGGGAAGTACAGGGAAACTGAGGCAGATGCTGGTGGATCAATACCATAATAGTGTTTTTTGGGGGCATTCAGACATCAATAACACTTATGTGAGGAGGCTTCACAAGCACTTCTTTTGGCCTGGCATGCACTCAACAGTATTAAAATGGGTGCAATAGTGTGCAACTTGTGCTCAATGTAAAGGAGAAACAATAGCCAGCCCCTGGACTTTTACAGCTCTTACCAATTCCCAATCAAAGTTGGCAGCATCTCACAATGGACTTCATAGAAAAACTCCCTAAATCTAGTGGCAAGGATACGTTAATGGTAGTAGTCTGCAGATATACCAAGTATGCCCACTTTCTTGCTCTGTCACACCCATTCACGGCTACCATAGTGGCCCAGGTTTTTCTGGATAACATTTACAAGTTGCATGGAGGCCCATTGTCCATAGTTTCTGATAGAGATAAAGTTTTTACAAATCTCTTTTGGAAGGAATTTTTCAAGGCCTTAGGCACTTCATTAACTTATAGCAGTGCCTACCACCCTCAAACAAATGGCCAAACAAAGAGACTAAACCAGTGCGTAGAAGCATATTTGAGGTGCATGTGCCATCAGCAACCTAAGCATTGGATTAAGTGGGTACCTATGGCAAAATGGTGGTATAATTCTTCCTATCATAGTGCCATCTAAATGACATCATTTGAGGCTTTATATGGATATTATCCTCCTGCTTTGCCGGCTATCCTACCAGCAGAATCTCCAATGCAAGCAGTAGCTGAGTTCTTCACTCAAAGGTAGCACATACATGATCTGCTTAAGTCCAACTTGGAGCAAGCCAGGAATAGGATGAAACAACAAGATTATAAGAGAAGAAGTGTGAGGGAATTCCAAGAAAGAGATTGGGTATACCTTCAATTGCAGCCGTATAGACAAACCTCATTGGCACTAAGAAAGAATTTAAAGTTGGCTGCCAAGTACTATGGGCCTTACCAGGTGTTGAAAAGAGTGGGAAAAGTAGCATACCAGCTTCAATTGCCGGAAAACACTTCCATACACCCTGTATTCCATGTATTGTTACTCAAGAGGAAATTAGGAGATACCGTAGTACCTCAAACTCAATTACCTACAATGGTGGAGGAAGAAGTACCGGTGGCTCCTGTTGCTGTACTCAAGACCAAGACTATTGAAAGAGATGGTCAATCTGTTAACCAGGACCTAATTCAACGGACCAATCTCACTGCTGAGGAAGCCACATGGGAAGAGAGGGCCTTCATCCAAGCTCAATTCCCTGAATTTCGGCATCCTTGGGGACAAGAATGCCTTAATAGAGGGGGTATTGTTACGTATCAGAGGAAAAGGTATAAGAATAGGGCGGGGTAAGCACTGTAATTTGAGGGAAAAGTTGTTAGAGATAGTTATAACCGCTGAAGTAGTTAGAGCAGTTATTTTAGGAGAGAAATCTTGTATAAAAAGGGGCCGAAACTATGTACAGAGGCATTGAGAATTCTTGAAGAGCCATTAACAATTCTCTCCTTTATTCTCTCTATCTCTCTCTCTCTCTCTCTCTCTCTCTTTCTCTCTCTCTCATCTCCTTATCTCCTCTCTACTCCTATTCTTCTATCTCTCTTTTTATTTTCTATTCTCACAATATTCGGGGTTAGGATTTCCTACCTAACACAAAGGTGTTTGGATGCACGCATTTTGTTTATACTAGGACAGGTGGGAAGCTCCATCTGAGGGCGCTTAAATGTGTGTTGGATACTCTTCCACACAAAAGAGTTACAAGTATTAGCACCCTCCATCTAGAAAATACTTTTTCAGTATGGATATTACGTTTAGAAATATTGAACCTCACTTCAGTACTACCCCATCACTTTTTCAGGGGGAGAACAATAAAAGAAAAGAGATGATTTCTAGTCCTATAACTCTAGAGCATTTTACCCTAGAGACTACTATACAGGGGGAGACTATTAGTGATCAGGAAAAGATAATTGGGTGTTTGGATAAACCAGATTGATGGAGATACTCGAGAAGAGACAATAGAAGCAAAAAAAGCCATTGTGCAGCCTACTCAGTGTCATGAATCTTCCTCTTCGCCATTTTAGTGAGTCATCCCTAAACCTTGAGCCCATTGATGATTTAAATAAATCAATTGCTCAAAGAAAAAGAATTAGGTCATACACAAGGCACTCAATTTCTAGCTTTCTCTCTTATGATTCTTTGCCTCCATCCCATAAAGCCTTTGCCTTGTCTATTTCTTCTATGTCTATCCCACAAGATTGGAAGGAAGCTCTCAAAGATTCTAATTGGAAGGAAGCAATAATCGAAAAAATGAAATCCTTGGTAAAAAATGAGACCTAGAAGTTGATGTCTCTTCCACCTAGAAAAAACTAGTTGGCTGCAAATGGATGTTCATTGTGAAACACAAAACAAATGGATCAAATGAAAGATTCAAGGCTAGACTAGTGGAGTGGATTACAAAGAGACATTTATTTTTGTTGCCAAAATGAACTCAATCAGAGTATTGCAATCTTGAGTATTGCAATCTTGTGCTGCCAATTTTGACTGGGACATACAACAATTTGATGTGAAAAAATGCATTCCTCCACGGAGACTAGGAGGAGGAAGTGTATATGGAAATTCCATCTGGATTTGCTGATGAAAAAACACAAGGAAAGGAATGCATGCTAAAGAAGGCTTTGTATAGGTTAAAGCAATCACCCAAAGTTTAGTTTGATCGATTTAGTAGAGTTATGATGATGACACTGAAGAGATGACTCAGCTGAAAAGGCTAAGATTTAGAAAAATTTCAATATTTCCTGGAAATTGAGGTTGCCAGATCAAATAAGAAAATCTTTATTTCTCAGAGAAAATACATTATGGATCTTTTGGAAAAAACTAGTATGTTAGACTGCAAACTAACAAAAACTCCTATTGAGAGTAATTACAAGCTACAAGTAGGAATTGGTAAATCAGTAATTATTGACAGATATCAGAGGTTAGTAGGCAGACTGATTTATCTTTCGCATACTTGAGGAGACATAGTACATGCAGTCAGCTTAGTCAGTCAGTTTATGTATGATCCTCATAAGTCTCACATGCAAGCTATTTTTTGCATTTTGCGATAATTGAAGTCTGCTCCTGGAGAAGGCCTCCTATTCTCTAAACATGGTCATCTCAGCATACAATCATTCACATATGCAGATTGGACTGGATCTCTTAATGATAGGAGATCAACTAGTGGTTACTGCACACTTGTGGGAGAAAACCTTGTCACTTGGAGAAGCAAAAAGCAAAGTCTTGTTGCTTGATCAAATGTTGTGGCGGAATATAGAGCGGTGGCATAAGGTGTTTGTGAACTCTTATGATTGCAAAGATTGTTGGAAGAATTGAAACTGTTGGAGAAGGAAAAACTCCTCTTGTATTGTGACAACAAAGCTGCCATCAGTATAACTCACAATCTGGTTCAACATGACTGAATGAAACACATAGAGATTAATCGACACTTCATTAAAGAGAAGTTAATAAATAGGGTCTTGAGATTAGATCATGTGACTTCCGATGAACAGTTAGCTGATATGTTTATCAAAGGACTAAGCAACAAGACCTATCACACCTTAGTTTGCAAGTTGGACACATGTGATATCTATGCACCAACTTGAAGGGGAATGTTGACCTACATAGAAAGTTCCTAATTAGGAGGATTCAAATTTTTGAGATTCAAATTTTTGAGATCCAAATTAAGCTTGATTACAGGGATTTTATTCTTATTGTAAATATTCCTAATTTAGGTTAGATTTTGTGTATAAATACTCAAACCTTATAAAAATTAATTCAATTGTATTAGAATAAAAAATTTCTCCCAAAATTCTTCACATTTCTTATTCTATTTTGTTTCCATCCAAGTCTTTATTTCCTGTTGAACCTTGTATCTTTGGTTATACTTATTTTGTGAGAGATGTTCATCCACAGGTCACGAAATTAGATCCTAAACCTCTCATGTGTGTCTTTCTTGGTTATTCTTGGCTTCAAAAAGGGTTAAAATGTTTCTCTTTAGTCCTTAATCATTATCTTGTCTCTTCAGATGTTACATTCTTCAAGTCTACAATATATGTATCAATTTACAATGTACGTATCAATTTATACACTGAATCTAATATGTGCACAAGGGACTAATATTTTTCAACAACTTGAAGCACAAGAACGCTATAATATTCTTCAAGTATTCAATTAGAAAAACACAAAACCATAAGAATCCTAGAAGTGTGTAAGCAATTCATGTTGAATGCCACATTTGAAAGACAATAAAAGCCAATGATCCTTATATTTCTTAAAATTTGTGGGTCCAGTTTTAACCATCATTAATTTATTTTTGAAAGGTCATATATAAGATATTTTAGTGTTTTTTTACTGTCTTTTAAGATCTTATATGGATTAAGAGTCAAATTGACAACATTGACTAATGAAATTCTCCTACATGAAGAGAGATTTTGACTTCCTAAAAAGATGGATGAATTTTATAGTCCTAAATTAAGTAGAAAACTACCAATATTTATTTATCCTTTCAGAAGTGGCAATTATGGAAGTGGATTTTTATTTTTATCCTAGTTAAGTTATAATTTTTTTTCCTTGTTTTGATATCCTTACATTAGTAAGAAATAGATTTAGTATTCCTTATTCAATTAGGATTTGTTTTATTTTCATACTCCAACTATGATTAGGAGAATTTTTGCTATAAAAGCCTTTATTTTGCACATAAATTGAATAAGTTAAGAAGTTGATATTTTCTTCATAATGAGACTTTTTAGTTGAACTTATGTTCATCCTTTATCCTTTACAAAGACGATTATTCTTTGTGATCTCCAACTTATTAAAAATTCTTATGGCATTGTCTAAGTAGAATTATCACTTAATTATCTATGTTTTTAATTATCTAAGTTGGTTAGGGGGTGTAGTAGAGGATCCTTTAGAAATTATCTGTCTCGTTTGTTATCAAGTTGTGTAGCAGGATTTTTTATCACAAGTTCATCCTGGATTCCACATCAAAATCCCAACGAAAAAAAAAAAAAAACAAATAAATGCAAATAATCTCTAGAATGTAGGATCTAGAGATATTGCCTCAATTTCTACCTAGAATTTGCCTATTTAGTCAACAGACACAAAATTAGGCATAGCTTGTGAACTAACAACAAATCTAATGCTAGTCGAGTCTTTCATAGGTGGATTAGTAGGTACTTTTGGGCTCCAAAAGACACAACAGGGTTACTAGATATCATGGCAAGACCACCAATGCCTCACTGCTTTCTCCAAAAATTCCCTTTCCCTAGTCAAGTATAGCTACCCCAAAAATCCTTCTCAACTCTTCTAGGATAACATTTTCGGTCTCAGCTACACTTTACTTAATTTATTCCCTCAATTCCTCTCCTTCTTTGCACTTTCTTGGAAGATCTTGATTACGTCTTCCATTTCAACCATTCAAGTCTTCTGATTAATTGTTGTAGATCTAGTCATCCTTGCGACAACTAGAGTTACAAAAATTGATCAAAACAATAAAATTAGCCCTCGCAATCAAGCTTTGATACCAAATTATAAAGCATTAGGGATGAGAAGAAAAAAGATGAGTGCAGAAGAATAAGAACAAATGAGAGAAGTAGGGTTAGGTGAGAGAAGGGTAGAATTGAGAGAGAAGGAAGTATTCGATTCTTGAATGAGCAAATGATTACATTCCTTTCTCCAATATGCCTGAAGGTATTAGTAACTGCCATAAAAAACTTCAACAACTCTTTGACTTCCTCAACTTCCAGTTCCCCTCCAAAACTTGTAATTTGTCACTTAACTACTTCCCTTCTAGCTGCTTTCTTCATTCTTCTAGAATATGCAACATGCATCCATCCAATTTTTTTCCAGAAGTGACATCATAGGATTTTAGTTTGTTTCAAGTTGTAGGCTTTGCCTCTGGCAGCAGGATTGCATGTGAGTGTTTAAACAGGAGATGTCAGATAGGAAAACAAGTTGTTAAGTTTCAACTTTCAAGTGCTATCATGAAGTTGTTAAGTTGAAATATTTTGAGGTTATCGTGCTTAGAGAAAAACTACCAAAAAGAAAGAAGAAGAAGAAGAAGAAGAAGAAGAGAGAGAGAGAAAGAGAGAGAGAGAGAGAGAGAGAGAAGTTCAGCTGTAAGATTGGATTTCAAGTAAGAATCACTAAGGAAATTTGAAAATAAATAAATAAATAGTTACATAAAAAAATTCAGCGTATACATCTCATCAATCAGCATAAACTAATCAACATCAAGCAATATAGATCCAATGGTGGGATAAGATATTGACATGTTAAATTGGTGCAATGGACGAAGATTTCACTCTTTTTTGGGGTGGGACATGTGATACTTTAACCAAGCAAACACAGTTTGTCAATCATTAACAAAAGCAAGTAAAGTAAAATCAAAGACATACCTAATGGAGAAGACATTTATGAACCTTCTACCCTGTAGGCCTCTCAAGTGTCCATGAACACGAACATACTTTCCAATTCTAATTTGGAAACAGATAAAAAAGAAGTATTAGATAAATTAAGTTTAAAGTTGGACAAATGATTACTTCAAACACCATTTGATGTTAAAATGACAAATTATTAAACTAATCATCTAAAGACTTTTACTCTTTATTATCACTAGCAAATTGAAGGAAAATGAAAGAAAGCTTGAATTCTACAAAAGCAATTTCAGTAATCAAATTTTTCAGCCCAACTTGTAGCAACTACCCAGGCTTTTGTTTCTTTCCCTATTACAATCCCCGCATTCAAACCCATTTTCTATCTTGTTGGTGAGCAGAACACAACAAAGGAAAATATTGTTAGATTGAGAAAATGTAATCAAACACATGATTTCTTGCACCGGGTATCTCTTTTACAGAACCTCCAGACAGATGGATCAATTAGGCTATGCATTACTAAAAAGAAAAATTATTATTTAGTCCTATGATATGAAAAAACTCACTAATTGGTCCTCCAATTTTAAAAAGTTATATTAAAATGTTCTTGACATTTTAAAAAGTCTACTGGTTAGTCTTTCCGTTAATTTTAACCGTTAAATATTTTACTATTTAGTTTCTATGATTTTAAAAAACTTATTGGTTGATCCATCAAGTTTTTAAAAAATCTACTAATTAGCCCTCCATATCAGGGTATTTTAAACTTTTTGCAATATCTAACGGCTAAAAATTATCGTTGGGACCATCAGACTAACCAATAGACTTTTTAAAACGTTAAGGATATTTTAATATATTTTCAAAATCGAGATGCTCAGTACAAACACAAAGAGACCATACAAGATTCCCTCCGCTTCATCTGTGTCTATGCGTTCTTGAACCCTGTATAAACACAAAACTTTATCATAATCCCAGCAATATGAGTTAATAACAAATAAATATTAAATGAAAAGCAGCTAAAGTGTTGAAAAAATGAATAATAAAATAAAATAGATACCATCTGGTACATTCAATCTGCCCAGTCCCATCATCGACAAGGAAGGTATACTCGCTAGTTTTGTCTTCCTTTTGGCATACCCTCCCCACAATTGTAACCTATGTACAACTTAAACTCAGAAAGTAACTCAACCACATTTGATACAAGTTGTAATAATACTTACATTGGTCACTTCAACGCCATCAATGACGAAATTGGATTCATCATTGCTTGATAGCTCACATATCTGCTTCACGGTCAGTGCTAATAAACATCTAGCCTCGCGATTCTGCAGAGAAAAATCAAAAGTTGATAGCATATTGTAATTTGAGATGATTTTTCACCATCGCCATTCTCATATAATTCTCATTACTTGAAGCTCGACTGTATAACCCCCTAATCCACCGTTCAATTCGTCAAAAAAGTTCGCAGTAAACAAATTATTACTAAATCCATCGCTGATTCTTAGGAATTTGGAAAAAAGAAATCCGTCGAAAAGCAAACGCGATCCAGTGTTTTGGCCACTCGGAAAGGAAAGGGAGATGAGAGAAAAATTATAAAGTTGAAAAAAAAAACATAAAAGTAAAGGAAAAAGATAAGTAAAAGAAATTAAAGAAAGAAATGAAGAAATACTTTGGATGAAGGCAAGAAGGAGGAATCTGGCGGCTGGGTAGTCTGAGAGGGCATGAAACCGCCACCCATGAAGGCGGCTGCGCTGCCATCGAATTCACTGCTTCGGTACATCTTCGCTTCGTTTCTCCTTCCCTCCCACTCTAGCACCCAATTGCTAAGTAAAATTGGCTGAAGCGTGACAAATAAGCCTAATCGCTTGGAAGGTCCAGCCTTCCCGCCAAATATATTTGGGAATCGCGACCACGCGGATTTTCCTTTTCTTTTCACCAAAATTAAATAAATCAATTGAATTCGTTCCACAATTTATAACACCACAAGAATATCACCCCAATCTTTTTTTTTTTTTTTTTCTAATGGTAAAAAACAATTCAAAAAATGTACCATTTTTATAAAAAAGCAAAAATCATAAAGTTATCAAGAAAGAGGGGATAGGGCAAGGGAACGGTCAAGTTCATGTGATCCAGACTTGATAGTGTTTATTCGTCATCCATGGTGCCTTCGTTTTGATTTATTGCTTTTTGTTTGGTTTTTCTTTAGTACTTTGCTTGATTCCTCTTTATGAAGGCTTCTGCCTCCATGGATGAGCGGAGCTGATTATTTCTTTTAGTTTTGTTTTACTCTTTCTTAGAGTGGTTTTTTTTTTTTTGCAAGTCTTAGGTAATTGACAATAAAGAATATTTTCCAAGACATGAGTTGAAAGCTAGTGATCTTCTTTTGGCTTCCAATGAGAATTTCTGTCCGTGTGATATTGACGTCTCAGGATTGCACCGCCACATCTTGATTCACGCTCCCACAAGCCATTTACAATCTAAGAGTTCCATCTTTGATAAATATATTTATGCATTAATTGATCCTAGTTTTGTACATTAATACATCAGTACATTCATAACTAATGAGACGGAATTTAGGTAAAACCTTTAGAACATGACATAGCAGTGACTAATCCTTGAAGATATCTTGTGATTGTAAATAAAGTTTACAGAGATTGTCTTTTATGTGTATAAAGTCACACCTTTTTAGGTGACTTAATAGAGTTACCTTTTAGAGAGTTTGATGTGATTTTAGGTATGGATTGGTTGTCTAAACATTAAGTTATAGTTGATTGTAAGTTAAAACGAGTTACACTCAAAATATTAGAGGGTTCTAAGGTTATAATTGTGTGTGAAAGGTTACATTACCTCTCTAATGTCATATCTGCCACTACAGCTAGGAGATTGATTAGAAAGGGTTGTACAACCTATCTAGCTAGTGTAATGAAAACTAGTAAGGAAGGTCCTAGTGTGTCAAACCTACCCACAATATGTCATTTTTCATATGTATTTTCTTGAAGAGTTACCTCTAGAAAGGGAAGTGGATTTTGCTATAAAAGGTATACCTGGCACTGCACCTATCTTTATTGCTCCTTACAGAATAGCTCCTACATAATTGAAAGAGCTGAAATTACAGTTACAAGGATTACTTGATAAGGGCTTTATTTGACATAGTGTTTCATTATGGGGTACACCAGTGCTGTTCGTGAAAAAGGAAGATGGATCTCTTCGATTGTGCATTGATTATAGATAATTGAATAAGGTAACTATAAAGAATAAATATCCACTTCCCAAAATAGATGATTTATTTGATCAGTTAAAAGGGGTCAGCATTTTCTCTAAGATAGATTTAAGGTCGAGCTACCATCAGTTGAGAGTTAAAGGGACAAATGTGCCTAAGACTGCATTTAGAACACAATATGGACATTATGAGTTTATAGTTATGCCATTTGGGTTAACAAATGCACCTGCAATATTCATGGATTTAATGAACTATATCTTCCATCCATATTTAGACCAATTGTTTGTAGTATTCATTGATGATATTCTAGTATACTCTAAAACTAGGGAAGAGCATGACAGACATTTGAGAATAGTATTGCAGACTAAGGGAAAAGTAACTTTATGCCATGTTCAGTAAATGTGACTTTTAGCTCAATGAAATAATATTTTTGGGACATGTTGTATCAGCAAAAGGAATCAAGGTAGATCCATAAAAAATTAAAGTTGTTCTTGAATATAAGCCAATAAAGAATGGTGTAGAGATCAAAAGTTTATTGGGTCTAGTTGGGTACTACAGATGGGTTGTGAAAGGGTTTTCACTTATAGTAGCTCCACTGACTAAGCTATTACATAAGGATGTTAAGTATGTTTGGGATGATAGATGTCAGGCAAGTTTTGACAGATTAAAGGCTATACTCACCGAAGAACATGTACTTACACAACCTATTTCTGGCAAGAAATTTGTGATCTACAATGATGGTTCTATGGACTTGGATGTGTTTTGATGCAAGAAGGTAAAGTGAATGTCTATGCTTCTAGACAACTGAAACCACATGAGAAGAACTATTCTACCCATGATATAGAGTTGACTGCCATAGATTTTGCACTAAAGATATGGAGTCATTGCCTATATGGTGAGAAATGTTACATCTATACAGATCATAAAAGTCTGAAATACTTACCCACACAAAAGGAGCTAAACTTGAGACAAAGAAGATGGTTGGAGTTACTAAAAGGTTATGATTGCATTATAGATTATCACCTAGGCAAAGCTAATCTAGTAGCAAATACACTCAACAGGAAATCTTTATTTGCATTAAGAGCAATGAATACGCGGTTGACTATAACAGATGATGGAACTATCATAATTAAAAAGTTAGACCCAACTTACTATAACAAATTAAATAAGCACAGAAAAAAAGATTTAGAGATAGCTTTATGGACTAGACAAGTACAAGAGGGGAAGAAGCAGAAGCATGTGATAAGTGGTGATGGCTACTTGTACTATAGTAACAAAATATATTTACCTAACACTGGAGAGTTGAAACAGAGTATTCTTACAGAGGCACACAACAGTCCACATGCTATGCATCCAAGTAGCACTAAGATATATCAAAATCTGAAGATGCACTATTGGTGGCCAGGTATGAAAAGAGATATAGTTGAATTTATAACAAAATGTCTGACATGTCAACAGGTAAAAGCAGAACATCAGGTTCCATTAGGGTTATTGCAGCCTATTGTTATACTAGAATGAAAATGGAATAGAATTACCAAGGATTTGTAACATGATTGCCACTTACACCAAGGAAGAAAGACGTTGTTTAGGTAATAGTTGATAAATTATAAACACATAATAGGGTCGACTAGGTAGATAAGGAGTTATAATGGTGGACATATGGTGCCAAACGGTAGGCTCAAAGGCCAAAACTGTGACAGCAGGGCTCCGTGGCCATGCTTATGAGGTACCTAATATATAATCTCAAATATAAATCATGTATCAGTAGCAGTACTGTGAACTTTGTATGTTTATATGGCATTCAAAAGCTAATAAAATACTGGTCATATACATATACAGAGCTACCACCAAAAGGTGACCAACTGACATACGCTCCAAAGGCTGTGTGTATATTAAGCGTTATCCCAAGGACAGTATAAATATATGCTAAGCTGAAAATAAATCACCTGTCATTAGGGTGTTATCTGTTCGATGCATATACAGAGTGTAATCGGCTATTTATTCAGTTGTGTTTTAAATTCAATTTTCATTAATCCAAGAAATATGAATTCGTTTTTATCTATTCCCATTTTAAATAAATAAAATAGTATATATATATATATATGATATCATAAGGGCGCTTACCATTCTAGCAAAAGTTTAAACTGTTAGTAGAGGCGCTACTTTAATCCTACATAGCCCAGGAACCCCGCACATGGTAACGTCTCCACGTTAGTGCCCCATTTTTGGGAAGGTCCGATCACACGACCAGATGGCCCAGGCCCGGTCAAAGACCAAACGGCCCATTATATATATAAGAAAAGTATCAATATTATATATTTATCCACTCACCAGTACTGAGGACAAAATAAGTTTAGATTGTAGTAACACCCTATTATCTATACTGAAAGTTGGGTCCTCCCTTAGAATTAAGAGGAGAAATAATATATCAAGTAATAAATAAATATTCTACGATGAAAATATAAAATGTAAAATGCGAATTTTAAATATATATATATATATATATTTAAAGAAAAATTTGACAATATTCCGGCATAACTAGACCTCCCAAAATTACATAGACTCAACAAAAATACACAATAAACTATAAATATTATTTGGATCAACTTATGAATATTATCAATCCAAAAAAAAAAATAGAATCTCATTCATTGGTCTAACTAAAATTTATCTCATTTTAATTCTCAAATAACAAAAATCACTATCTAATGGTAGAGAAACTAAATTATATCATAATAATCCAAATAAAAGGAATAAAACTCACCTATCCAAATATTGGAGTCTCTAAAAGAAATTATTGAATTTTCGGTCAGGATATTGATTTAAATAAGGATCTAATTGAGAATTTCAAAAATTTATGAATTGATTGGGCTGCGGAGGAGAAGGTTTGGATTAAAAAGGAATTTTTTAAAAAAAAAATAACAGAGTTTTGCTCTGTTTCTTCATGAGGAAGAAGATGGTGAGTACTCTGGTTTCGGGACCCTTCCTGAAACAAGAGCTTTTAATATTTTTATTTTATTGTTTTATTATTTTTATGGGAAAATTACTTTTTAGTCCCTGAGGTTTAACGTAATTAACACTTCTGTCCCTCTATTTTGGCGACTCAACACTTAAGTCCCTCACTTTCTCTTCCGTCCAAATTCGTAGTCCTTCCGTCCATTTAAACCGTTTGATCAAAGAGTCAAAAGTGAGATGTGATGATTTTTTCCAAAAATACCCTTCTTTCAATGTGAAATTCCAGAAGAAGAAGAAGAAGAAGAAGAAGAAGAAGAAGAAGAAGAAGAAGAAGAAGAAGAAAGAAGAAGAAGAAGAAGAAAAAGTTGCTGGGTAGGAAGAAGAAGAAGAAGAAGAAGAAGAAAGAAGAAGAAAAAGTTGTTGGGTAGGAAGAAGAAGAAGAAGGAGAAGAAGAAGAAGAAGAAGAAGAAGAAGAAGAAGAAGAAAAAGAAAAAGTTGCTGGGTAGGAAGAAGAAGAAGAAGAAGAAGAACAAGAAGAACAAGAACAAGAAGAAGAAAGAAGAAGAAGAAGAAGAAGAAGAAGAAGAAGAAGAAAGAAGAAGAAGAAAGAAGAAGAAGAAGAAGAAAAAGTTGCTGGGTAGGAAGAAGAAGAAGAAGAAGAAGAAGAAGAAGAAGAAGAAGAAGAAGAAGAAGAGGAGGGTTAATTTTGTCAATTCACGTGTCCCAAACGGCTATTTTGGACGAAAGGACTACGAGTTTGGACAGAAAAGAAAGTGAGGGACTTAAGTGTTGGGTCGCCAAAATAGAGGGACAGAAGTGTTAATTACGTTAAATCTCAGGGACTACAAAGTAATTTTCCATATTTTTATTCATTTATTTTTTTTAAATTTTATTTTAATAATTAATTTTTATATAATTTTTTATATATATATAAGTTTATGGATTTTTTTTAATAGGTCAGGTATGATATATCTCATGTTAAATGGTACATGACTCACCATGCTGCTGTTATTAGAATCTCTATGCTAATTAGCAGAGATAGACGGAGGTGACAGTCTAAACTAGACGAATCACAACCATTAAGACATCCTACAATTGTGAACCAATTTATAGTAATTTGTACAAAAATGTTCCGTCACACTTATTCTTAACTCTTTAAGAATGAAAAATCTAATAAAAAGCTAATGGAATAGGTCAATTATTAATTAAACAACATTTAATATAAAACAAAAAAAACTATTTAATTTCCAAATGGAATGTTTAATCACAAAACATAATACAAAATATTGCTCTAGGGCATATATCTCTAACAATTTTAGGGATTGTCTTATACTTTGGCTTGAAAATAACTAAGTAATAAAAATCATTGGGCAAGTTGACCATAAAAATAAGCTAAAAGATGTATGCTTAGAAACCTAGTGAATGCTTATTTGCTATATCAAATAGACTTAGGAACCATGCATGTTAGAAACCCACTTTTGGATGCAAATTGAACAATGGCATGAAATGAACTTAGAAATATGGCTAATAGAAAAATACGGTAATCATCTTATCTAAAGTTAAGTAGATATCTCATATGCTTAGGCTAAAGAATATACATAAATTGGATAATTATGTGGTCAATGTGTGTAATGTTAGTATGCATTATACCTGAAAGGTATTTCCTACTAAATACATTAAGATAAAATATAAGAAACATGTGTAGGGGATTAATGCTTACTCTCAGCAATAAAATGCAGACGAGAAGGATGCTTAACTCCTCTCTGTCGTACCTACTATCCCGAATCTAAACCATTGGATCATGGATTATAAAGGATAAAGGAACTCTGGTAGGGGTCTGTTACTAAACCACGTCCTTTATTTTATTCCCCTTCTCATCAGGATAGCGACTCTTTTCCTCCACTCTTTAACGAAAAAATAAAATATATATGTTCTTCTTAGTGTATTTTCCCTAAGCCATTATCTTGGATCTTTTGTATGTCATTTTGTTTATTAATAAAAGATATTTTATTATCATTATTATTTGTTTGCATGTTATTATCTATGGTTATTTATTATTATAATGATAATAAAAAAATATGATTAGCTAGTATGATTATTTATTGATAATCATGAGATGATTATGTGTATGTTGATATAAATCAATAATCATAGATACTTGTTAGAGAATAGAGTATTGGATAGACCCATATTGAAATCACTACATGGGTTATTGTCATAAGTGAATCTCAATATAGTTATGTTTTAATCATTTAACTTGAGATTGTCATAGTTTCCAACATAAGGACTATTATGTTTTGACATAACCAAACATTGTCTTTAATCGGATAATCATAAAGATTATGATCGAGCATAATAGAAATTATGTAGAGGATATTGAACAATCAAGATAGAATTTGTCTCTCTCTTTGAGAGAGATATCTTCTGGGCCCCTCGATAAGTGAGACTGAGAAATGCATAGTCGTCCTCAAATGAATTGATGATATGATCAATATCATTTGGTTTTATTTTAACTTGAGATTGTCATAGTTTCCAACATAAGGACTATTATGTTTTGACATAACCAAACATTGTCTTTAATCGGATAATCATAAAGGTTATGATTGAGCATAATAAAAATTATGTAGAGGATATTGAACAATCAAGATAGAATTTGTCTCTCTCTTTGAGAGAGATATCTTCTAAGCCCCTCGATAAGTGAGACTGAGAAATGCATAGTCGTCCTCAAATGAATTGATAATATGATCAATATCATTTGGTTTTATCAGTCTACCTAGAGATCAAGAAATTATAAGTTTGAACATTATAAGTTTGACATTGACTATGACTTATGTTCAAACCAGATATCGTGTGACAAATGGATTAATACATATTTTGTTTATTAGGCTTTATCGGACTATCGATCCTCATATTAATTGGGTAAGCATAACGTCTTGTTAGAGGCTGCTTATAATTTATAAGCCTTGTTGGACTAAGCTTATTACCAATTAATGTGAGCCTATTGGGTTATACACAAAAGAACGTCATTGATGTGCTATGCCATATTAATGGGCTAAGAGCCCATTAGTATAATTAATAAT
Source organism: Manihot esculenta (assembly GCF_001659605.2). Lineage (NCBI taxonomy): Eukaryota > Viridiplantae > Streptophyta > Magnoliopsida > Malpighiales > Euphorbiaceae > Manihot > Manihot esculenta. Next base: position 4,902,411 of record NC_035166.2, read on the forward strand.
AATATTAATAAAGATGTTATTATTATTAATATTAATTATTTGTAATTATTATAAGATAATGATATTTAAAAAATCTACAGCCTATCTGTAACGGTTACAGATAAAAAATATTTTTGTTTTCTTTTGAAAAGTAATTATCGCATAGACATATTGGTATCTGTGATTCTATGCCTGTTATGATAATCACAACTCTTTTACGAAAAGGAGAGTGTGAAAATGAAATGATTGAGAGAAATGAGTGAATAGAAAACGCCTTCTTTAAAAGATTTACAAAAGCGTGAGGAGGGTTTTTATAATCATTTTATGTGTTGCAGATTTGGAGCACATAGCTAATCCATCCGTTCAGAGAGCTAGCACTCCAGGCGAAAACATTCGTGTGGATACCATTGAGGGTATTCAATTTAGAAGCACCACCATCAGTCCGGAACAGTTTCTTTTCGTAAAAAAAAAACGTAAAGTTATAGTCCTACTAGGATTTTCGAAATCTAAAAAGGTTAGTTTCTTTATCATTTCTTTCAAATTAAACGAAGCACTCGGATCCTGAAAAAGGAAACAAAGATCTTTTATTTTTTCGCTGCGTAATTTTGGATTGCAGTTACCTCTGGGCTTCTTTACAGTCGTCCCTTATTAACCTTTGGATCTCATCTTTCAACTGTCGATACTCCTCCGTTGTATATCTGTGGTCCTCATGAAAGTGATAGCACTTGGTCCTGTCTTGCCTTTTGGCTCTCCCTGGATTGAGCTTGGGAGGCCACTTGACCTCCTTATCATTTTTTTTTATCCACATTAGAATATGTGTTTGTGAGTCCTTCAGTGGAGATACTTCTTATACTTATTTTGGTCATCTCTCCTTGGGAGACTGGGTAACTTCTGTGGTCTCCTTCATATTCTCACATTTCTGGCTTTTGATTTTACTTTTGACTCGTCTTTTTGTCTGCTCTCAATGGTTGGACTTCATCATCCAACTTGATATACTTTTGGGCTTTATCCAATAGCTATTGGTACGTAGCAACTGGGTTCTTGATTAGGTAATCTATGAACTTGGCGTTGTGTGTCCATTTCTTCAACAGTTCACATGCTATCTCATGATTTAATTCCTCCATCTCTATTGATTATGCATTAAAATGTGAGATAAAACTCCTTAAAAACTCGCCCTCTCCTTGTCAGATAGGTCGCATTAGTTTATTATTAAAAGAGAAAAATGACAGATAGGTCACATTAGTTTATTTAATTTGTTTGGTGGACTTTTGACAAGCATTCCAATAGTCATACGTAGTTTATGTAATCCTATTAAGGGGGCACAAAAGCAAAATTAAAAAAATAAAGAAAGAAAAGATATAATTTATGAGTGTTATTCACGGTTATATATGAAAGTGGGTAAACAATCTCAAATATATATGTATGAAAGTATATAAACAATCTCAAATATATATGTATGAAAGTGTATAAACTATCTCAAATATATAAGTTGCCATTCATAGTCATTCCAAGGTAGAAAAATAAGTGTATGGTTATGTAGCGCAATATATAAACAATTGAAACGTATAATACTTCTCAATAATAATGTTATGATTTGAATTGTATAAAAATTAATATGGCAAAAAAATATAAGATTATAATCACCAATATGATATTCACCTACAAAATAATAAGCTAACATACTCAAAATAAACTTTATGTTTTCAATAGACATTTTTGTCATAATATGGTAGCATTTTATTCTTGTTGATTCAAATTTCTTGCACTTACAGCTCAAATATTGTCTTTTTTTTATATTCTACCTCAAATACAATCACATTCTAGTACCAATCATAGACTATCGATCTCTCCTCAATTTTATATTTTACAATACATGTATCGTTATCTAAGTCTCTCACCATGCTTTTTAGTTGATTTAATGCGATGACAATGTCATTTTCATTCTCGACCTAAACTTTCTTGAATATTGAGTTTTTAAATATCGTCTGAAATTGCATTTTCCAATGAAAATATGATATGTCTTGATAACTATGGTTTTATTTGTAATCGATATAAATCTCTTTCTTAATTTTGTCACATATGGTTATCTCATACTGGGCAATAAATTGCTTGAGTCTACTCATAGAGTAGACACATCCATCGAATTAGGTATACATGTTCTCACTTCTTTGAGTAGAAACTATTATAGCCCAAAAAAATATGATTTAAATGTATTAGAACTCAGTTCTCCCTTTCATAATAAAGTTTAAGAAGTCATTCATTACTTTCTAAGCCATGCTTTGTCAAAAAGACACTTTAATTTCTCTTAAATATCTCAATGGTCAAGCTATCACATATTAGTGCTTTAAACTCAAGGCATTTAACATCATGATGAACAAACCTTAAACTTCTCAAGTACTTTGCATAATATATGTCGCAAGGACAAAAGCTATATGAAATATTAGAAAACACCTCTTAAATTGCCTTCTTGATTTCTCACATTGATTTGTAAGAATTATTTTTTGATGAATGTTTTCCATTGATCCAATCCATGTGTTGAATAACCATATGAAAGTACTTGCATTCTCATGAGAAATCAAGACATGACCTAGAAGAATGGATTGCCCATGATGATTTATTCCAATAATGGTTGCAAATGGTAACTTATATCAAAGCTAACTATATAAAATTCTTCATAAGCAGTCTACCATGAGGATGAATCATAGAACATTTAAAGCTTACAAGCATCATCATGATCAATAGCATGGAAAAATTTTACGATCTTTTTACTGCATATTCACAAACAACCTACGTATAGCCTTAGTATCACCATCACCAAGTTGAAGCCTCCTCCTTCTCTCAATAAATTTTCAACAATTTTTGGCAAACAACTTAAGTTCTTTAGCCTACCAGCTTGAACTTCAAGTAGCGTTATGCTTTTCCACGGTCTTATACCAGATATATCATTTGTCTCCAATCTCCTCCTCGTATCATTATCCAATGACCTATAGCCAGCTACGAATCTAAACATAGAAGGATCTAATTCATGATTGTGACTTGAAATAAATTTAGAAACTTGCTAGATTCCACTATCCCTTAGAATTGCATTAAGCTTTGTAGGGCAATTTATCCTCTTTATTGATTTTTCAGTGGTTCATTTCCTTTTCTTATCATAACTAATTGCTATATATTTAAAATTTCCACCATATACTTTAACTACAACTCTTTTAGAGCACTAAAACCTTTACATCTACCATATTCTTTATAAAATTTAAACAAACTGTCAATGCATGGAAAAACTATCTTGGGTATAGAATCGTCTTCAACATCTCATTGTTCGTTATAATGTCTTCATTGATATATTGTTCATCATCCCGATTGTCAGGATCATCATCTTACTCATCAAATTATTAGTTAGCATCCTCACATTATTCATCAAGTCGATGGTTAGCATCCTCATCTTCTTCATTGAGCAAACTATCATATTCACTTAAATCAAATAACTCCTCAAGTAGTTGCCTACGCAATACATTATCCTGGTTTAAATCGGCCATGATCAATTTGAACAGAGAGGTAATAAATAGAGAATGTGACTTAAAGAGAATGATTCAGATAATACACAAGAGTTCTTTGCATTCCTATGAGTTTTAACTTTCTCACTACAGTATCATCATTGCTTTAGCATGCTTTGAATGGTTCAAAGTAACGGCTAGGGGTGAACATTCGGTTGGTTCGATTCAAAATCGAATCGAATTGAATAAATTAAACATCAAAATTTTGATATTTTTGAAAATAAAATCGAATCGATTTTTACCAGAAACTAAATTGAATCAGACCGGTCTAATTCAGTTTGATTTAGTTTGATTTAATCGATTTGAATTTTTAATAATTTTTTTATTTTTTATGCTTTATTTTTAGTATTTTAAAATTTAATTGAAATATTTTAGTCTTAATATGATCTAATCTCTCTATATTATTGAAAATAATATACTATTATCACTAATCAATTCGGTTTGATTTTTTTTAATTTTTTTCTGATCAAAACCGAACCGAACTGAAATAACTGAAAATTTTAAAATTAAAAATCAAATCGAACTGAATTTTACTTCGATTTAATTGATTTTTTCGATTTAAACCGAATACTGCTAATTCCAATAATGGCTAAATCTGCGTGGTTCCACATAACCACAGTTGTACATGGTTTCACATAACATCTCAATATGATTGATTAGTATGGTTGGTCACAACCAGGTGGCAAAAATTTTGATTCCCAAAGGAGATAAATTGATTAATGTGTATGGCTGCAGGAACCACACATTGTATGGAATAACAGCAGGTACCTATCAGCCGTAATGCTTTGTAAGTCATAAAGCTTACAATCTTTAAGCCATTTTAAGCTTCCTTAAGCCATGAAAACTACCATGGTCATAAAAAGTTTTATATCATTAAATATGGGTATTTTTAATTTATTTGAGCTAGCTCAAATTGAGATATTTAATATTACTAAAAAATAAATGTTATGGATAAATTAATTGGCATAAACATAAAAAAAAAATAGTAATGTTTTTTTGGGACTTGTAATATTTAATGAATAATTGAGAAATTATAATTTGAATTTCGCATTTTGCTTACTATTTTAAAAAAAATTCTCTACAGGACACTGATATAAAAATATATAAATTTTAATTAATAAAATTTAAAAATAACTCTATTAATTCACATTTAATGTGAATCAAGTTGATCCCTTATCTTTTTCCAATCCAATATTCAATGCAAAGTTTAGTGAAAGATTCACTAAAAAATCAAGCTTACGCAAGTTAACACTCAAAAAGTCAAAACAAGAGCTTCTAGAATTCACTTTTGTCAATTTCTTGCCTCATCGACTTAATTCATAATTGCTTTGTTGTGCACAGCGTTTAGCTACTGTCTCTCTCAAAGTTAGGTTCATTTTGTTGAATTTCGGCTTAGATATTTTTCTTTTTTCAAACTAATTCTGAATGAGATTCAAATTTAAAATAGTATTAGAGTTTTTCATCAATGTTAGATCTCCTATAAATATGTTATATTCCAATATAATCCTGAACGTGAGAGATATGTTGAATATCACATCGGTTTAGAATAGGGTAATTTATCTCTTATAAAAGTTTTAGACACTCCTCCCTCTTAAATTAGTTTTTGAGTGAATTAAGTCTGATATAAATTTAATATGAAATTAGAGTCTCTTCACTTGTATTAGATCACCTGTAAATATATCAACTCCAATGTAGTTCTGTGCGTGAGGAATGTGCTTCTTATAAAGATTCTGCCCCTTATGAAGATTTTAAACACTATTCATCTCTTGAACTAACTTTTGAATGAATTAAATTTAATTCAAGTTTAACAGATTTACTGTCTGGATTTTCTTATTAGAATTTTAAACCTTCTTTTATTTATCCAACACCTTTCTACCTTTGCTAATATCTTATTGTGCCGAGGCTTTAAACCTCCACTTAAATGAACATTTTCTGTCTAGCCAAAAAAATAAAAAAAGAGGTTATGGTATATAATTGGCATGTAGGCTTTCTTACTCCATAATCAAATGAAGATTGTTCATCATATACAAAACACAATTTGCTTTGGAATTTGTTCTTTTCTCTGACTCAAACACTACTCGTCCAATAGGCATCCCTCTGCCAAATTTCATGTGGGTGTTATGGTGTGAATTATAAAGTTTACACGACCAGTTCTTGTAATCCTCTGCCCTACTTATTACACGTGATATCATATGGCCACACTACATGACTCTACTCCTAATTCTTAGAATGCATTAGATTTGTTCATAATGTCTCTATATCTTATCTCCACATCACAAATGAAGATTTTCACGTAACAGGCAAAATTAAGAGTTCTCATTCAATCAACAAGCGTAAGATTCCCAAGTTCCTATTTTTAATTTAATATTCTCCATTCAACAATTATGTCATGAAAAATTATATCACGCAAGTTTGTGATATAAAATACACAAATTGCACAAAATTCATTAAAATAAATCCATTTTATTTTATTTAAAATAAATAAAAAAATATGAAAAATTAAAATAAAATATCTAATATATTAAAATAAAACTTTTAAATTATTTCTTGACTTAATTTAATTTATCTATCCAACAATTCAAGTCTTACATTCATTCGGTAAGCACTATCATATAGATCTCATTTGGTTCAAAATGGTCTAGTTTTAGAGAAATTAAATTTTTGGGAAATACACCTCCAGAGAAATTATTTTATAAAAAGTATAATTTGAATGCATTTGGTTAAACATTAAATTCTCAGAAAATAAATGGAATCCGATTACAAAAATGATATAAATATTTCAACTTCAAATATATCTATACTATTTAAAATATAATATTTAATTTAATAGAGAAAATTATATATTGACTAAATACTCAACTCACATAATAATCAATATATAATAATAATAAAAATTACTATAAAATATAAAAAATATTTATATTTATATTTAATTTAATTAATTTCTTTTTTTATTTGAATGAATATATAATTTTAATTATATCATAAAATTTCTGACAGCATCCTTATTTATCAATAAACATAATCTTCAATTTTTTATTAATTTTTATCTAAATACTTAATTATGAAAAAAAAATAAAAAGGATAAAATAGAAAATAAGAAAAATAACTTGAAGTTACTTAAGTTGAAAGGGAAATTTACTTCTCCACAAAAAGTAACAAAAAAATAATCTTTCGAAAAGTTATAAAATCATGTCAACTAAACAAGTTAACATTCATACTTAGGAAAAGTTAAACTTCTATTGCTAAATTACCCTACCAAACATAGCCATAATGAACGGCGCTCAAGCCTCAAATTAATACCCCTCAGCTCAAATGAAGTTTTAAACTGTTCATATGGAAATCTAAACCAATATTTTTTCCGTGCAAAATATTTTGCTCAGAATTTTTTTTTAAATTTTTTTTAATATTGTAAAAAATTAATTAATAAAAAATATTATTCTTATAAAAATAATTAAAAAAAATATTTTTTTTAAGAGAAAATTATTACTATATTCTTTTAAAATGAAAATTAAAAAAATAAAACTAAAACCTCTTAAATTTACTCAAATACACTTGCAATTATTTTTTACACTTTTAAAAGTTTTATTAATACTGTTATATATAAATTTATTAGTATCTTTTATTTTTAAATCAAAACTAAATAATGAAAAATAAATTATTTTGTTACGGATAAAAAAAATATTTTCTAAATATAAGTTATTTTCTACACATAAATGAAGGACAATATCCAAATAGCATTCAGCTGAGCTTCATTCATCTGATTGTATTAAAAATACCTCCTCGAGAAGCTACTTGTAACACAACAAATAATCCAATGGAAGCAAAGACAATCACATCATTCCCAGTTCTGCCTTTTCTTCACTAAGGATGTCTAAAAAAGCAGAGCAGCAACTCGCAAAGTAAAAGGGTAACTAAGTTCCACCAGCTCAGCAAACATTGATGATTGATCCATACAACAAATAAACTTAGCTAACATTAGAAACAGGTCCCCCTAATCAGTCAACAAGAATGAAGGGCCATTAGCTGAAATATAAAATTCACCACTTACAGGATCTTTGACAGATTATAATACACCCAAGGATAATGTGATCAGAGAGAATCATCTTGCTAAAAGGAATAATCAAGGAAAACAACTTACTGTACAGGTGGCTGTACAAGAAGAAATTCTCTGATACCTAATACCCAGCAAGCAATTCACACAAGAGGTCTTCAAGACTTGCATGATCTTTCAGTCCCAAAACCTAGATATATTGCTGCCTGCCTTATGAAAAGTCGATTGCTGTCTTCCACTATCTATTGATGTTGTAGATAGACTCGACAACAAGAACCTAACTACTATTCATCATCCAACTCAACAAGTTGAGCTCGCCTTTCAGCTGCTTTCTTCCTGATAAAGAAACCCCACCTCATTGCTGCCTTGATCTTCAACCATCCCACAACAGCCTTACCAGGTCGTGTGCGATCCTCATCAAAGTTTGGCATTGGTGATTGCATAAATGATGGGAATGTAAACCCATCTTCAGGTATATTCACAGACGCATGTCCTCCCATGCTGAAGAGTCTGAGCAAGTGTTGCATATCTTCATTCTCAAGCATCTCATGACTTCGGATGCGAATCTCTTCCTCTGTGAAGTAGTCATCAACTCCCTTGTCCCGGTTGTTGGTCCAGTCATCAAAAGGATTGAGGTTGGGTGGCTGCATTGAAGAGCCAAGGACTTGAAACCCTGAGGTAGATGACTGAGGAGGACCAAGGGCCAAGCCAACACTGTTATCACTCCTTATGCTTTGGTTCTGGTGAGAACTGCTGATTAAAGGTTCATTTGACATGAATGAGGTGTTGTCAAATTGGGCACGTGAATGCGGATTCACAAGCTGGGACTGGGATGAGAACCCTGCTCCCATATTTTCATTATAACCAGATGCTACACAAGAAAACCCCCAAAAAAGTACAGAATGTTAGAAACTAACTGGCCTGTTTAAATGCTATTTATTATTGAAGATTAATGCAGGCAATAAGAACTAACTCCCCAAAAAAGGGAAAGATAGTTGGAAATTAAGCAGACTGTTTAATGCCATTTATTCTTGAAGACTAATGCTTATAATGCAGGCAATAAGAGCTTACCTCCAACTTGGAGGCCTGAATGCACAGAAGCTTGCTCAGTAGTAACCGAAGCCGGTTGCCGAGTCAATTGCATTTGATGGTCTAAAGCATCAGGGTAACCTATTTGGCCTATCTGAAGATCATTTTGGAAAGCATTTGACCTCTTATTTTGCTTGAAATTCATAAGAGACTTGCCATCATATTCTACAACCTGATTCCAATTCTCATATGCTTTCTTCACCAATGTATCCACATAGACCTACAAGATTGATTTTCCATGAATAATTTCATTGTAAAAAATTTTAGAAAAAGCAAAATAAAGGGGAAAAAAAAGGAAAAGGTACCAAGAAAAAGAAAACCTTGTAGTGCTTTTCCAAGTAGGGGTTTATGGTTCCCTTATACAAGCTAGTACCATGTGTTATGCTCCATTAGCAATTAGCAGCTAAATGCACTAACACCATTAAAAATGATGGCACAGCAAAGGTAAAATTAATATATATATATATATATATATATATATATATATATGAGGCTCAATTACATTATTAATTTTTACAAACTCAAAACAATCAAATTTGATTCTTAAAGAAATTCCCAAAAATAGTTTTTTATTATCTCACCTCTGCCACAATAGCATCTTTTACAACATTAATGCATTTGGCTGATAGTTGTTAACAGAGCAGAACATGGTATTGACTTGTCACCACAAAATCCACATACCCTATGAGGGGAAAAGAATAAAAAAGCTACAATCACCTTTTCTTTTTGGTTCTTTAACAAAAGAAAAGGGGAAAGCATTATCATCCAGACCTAGCATAACCAACAAAATAGCTGACAGCCACAAGCTCAGTTCCATTCCTAATGCATAGAAAACTAAGATATAGAAATAATTCACCATCTGCTATAAAACCCATCTAACCTTAACCAATGCAAAGATCAAAACACAATCATGAAACTTAAATCTGACATAAAACAAATTAAGTAATTTTAATTTGATATTATAACTTAACACCTCATAGAACCATTTGTGATCTAGGATCTCCATTATACCAATAAAGTTTGCCAGCAAACTTTCATCCAACCCTTTGAGGAAGAAAAGAACTTCCATTCAAACCAGAAATGTAATACAGGTAAACTTATCAAAAAGACAAAAAGAGGGGGAAAAGGAAAGAAGAAACATATCTCAGGAAAATAAAAATTAAGGACTTAAAAAGCTCAGAATTATGGTCCCAAACTAACATGCTGTTTATTAAGGGTATTAAGGAGTAGCTCTTAGTCCTTGCATCTATGTTTATTTCAAACAAATTGGCTACTGGTCTAGCAGTTAACAATTTGCTGACAATAGCAAAATTAAGATTCTACAGCTTTCAAAGATGCTAAAGAACTAAAGGAAATTAAAATAAACTTTGGAGGATCATATGACATGAGCAAGAAAAAGTAGATGATGCCAGAGAAAATTTTGGGACACTTTGAACTCTTACTACCAAAGACAGTGAAGCAACTAGAGAATTCCCCAAAAAGGAAAGCTTAAGTGACCCAAAATAAGTGGTACTAATTTGGACATACCGACGTAGAAGATTTAGCTTGGAAAAGAATGCAAGATGAAAACAGAGCATTAGATATGGAGCTATAACTTAGATCACATACTCAAAATTGCTCCAGGCTTACAAAGTAATTCCTAAGTGAACTGATAGTCTAAAAGTTTCTGCTACATGGTTAAGAAATAAATAAAACATGAAGACAAAATATCATATATCTCTATTACTGAAAGTATTGAGGGAGTGCTGCATGGTAATACCTAGCATATCAGGAAACACAGGAGACTATTGACATTACAGCACCAAAAGAAGCTTAAGAAAACAACAGGGGCAAAAAAAATTATTCCTGAAGATCTGTATGAAACAAACCTTTTGCTCATCAGAAAGAGAATCAGCTGAAAAATATTGTTCCCCTGAAATAAGGCCATTTAGTTCATAGATGTTGTTAAAAACAACACCAACATTTCTCGAATCTTCAGGATAATAGATATAAAGCTTCCCACCCAGAGCACAAGTCTTTGCATGCTCTACAAGAGCATCCCACATTTTGTTTGACATGCCAGAGCCAAGAATCTACACCCAAGAGATTGACAGATCAGTCGGTAAATACAAAACCTAACTTCTTAATTCAAGAACCAATTCTTACACTTACATTTCGCAACTTTTGAGAATCCCTAACATAAAGACGTAAGAAATCTTCAACTGTAAATATTCCCTGATTATTTAGCTTTTTATGGAAGGAACCGTCTTTGCCAATTTTCTCCAACCTCCATACTTCATCATTCAATGCAGGAGGATAGTGTTTCTTGTAGACTGTCAACATTAACAACACTAACTCAATATTCTCCTACAGGTACAAAAATAGATAAAAATAATGCAGGAAAAGAACTCACGTTCCCCTCTGTGATCTTTAACAGTGAAAGCTTCTGTCTTTGCCTCACGAATTCTTATGCCCTCATGATATCCAGAGGCAACCTTCAAGCCAAGCCTAAACTTCCTGCTCCTTATCCAGCTTGAGTTGTCTGTAAAAGTGAGTTCCCCCAGAGTTCCTACACCTTCCTTGAGGGTCACTTGTAGATCCCCAGTCAACAATGGTCTCTTTCCTTCACGCTCTTTTACAACATGGCTTTCAAATTCTTCTTGGCTCCAGTCTTCATCATCTTCATTGTTGAAATCACCTTCAAGCACAACAACATCTAGTTTTACAGAGGCTTCAGGGCCAGAAGTTACAACAAGGCCATTATTAGCATCAAGCAGAACAATGTGGATTGCAGCACCCTGCTCCCCCTCCACTTTTCCTCCAGTGAAAAGAGGAAGAGACAACCTAGACCTGAATTGTAATTGCAAGTTTCTTCCATCTGGCCCTTCAATACGTTTTGGGGAAGACCTGAAATAAAAATTTTGGAAAAAAATGTTGAAATAACAAACCAACTTTATCAAGAAACCCATATCTTTAGTACCAGAGAGAAGAGATGGCCTTAAAGTGAGAATCAGGACAGCTGAAGAACAAGTAATCATCATTAAAAAATACACAGGAAGGAAAAATACATCCAGTGTTATATTAAATTCATATCAAACTGGATAGATCATATCAATGAAACAATGCTAATTAAAAGACCATCTCCTCAATTTCATGATATGCTTCATATACACTTAAAGGATAAAGCTTTAGAATAAGAATACAAAAAAGCTGTATTATCCACATTATCCATAAATAACAAACAGCAGCCAAAAGAACTACATCAAGAGTGCAACCATGAAAATACCAAAAGAATTTCCCTCTAGCTCGGCTATCATGGTCCTCACAGATGTCCCAATTCCTAGGGCCTGAAGACTTTTTATTTAGTAAATCTATAATAACGTATAACTTGGTCTGGCCAGATGATGTAATGCCAAAACATTTGCAGGAAACTGATTGAAAACAAATTTAAGATTTAAGACTTCGCATTAATGAGTCTGAGGTGTTAAGAGCTCCTTCTAATGAGCTCCTTCCCGATCATTCATCCCGTGACGCGATCTGAGACCTAAGACCGTAACAGCTATGATATATGCAAATATAAAGGGAAAAGCCTCCCACTACTTAATCCCCACTACATCAACTACAACAACATCCAACATAATGGAATTGCTTTCCCAGTGATTCATTCCACAATCCACAAAGGAATTGCTGGCATGGGGATAGAAACACAATCCAAGATACCTCAAATTGGTGAACTACTTGGCCAATAATCATACTCAATGACTTTCGCTCCTACAAATATTTGACAAACCTTATTCTTGAATCCGAGTGCCATGGTTGATTTAATATCATTAAATACAGGTTAGTCAAAAAATAGTAAACAAACATTTATGGTTACAACCATCAAACATATGCCACCAACACTCAGAAATGTGCAACTCATATATGAAAAGATGAACTTCAATAAAGAAATTCTTCTACCTTCCACTGATTCTCGGGGGGCCCAACTTTGCTAAAGCACGTTCCACTTCCTCACTTACCTGCTCAGCATAAATTGCAATGACAAAACAAAAATATAAATGACAAATTAAATATGCTAATAACGCATATAAGAATGACATAAAAGGGAAATAGTTAATCTAATATTTTCTTATTGACAAAATAAAATCTCCACAAGCAACCATATCCATTTGACATTAGCCCATTATTTTCCTTTCTCTGACAATTATTTACATCCCACATCACTGCAATAGATATCGACATTGTTAACAGTTAGGTGGACTCATGCACCAGTTGAACAAAATTGACAAGTGTAAGGGTGGAAGAACAGGGTTTTAAATAAGAAATCAGTCTTGGAACTGGAATCTTCAGCAGTCACAGAATCAAACTAAACTACATTGCATTAATTGCAGCTCATGAAATTTTTCACAAAATTAGCCAAATGACCTGAAAACCTAACAACAAATGCAATATATCAACACAATAAACACCTGTAGGAACATTGTATTGAATAATAAATCATGAATTGCTCGCTTGGAAAGGGTGGAGGGACATCCAGAAAAGGGAGAAGGGTAGACCAAAAAGAATAAACCAAGTTGTGCAGTTGAAACTTGAAAGCCCTTCTATCATGGGATAGTCTCCCTTTAAGAGGACTTCATTCTCACCCAAAGCACCTGCTCCTTTCTTCAATTCCACAAAGGGAGAGTACTCACTTTATTAATATGGTTGTAACCTCAATTCATAAAAATGAAGCTGACAGAAACATTCAGCCTTGAGTACTTGGTGAATGTGATGAGATTCCTAAGACAAGAGATGTATGGCATTTGAGCTCAAATGAGATTCCTTTTTATCCAATGACATATTCCTCAGAATTGTGATTCCTGCTAATGATTTATTACAACATCCCTAAATTCAAAACTAAATGACCCAGATCATAAAATCAGACATTAATATCCCAAATTACATGTAGCCTCCCAGAAATGCAGCCCTGTATGCTTCATTTCTTATCAGTTCATACAGAAAAATGGTAGAAAAACGAGTGAAATTCTTACAACTCTACGAAGAATAGGTTCCAAAGATGAGCAGAGCTTTTGCAGACTGTCCACCTTAAGAGCTTCTACGATGACACTGCATGATGCATATCAATTAGCATTAAATAGAACTCCATAGAATGAATAACCATTAGAAAGAATAATAATCATGTCTTTAAACAAAAGCAAAACATTCATAGTAATTTTAGCATTTGAAAGAAGAGGAGAGACGTGACAAGAAGCTAATACAAAACAAACAAAACAAGCCAAAGGAAAACATCATCTCACACCTAAATTAGTAAAACTAATAATTATAAGAACATTGATAAATCATGAATTTCTTGATATAAATAGAATTAAATAGAGTAATGAGGAAAGCGTAACTCTTTGATAGTAAAAGGGGTGAGAGGGATAAAGAAGCAGCATCATGCGTCTATGCTTTCTTCAACTTCAGAACTACAAAATCCTATAAATTTTGAAACACTTTGAAGAATGACTGCACTATTGGTTGCATCTGTGCTAGGGACTCATGAAAGGTTCCTCTTTCATGCTTACTTTAACAGTAAAAGAGTAAAACAGGAATATCAAAGGAAGCAAGAAAACTTGTGAACCTTGCCTAAAAGCCCAAGCCGGAATGGAAATGATAAAGATATATCCAACCTGATAAATTAAGTACTTTGTGTTGACAATAAGATCCAACCACATCCTTCTTTTTCCCTAGACCACCCAGTAAGTCTAACTTTACAAGGTAAACACTAGAACAGTCATTCTAGTTTCTAGGTGCTTGAAATTATGCAAGGCAATATAGAATAGTATTCCCAATTCTACAGAAAAATAAAGAAGTAAATGAAACAAGAAATATAAAGTCCCATAAAATGCTGGTTGAGCATCCCAAATACACCGCCAAAACGGTAACATTCTGGGTCACAATTAAGGGTTTTAGAAACTAAACAAGTGTTTAAAAAATAAAAATTAACTATATATAGAATAAACTTAGACAAAGTTTGAGCTTAGCAAGCGGAGTAAACAGCCATAACCAACAAGAATAAAACCAGTTTTCCGAATTATCAAGAGCTGATTCCATTTTCAAGATGAAGAGAACAGAACTCAACAAGCAGCAAAATGAGAGTCAACGCATTGCAACATAACACAACTCAATTACCCACCTGCCACTGATGTCAACAACAGCTTGAGCACTAATTCCCAAAATTGCACAAGAAATTAATCGTAATATAACAACTAAATGACCATCCACATAACAATAAAAAAATCACTAATTTACCTAGCTAAAGCAGGGCGCTTTCGCTCAGGTTGCTGCTCTTCTCCACCTTCTAAAGCCCTCTTCCCTCTAGCCATACTATTAGTCCTTTCCATATACCTGGTATGCATTTTCACCCAATCACCGAAACCCTAGCTTCCCAGATCTGCAAACAAACCAAAACACATAATTTCACTCCCTGAACTATCAAACACCCTACTCCCTATACAGATCCAAACTACAAAATGAATTCAACTCAAACCCTCCATATAAACGTCTCATCAAAACCATAATCCTAGTTCGAACTGCAGCAAGTAAAAACTACAATTTTAAAAAAATAAAACGAAAGAAAAACGTAATTTTCTCTTCGATTAACAAGAAAACAGTTTAAATCGTTAAAATTTTCTCGCCACTAATCGAATTTAACCAGAATAGCAATAAAGCGAGGGAAACCTGAGAGAGAATAAGAGTGTGTTCAATGTAAGAGAGAGAGAAAGTCGAGAACAGGTGAAAGCGTCTCCTCGTGGTTTTGTTTGGTGATCTTTAGATTTTTCTTTTTCCTTTTCATTTAAAAAAAATAAATAAATCTACTCGGGTCTACCCTGGCGACTCCTGCTAAGCAGAAGAAGGGAGAATGATCACGTACATTGTGGTTTAGGGTTGTCTCTCTTGTAATGAGAAGTCAACGATGACTTTTGTTTATATGCTAGTGGTGGATGGAGTGTGATAGCGAACACCGTGGATTTTTTTAGGGTCCGTAGACTGTACGGTTGGATTTAATCGAAAATTGAATTTAATTAAAAATTTATTTTAAAATATATTTAAATTTCAATTTAATTTTCATTCTGTCAGTTTTGACTTATTTGAACAAATTGTGGCCACCTTAATTATCAAAGGTTGAAGCCAATCACAAACCTGTAAGGATGAGAAAGAGGATAGGCCGGCAAATTGCTTACAACACTCTCCGATTAGCTAAAATTACATTTACTAGAAAAATTCTGTGTCATCAATGCTATCCCAAAAGAAATTTGCAAATTGCAAGAACAAATTTCCATCAATCCCACAAACTACTTTTTTTTTATCTCAGCAGTAAATAAATAAATAAAACTTTAGTATTTTTTCAGTTACAGCCAAAATTTTCTTTTTTTTAATTTTAGCGAAATTTTAAATTTTTATATTAATTATTATTGAGTGCATAAATTCAAAATTATAGTTTCCGCGTAGTTACTGGCATTGCACTAGTAATATTATTTTATTTAAATTTATTGAAGTAAAATTTTACAATTTTATTTATTTATATTCTAAATTTAATATTTTAAATAATAAAATCAAATTTTTCATATTTATTTTAATTTTAGTTATTAATCTTAATTAATTTTAATTAAAAATTTTTTAATTTACATGTCATGTGGATTATTTCTTAAAAAATTATTGAATAAAAAAATCTAAATGTTTATATTAATTTATATTTATATCAAAAAATTTTAAATTTTGAATAATAAAACTTAACTCTTTTTAATTTATCAAAATTATAAAAAAATAAATTGAATAAAAAAATTAATGTAAATTATAATATAATTTTTAAAATTTTATATTAATAAATTAAACTTTATATTAAAAATAAATTTATTTTATATTTATGATATATAATATTAAATATATTATTTTTTAATAAATATTTATCACAAATAAATTCAAATTACATAAAATAGTACGTATAAATATTATATATTGAAATATTTATACTCAATATGCATATTTTTAATATATAAAAAACTGTATTTTATATTAATAATACTAAATAAAATAAAATATTATATATTTTAATCTATAAAGTTATATATTTGATAATCTCATAGAAGCATCTCTTATTTGAACTATTCAATATTTTTCTCTCTTTGTTTTGCTCACCTATATTAACAAGTATATTTATGATTTATGATGTATATTAATTTATTAGTTTTTTAAACAAAAACTATATTTTTTATTAATAATATTAAATAAAATAAAATATTATATATTATAGTATATAATTTTTTTTACATTTTAAAATTTTCATGAGTTTGTAATATATGTATAAAAGTGAGAATGAGAAGTAAATAATAGTATCAATAAAAAAATATTGTTAAAATAAATATATATATTTTAAGGGTTATTTTGTTAGTCAAATAAAATTTTATGAATTATATTATAATTTATTTTTAATTTATTCAAATTTAATTTAGTTGTTATAGTCGTAATTGTGACAAATTAAAAAATATTTGACTTTACTGTCTAAAATCTAAAATTTAAAATATAAATATAAAGTAATGTAAATGTTTATATTTTTTATTTAATATGCATTTTAAAAAATAATCCACATGGATTAATAAAATTTTAGTTAAAAATAATTAAAATTGAAATAAATATAAAAAGATTAATTTTGTTATTTAATATTTTAAATTTATGGTATAAGTGTGAAAATTCATAAACCTTTGGATTCTTTTATCAACAGGTTTTTTATTTATTGTGGTTGATTTTTATTTTTTAATACAATAAATTTTTAATATTTGTTTTACTTCGCATGATAATAATAAAATTTCTTCACTCTCTTTCAAAATAAATTTTAATTTTTATAATTAAAAATTCATATAAAATTTGTAATAATAATAATCATTATAATAAAATAGGTGGAGAGAGAATGAGAGTGAATGGATGGTGTATAGAGATAGAAGAGCTAAAAAAAAAAACCAAGGCTATTGGAAAAAATTAGGGAGAGAGAAAAAGAGATGAATGAAGAGGGGCTTTATCTCTTTTTCTTTTCATTCCATGAACCTTCTCCTCTCTCTCATTCACCTCTTCCATCCTTTCGCTCATTTTTTTTTAGATATCCATTATTTATTATATATATTGTTATTGTTGATTTTTTATATGAACTTTTTATTTTAAAAATTAAAATTTTATCTATTTTTCACAAATAATTTCTATTAAAAGCATTAAAAAATATACAGAAAGAAAGAGATCAAATTTTTTAATTTTATTAAATAAAATAAAATATTAACTTTATTTTATTAAAAATAAAATATTTATATGATGTTCTTACTTCTAGAAAAGCGGACTATTGGATGTAAGTGGGTGTTTCTGGTGAAAGTGAATTTTGATGGATCTATTGCTCACCTCAAGGCCCATTTAGTGGCCAAAGGTTATGCTCAAACTTATGGAGTTGACTATTCTGATACCTTCTCTCCAGTTTCCAAGCTCACATCTATTCGATTGTTCATTTCCTTAGCAGCTACACATGGTTGCCCTTTACATCAACTCAATATTAAAAATATACTAAAAATGTTTTTCTCTATGGTGACCTTCAGGAGGAATTTTATATTAAGCAACCATCTGGTTTTGTTGTCCAAGGGGAGTTAAGCAAGGTTTGTAGATTTCAAAAATCCTTCTATGGCTTGAAACAGAGTTTTCAGGCATATTTTGGCAGGTTTAGTGAGGTGGTCCAATGGTTTGGTATGCGAATGAGCAAGTGTGATCACTCCGTATTTTATTGAAATTCTGATAGTGGAGTAATTATGCTTGTAGTATATGTGGATGATATTGTTATCACAGAAGTGATGTTGCTAGCATTAATCTCTAAAAAATTTTCTCAAAACACTCCAAAGGTTATGCTCAAACTTATGGAGTTGACTATTCTAATACCTTCTCTCCAGTTTCCAAGCTCACATCTATTCGATTGTTCATTTCCTTAGTAGCTACACATGATTGCCCTTTGCATCAACTCAATATTAAAAATACTTATCAATTGGATATTAAAAATGTTTTTCTCTATGGTGACCTTCAGGAGGAAGTTTATATTAAGCAACTATATGGTTTTGTTGCCCAAGGGGAGTTAAGCAAGGTTTGTAGATTTAAAAAATCCTTCTATGGCTTCAAACAGAGTTCTCAGGCATATTTTGACAGGTTTAGTGAGGTGGTCCAATGGTTTGGTGTGCGAATGAGCAAGTGTGATCACTCGATATTTTATTGAAATTCTGATAGTGGAGTAATTCTACTTGTAGTATATGTGGATGATATTGTTATCACAGGCATTACATCTCTAAAAAAATTTCTCAAAACACAGTTTCATACAAAGAATTTAGACTCCTTGAAATATTTTTTGGGTATTGGAGTTATGCGGTGTAAAAAATGTATTTTCTTATCTTAAAGAAAATATGTTCTTGATTTGTTGACGAAAATAGGAAAATTGAGTGCTAAGCTTTGTAGTACACCAATGACCGCTAATCTTCAACTTACCATAGAAGACAATGAGCCATTTGTAGATCCTAAAATGTATAAAAGATTAGTTGGCAAACTGAATTATTTAATGGTGACTCGTCTTGATATTGCATATTCAGTGAGTATGATGAGTCAGTTTATGTCTTCTCCTACTGTTGCTCAATGGGATGCTTTGAGGCAGATTCTTTGCTACTTAAAAGGGAGTCCAGGACGTGGCCTCTTCTATGGTAACCATGGGCACTCAAATATTAAATGTTTTTCTGATATTGATAGGGTAGGTTCAAAGGTTGATAGGAGGTCAACTACTGGATATTGTGTTTTTGTAGGAGGTAACATTATCTTATGGAGAAGTAAGAAGCAAAATATGGTCTCTCATTCTAGTGTTGAATCTGAATATCAAACTATGGCATAAGCCATACGTGAATTCTTGTGGATATGTCAACTGTTAGAAGAGATTGGGTTCACAAATTTAGTACTTGCTAAATTGTAGTGTGATAATCAAGCAGCTATCTATATTGCCTCTAATTCGGTATTTCATGAGAGGATCAAACATATCGAGATTGACTGTCATTTTGTTCATGAAAAAGTCCAATAAAAGATAATCTCAACAGGGTATATCATAATTAGAGAACAATTAGGGGATATCTTCACTAAAGCTCTAAATGAGACTCGAGTTAACTGCATATGTAACAAGTTCGACATGATTAACATCTATACTCCAACTTGAGGGGGAGTGTTATAGGAAGTAGATATGTTGATATAGGAAGTAAATATGTATAGATTTGTTAGTTGTTTGATCTTAGGAATTGCATAATTATAGGTTTAATAAAAGGATTTCATTTTCTTTCTAGATAGGTCTTTTATATATAAATATGTTGTAATCTCTATTGGAATAGACACAAGAAATATCACTTCTTACAATTAATAATTTATTTAAATTTTGATACAAATATTTAAGTTAATAATAATTAAATATATTATCAGAACGGGTTTATATTAATTATATCTAATATAAAAAAGGAGAATACCTATAGAGAATATTAATTTTTTAATAAAAGTTTGTGATGAGATTAGAGTTATTGGATAGAAATATCAAATGGCATAATTAATGAGATAAATAGTCAGCAAATCATTATGTGGAGGGAAGAACAAAAAAAAAGCATGAGATAAAAATGACAAATTTTCTACAAAAGCGAAAGAAGGCAGGGATATGATGTGTTATATATATTTTTTTACCAAAAATATGATTTCACTAACAAGCATAGTAGTAAGAGAGCTAAAAAGATCTAGAAATGAGATTTACAATTCCAAGGCCTAACTGCTACAAGAAAATGCCCATGAACCTAATAGAAAACCCTAGCAGCTAAATAACAAGATCCGATCTGTAGCTTTGGTGACCTGGATCTCTGTTCCTAACGGTGTCGATCTCCCTTCCACAATTAATTCTCTCTTATCAATACTTACTTCTTCTTTCGCAATAAAAAAAAAATCACAGGAAGTCTAGGAGAAGAACCACAACATGAATTAAGAGGAAACCAAAGAAAGATTAGAGAAACCATAAGAGAAAGTAAACAGAAAAAGCACAAAAAGCACCAAGGAATAGTCAAGGAGAGGCAAACTTAGAAAGCTCATCGAGGGGGGAGGACAGAGCGCCTCACCTTCTCAGTCTTGTATAGGCTGAAGGGACTGGGAGCTTAAAGTGAACACGAGTGCCGTGAACATCCCCGGAAGTGTTGAACCCAAAGCAGAACCCCTTAAGCAAAGACTCTTTAAGCTTCAAGAATTGCGCTTGGACATCCCAAAGATAGAGCTCGTTAGAGACTGGAGCAACCCAAGAGCTGTTGTCGTAAGCGTTCCAAAGATAGCCCTATCACCAGATGCTGGAAGATAGACAGATTTGTTGATGAACGATCATTCGGACACTATAGGCAAGACTTGCAACCCAACATTCAACCACACTACTAAAAAAATCATAATAAAAAAACACAGATCTAAAAAAATTTCTCACAAATATACTTTGATTTGCCCTAAAAAAGGAAATGAAGGTATATATAACCCACCTAATGATGGGAAGAAGAAACTCACCATCGGGTAAGGAAAAACCAGCTTCTCTTGCCCCCTTAGAATAGGAGAGGTCGACGACTATAACAAAGGAAAAAGGACTCGCTCCAGAGAAAAAAAACAGTGACACAGAAAACTTCTCTCTCTTCAAGCAAGAGAGAGAAAGAGCGCCTTTTGGTAGAAACTCCCACAAAGAGCTATATGATATGCTAACTCTTTTTACCAAAACTGCAACACATAATTATAATAAGGGGAATTATAATTAAATTCTTAGATTTTTAAAAAATTATTAATTCATTTATAGTTCAAAAACAATCAATTAAAATTTTTGATTTTGTAATACAATAAAATATCACTCAATTTATATTAAATTTAGTTAGTAGGACTAAATAATATGAATATTTAAAATTACAGTGACTAGATATTACATATAATTAAAATTATATGGCTAAATAGTATAATATTCAAGGCAACTAATAGTTCATTTAACTAAAAAACTAAAAGTTTAAATTTTACAAAATATAAAAATATTTAATTAAATAATTTTAAAATAAAAATAAACTAATAAATTTTTTAAAAAATATTCAAGATAACCGATGATTTTTTTTAAAAAAATATTAAAGTGTTAAATTTTATAAAATACAAATACATTTTAATTAAATAATTTTAAAATAAAAAAATAATAATTTTTTTATTGATAGATATTTTTAAAAAAAAATCAAACTCTGATCATCCGATAATTTCTATACGTGTCTTGCTAATACATCTTATGAATGATAAATATTCAATTGTTTATTTATATAAATTCATCCAGATACTGAAAATAAAAATATTTTTAACTCGATCAGTTTTAAATTTATTATAAACTATTTAAATTCAATAAAACTTAATCAGATTGAATATAAATACAAGTGAATAATTAATTACTATTCCCTTTTTGCAAATACATATTTGATTTCTATTTTTGTCCGTACTAAATTATTAAACACTTTTTATATTAATTTATTTATTAAATTTTAATATATTTCTATTATATATATTGATAAGTAAAACTTATTAACATTAAAAATAATTTAATAATAAAGCAAAATTAATATAGAGTGTATTAAAAAGTAATAAAAAATATTGTTTTAAAATATAATAATATATTTTTATAATCTATATAATAAATAAATAGATGTATTTTATTTGATGGAAAGAGTGTATAAATAAATATTTGTATTTTAAAAAAATGGTAATTAATTATTTTTTTTAAAAAATTCCATTAATAATTTTTATTTTTATAAGATCCTGTATTTCCTCGTTATTAGTTTACGGTTATATGTGAAATTTATTTGCTCAGCGGTGAATAATATTCGATTCAAATAAAAAAAATCGATCGAATTGAGTTAATTTTAAAATTCAGTTTGATTTTTTATTTATTTCAGTTCGGTTTGATTTTTTATTTATTTCAGTTCGGTTTGATTTTTAATTTTAAAAATTTTAGTTATTTCAGTTCGATTTGATTTTAATAAAAAAATTGAAAAAAATTGAATCGAATTAATTAAAGATAATAATATGTTATTTTTAATAATATAGAGAAATTAAATCATATTAATATTAAAATATTTTAATTAAATTTTAAAATATTAAAAATAAAGTATAAAAATAAAAAATTTATTGAAAATTGAAATCAATCAAACTAAATTAAATCGAATTGAATCAGACTAATTTAATTTAATTTAATTTTTAATTAAAATTATTCGATTTAATATTTATAAATATTAAAATTTTAATTTTTAATTTTTAATTTATTTAATTTAATTTAATTTTAAATTAAACCAATAATGCGCAGCGTACGGCTTAATACTATTTAATTTCTCATCATTCAGTGGTGGGACACTTAACTTTTACTTTCATTGGCTGAGTTAGATCAAAGGCTTCCCTGCCTTAGATCTCACAAGAGTTAGATCGTTACCGTCCAATTTCAGATAAGGATAATGCTTACAACATCAGCAACCTGATGATTTTTTTTGCTCTTTTACCAGAACCGGATGAATTAATTCTCGTGTGCTTTCATTCTTGGCTAACGTCACTTAGCTTAATTGCATGTCTCTTTCTCTCTTTTTCTTTATGAAGGTTCATTTACTTGATTATTTATTCTATAATATATAAAAGGGAAAACGGGGAGAATAATGGTATTGCTAAAATTATCTGTAATAATTCAGTTTTATTATTTTAGAAGATTAGATTTAATTGGTTATTAAAAATTAATTTATTTTAATTTTTTATGTTTATATTATTTTAAAGTTTGTATAGATGTAAAATATTTTATCCTATTTATATCTAAATTCTATTTTATTATTATTCTGATTAAAATTGTAAGAAAATAACTTAATAGATAAAAATTATTAATTACTTCTAAAAAAAGTTACTTTGCAAATTAAAGGGACGTCCAAATCAAAGTTACACGGGATGCAGACAACTACGTGGGTCCAATTTGTGTAGTATTTTGCTACAAAACATCAAAATTCAATTTTAAATAGGTGGGTAGATAGCCACACCGAGTCTAAAACATGTGGCATTTTGCCCACTAGTATTGAAACTTAATGTTACACGAGTTGCAGAGCTACCCGTGTCACAGTACATGGGTCAATATTGAGTAAATAAGTTGCGTGCCCCGTGCAATCATTATTTTATAACCCAAATTCTACAAATGTTCCAAAAAAAAACATGCAAATTTCACAGAATGCTAATGGGTGGTTTGAATACCAATTGAAAGTTAAAGGGATGGGAGTGAGCAGTATTCGAATAAAATTGATCAAATTGAATTAATTTAAAAATTTGAATCAATTTTTTATTTATTTCGATTTGACTCGATTTTTAATTTAAAAAATTTTAATCATTTCGATTGAGTTCGATTTTGGTTAAAAAAAAATAAAAAAAGCTGAACCGAACTAATTAGTGATAATAATATATTATTTTCAATAATATAAAGAAATTAGATCATATTAAGATTAAAATATTTCAATTAAATTTTAAAATACTAAAATAAAGTATAAAAAATAAAAAATTTATTAAAAGTTCAAATTAAATCGAATCAAATAAGTTTAATTCAATTTAATTTATAATCAAAATTAATTCAATTCGATTTCTATAAATACTAAAATTTTAATTTTTAATTTATTCGGTTCGATTTGATTTTAAACTGAACTGACTGAATGGTCACCATTTGGGAGAGCGAGAATACTGGTATTTAAGTTTAACTACCTTCAGAGAAAAAAAAAAAGTTAACCTAGGATATGATGTTTAATATCAATTCCAATTTTTTATCCATAAATATTATAACACAATAAAATGCAACTCTTACATCTCGTGAATTGAAACTTTGCCCATTAGCCATTTTGAGAAATGCAGAAGAAAGAAACCCTATTTTATAGCTAGAGATCTTATCTTTTGTTGTCAGTATTGTTTCTTTCGCTTTTGAAACCAAAACCTCTAAATATTGTCCCTCTAGCTAATCCACATGAACTCTCGTCAATAAGAAACTTCCATGTTATGCAATCCATCCTCCTCCAAACTCTTCAATGGCTAGCCACAAATAGAAGAAGTTGAAGCACCCAAAACTTGGTGGAAGTGACCAATGTTAGTATCAAGTACAACTTTGATACATTTAGTGAAAAGGCCGGTAATGGTTCCGAGAATATGCAATGGAAGGAAATTTTTAGTATTCCTGAGAAAATTACTGTAACGACCCGGAAACTGGACCGCTACCGGCGCTAGGATCCAGATCGACTTAAGGCCGCCGGGACCCGTAGCAAGCCTAACATACATCCTGTAACACTGGTATAATCCCATACATGATCAAACATAAAACTTTAAAACATTTCATATACCAAGCTTGATTCGTATGCTACATAACTGAAAACATATAAACCCCCATGCTAGAGCCCTCATCAATAAAACTCATGAAAACTTGAGGGATTTGAAGAAAAAGCATAAAAACAACCAAAGGAGAGCATGAACTCACCTATGCCCGAAAAGAGAGAGAAAACTCGCCCATTTTCCGGACAAAGGGCCTTTGATAGGTGGCCGGCCAAACCTCCTTCGGCGGTCAAAGCTACTTCCAAAACCTCACCACGTTCGGCGGCCAAACATGGGGTTCGGTGGCCAAAAGAAAGCCACTTTCGGAAGCCTAACGTGCCCCCTAAACTATCCCATGTTCGGCGGCCGAACCTGGAAATGTTCTCCTTGGTCTTTTCTTTTCAAAACTCAATTCCTTTTGCATTAAAACCATAAAATCATGTGAAAACATTTTAGAAAACACATTTTACCCTTTTAGAAGGCTCCGGCATCTTTGAATTTCAGGTTCCGATGGAGATTCCACCGAAAAGTCGGGATTCCGATGCCAGGATCTAGCCGGGTATTACAATTACCATTTCTAATTTTTAGCCTAATTAAACTAGAGTTGCATGTTTAATACTCTAATATTTTGTTAAATTCAATTAACAATCATTTAAGCCTTAACAACACAACCCATACACAAAATTACATGTTGCCCATTAGATTGTCTTAGCTATTGTGTTAAAAGATATAGAGGAGAGGAGATTAACTATTTTTCTACTAAGTTAGGATCCTACCTCTTATAGCATACAATATTTCCTTGGCTCGATGGAATTTTACAAGATTGACAACTTGTAATGTATTTGTTACTCATAAAATTGAGGAAAAAAATGTCTTTCATCAATGGAGAAGAGAATGATATATTCGTTTGCAATCGTGTAGCGCTTGGTTTGAATATTTTCAAGCCAAGTCAACATAAATAATCACCTGATAATCTGTAATCACAAGTAATCCTGTTAGTCAAGATTATGCAAGCTAACGATGAAGCCAATAAGTAGGATATATTCATAAGCCTTACAAGAGTCACAAGAGAAAGAAATGATAATAAGAATTCATGAATGGACTACTTTTTTTATTAAAGAGGCAAAATAGTAATAGTACAATCACATCGAAACTATCGTTACAATAATCCTCATATTGCAAGTAGATAGGGGGAAGGTCTACAAGGAGTGGGGCACAATATAATAACTCTATAGGTCTACGATAGCCAACTGGTCCTAATTTTTACTGGCGGCCAACTAGTCACTGAGCTTTAGAAACAAAATGACTTGTGATAAGAGGAGATATTAACATGTCTCATATGACACAACTACAACATAATTCGGTTTTATTTACTTCTAGGAGCGGTTAAAATAGCCGCTATAAGTGGTAGGGGGAGTCTTTAGAACCGCTCCAAAACCGTCACTAATGACACCGTCTCTACTATCTAGGGGTAGTTTTATCAAATGTTGGGGCAAGTGATTTACTAGCGATACTTTATTGGAATGGTTAAAACTACCACTATGAATTTTGTAAAGACGGTTCTAACTGCCTTTAGCTGATCTTTGAGCTACACTATTAATATTTATAGACACATTACTCTTGTATGTTGAGAGAGTTTTAATCGCTCCTATTTAACGACCCGGAAATCGGACCGCTACCGGTGCTAGGGTTCAGATCGACTTAAGGTCGTCGGAGCTCGTAGCAAGCCTACTATATATCTTGTTACACTTGATAAAATCTCATATATGATCACACGATTTAACAAAATATAAATATTACATGAACCAAGACTCGACCTGCATGCATCATAACTGAAATCATATAGCTCATACTAGAGCCCTCATCAAATACTCAAGTATGAACAACATAACATGCCTCAACCTCGGTTCAAACATACATATATTTAAAACTTTTACCTAAAAGGGATCATGAAATAGGGATTACAAGGACAAAAACTAGGGCAAAGTACAATTCTAATCCATAAAACAATATATGTCCACAACTATACTATTATAATAGAGACTATACCAGCAACTCAGACGATCTCCTGAACTAACTCTGATTCTGCAAACCTGGAGTTAGGGGAAAGGGTATAAGCTATAAGAGACTAGTGAGCAGAACATAAAAAAAAAGTTTAATAAAACATATGATCGTATGAATGCGTCACAACACAAATAATTCACATCAAGATGGACTTGTCACTATTAACACTCTACAAATTCCAATAGTGCCCGGCCAACGACGGGTGCTCCTCAGGACTTCCACTTAAATATATCATAACATGTCCATAGTGCCAGGGGCGTAGAATGGGCAGCTCTGGTCTTTCCCTTACATAGTGCCAGGGGAGTAGAATGAGCAGCACTTATCTTTTCATATCCATCATAGTATATCATAACATACTCAAGGGCTAGTGGGTCATCCAACATCCATCCACAACAACAAATAAATTATGCAATGCATCATATTCGTGATGCTTTTTACACAAAAAAATATTGTGTATTATGAAATTTGAAGGAATTGCCTCAATTTTTTTATCCATAAATATGGTATTATTTAATACATATTCATTTTTTGATTGTAGGAAAATAATGTATGCATTATTATTTGAAATTGATCAAAATAATAAGAATGTAAAGATTCAAGTGAGAATTGCAAGAACCTAGTACTTTTATTGTCCTTATAATCCAGATAATCTCTTTAGCTTTGATATTTTGATATAGATGCAAAAGTATGCAACTAACTTAACACTTAATTCTAAATTATTACATGATATCTAATTATACTAACATATTATTTTCGTATAGGGAGATACAATGCAAGGATTTATGAAAAAGCAAGATATTGATGCCGTTAAATCATTATTCTTAGAGAGAGAAATATGTTATATATCTGGTTTTATTGTGTTGTCATCTCAAAGAAATTATAAACTAAATCGTCATTCATATTACTTTAAATCGGGAGGAATGCAATCATTAAAAAATTGATGAAATAGAGTTACAAATTCTATTTGATCGATTTATTTTTTTAGAATAATGCGCTTTATGGTAACGACACATTTTTAATAGGTCAGTATCAAATTCACTAATAGAATAAAATATTTCTTTCACACAATCTATTAAATTATTTTCTTAATGTATTTAAATGTTCTGGAACAAGTCACTTTTGTTGAACATATTCAAATAATTCGGATGGACACTAGAGTTGCTGAAAAAGAGATGTTAAAATACAAAACATGTATATTTTATACATGAATTTCTTTCTTTATATATTCATCCTTACTCTAATTTTTCCCCATATAAGCAAGAAGAAGTCAACATTATGTTGTGAGAAAAAAATTGAAGTTACTTTCCTGCTACTACTTTTTTTTGAAGAAGAGCAAAATGGACCCATTGTTGTAGATTTTATTGAAATGGTTGTTAAATCTTTCAGAAGAACTTTAGTCAATTTTACTTTCAAAAAGGATCACTAATTTTTCAAAAATAATGACTTTTTCCCTCTTATTTAGACAATGTGAATGTTAATAGCACATTGACTATAAAAATCCATATCAATCCAAAAATACTTGAAGTGATTGATTTCATAACAAGATAATTATTAAAATTTACTATACTTCATTTTATGATAATTCTCAAATATTGAAAATTCTCTATTTTTATTATTATTTTCAAATGCAGCCTTCTTGAGAACATTAAAAAAATTGAAAAATCTGAGGCAAGTGCTGAACTATCAATACATCTTGAAGCTGAAAAGAATAGTAATAGAAGAACCATTTCTCAGTTTCTTTCATTAGACATACATACAGAAAAGGTATACAATCTTTTCTTTCATTTTAAAATTTCTATTTTATTTTAATTTTTTTAAATATACAATTTAACCTTTTTATTATCAACAAGATGCCAAATTCACATATAGATCAATCATTAAAAATATTGATTCAACGGTTGGTTGGTGGTATAATGCTGCTCTTACTGTAAAAATAGTACAAGAAGTCTTAGTGATACTATTTGGTAGAATAATAAATATGAAATGTTGAAAGAAGCTCCAATGTCTTACTTTTCTTTTTTCTTTTTTTTTTAATTTATTTAAAAACAAAAATATAATACTAATTAACTTATTTATGTTGAAAATAAAATTATAGGTATAAATTGAGCATTATTGTTGAGGATTTTATAGCAGTTGTCACGTTTGTAGTCTTTGGTAAACTTGTAGTGGAGCTCATTGGGATTCCTACTTATACTTTAGTTCACAGTTCCAGAAACAAAGTTTCAATCCCATCAGTGGTTACAAAAACATATATTACTGAGAAAATGTTTCAAGTGGTTTTGGATTTACAAGTTGTAAGGTTATTTCGAGTGGTCCAAATTTTTATAGATGATGGTATAATATTGAGTTCACAATCGGTTGTTACACTATTCCAATTTCAGGGTCCAATCTTGACTCAAACTCTACTTTCCAAAAGAGTGAAACAAAATGTTCGTAAAAAATTTGATTTGTCAAATGTTGGAAATAGTATTACTATTGATCTATTTGTTGAGCATTGATTCTTTTAAATCCGAGCCATTGCGACAAGCTAAATTAGTTGATAATCTAATTTTGAGTCAAATTGAATTAGCTATAAAAAAAAGACTAGAGAGTACGAATAAGTCACTTTAATTTTTCAAAAAGATAATTATAGTATAATATTTTTTCTATTATAAAAAAAGGCTAAAGAAACTTGATTTATCAAATGTTGGAGATAGTGTTACTCTTGATCTATTTGTTGAGTATCGGTTTTTCTCAATCCGAGCCATTAAGATAATCTAAATTAGCTTATGATCTAACTTTAAGTTAAATTAAATAAGCTATAAAAAAAAAAGTAAGACTAGAGTACATATCAAGTCACTTTAATTTTTCAAAAAATGTAATTATAATATTAATTTTTCTTCTATTACAGAAAAGGGCTAAAGAAAGAAGCCGAACCAACAAAAAATTTACAGCTAGAATGTCAAAGCAACCACAATTTCATAAGCAAATATCAATGAAATCAAGATTTCAGAGCCAAATGTGAAATTGTGATTTATATTATTATATATATGACATTTCATACATTCATTTTGTTAATTACTATTTATTTAAATTATTTTTTTAGAGAAAAAAGTGAAAAAATGAATTTTGTTGAATTATTTTAACTTAATTTTGATGTCGCTACTTCATTTCAGTGGAATGACTTGTATAATAAAAAAAAATTAAATTAAATTTTATTTAATTTTTATATAAAATCACAAATTTAATATTTTTTTTTTTTGAAATTGAGAATTGGGGATTTGGAGAGTAGAACCTGAGACCACTTACTACCAGGCTAAGCCTGTGAGTGCATCACAAATTTAATATTAAAACCTGTTAATAAAAATTAATGCATATTTAATTAAATATAAAATATATTATGATAATATTATATTATATCACAAAAAATAATAAGAAATATATATATATATATATATATATATATATATAAAATTAGATCAGAACAAGTTCAAACATTGTTTAAAATATATTGAAATAAAAAAATTAGTAATTATAAAAGTACATAAATATTTAAATTAATTAAATTACACTTTAGAGATACGAAGGCATTTCTCCCTTTAAGACTTAAAATTTTGGACGATAAAAATTAGTTTTATTCTACATATTTATAGTCCGGAGCTCAAAAAATATAAAAATAGCAAAACTTCTAATGTCATTTTTTTTTCTTAAAAATTATATTATATTAAAATTATTGTTCTAATCTATATCTAGGGGTGAGCAGTATTCGGTTAAAATTGAAAAAATTGACCGAACTAAATTAATTTGAAAATTTGATTCGATTTTTTATTCATTTTAGTTTGATTCGGTTTTTAATTTTAAAAATTTCAATTATTTCGGTTCGGTTCAGTTTTAATCAGAAAAAATTGAATCGAACCGATTAGTGATAATAATATATTATTTTCAATTATATAGAAAAATTAGATCATATTAAGATTAAAATATTCTAATTAAATTTTAAAATATTAAAAATAAAGTGTAAAAAATAAAAATTTATTAAAAATTCAAATTAATCAAACTGAATTGAATCGAATCGAATCAAACTGATTCAGTTCGATTCGATTTCTGATCAAAATCAGTTCAGTTCAATTTTTATAAATATTAAAATTTTAGTTTTTAATTCGATTTAATTATAAACTGAACCGACCGAATGCTCACTCTATTTATATTAATGTAAATATTATGAAGTTAGAGCTATAAAATTGACTCGTACCATGTTGCAATATGACTTCCTAAGATTAATGCCACTTGGCATAATTGTGAAGCAATTAAAAAAAAATTTAAAGACGTAAGATAACGCGGCTTCCTTTGCTTTTTTTTTTTTTTTAATCTCATTGATGCATTTACTAAGATTTTTTTTACTAATTATCTTCTTCCTTGAATTTACGGTCTTTTAAATATCAACTCTCACCCTTGAACTTTAGGTGTTACAAAATGTTATTTTATAGGCAGAGAAATTCATGGTAATATTTGCATGTATAACTCTATATAAAATGCAAGTTAGACCTCTAAACACAACTTTTAGTTCTCGATCTATAAACGAATTGTGTGTCAAATGGCTATGGATAAGCTAGCACCTCCCCTATTTCGCTCGAGATCAAGTTAGCACCTTTCCTGAACCTAATTACTCTAACTTGGAATGGTACAATTTAAATCTAATAATTGCTCTATTTCTATATGTAGGTTTTGGAATGTAACAAATGCTCTATTTCTCCAAGCAACAAATGAGCTCTTCTTCAATACCCAACACCATGAAGATGATGGAACATGAGTTGAGCAAGAATGATCTTGTTCTATATCTCTCAAAGAGCCTATTCTTATCCCAAGCAAAAAGCTCTAATGTGATTTTCTCACAATATTGATAAGGTTGTTGTTTAACTTGGTCGCCGCTGTTTTAGGTGGTTGATATTGGACTAAATGTTTTTCTCTTTAAATCTAAAACGACCAAAGAACTCTACACCTTTTATAATAAACTTATCTCCATTGTTTTTACTTATGCAAGTGCTATATGTTTAATGAGAATCTAACCAATACTTTTAATTTATACAAAATTCATGTCTTATCTTTATTCTTGAAAATAAAGAAAAAGAGCATATGTTGCAATTATATCTTCAACCATGTCTAGGATTCAATTTCAAGCATACAATTATTATAACTTTTTGTATAATACATTTTGATTTCCATGAATTTAATAGTTAAGAACTCCAACAAATTACGTATTAGTGCTCTTCCTTCTTTTGAGCATAAATTACATTGCAAGAGAATTGGTAAGCTTTGTAATTTTGTTGTATTATCTTATTTAAGTTTTTTTTTCATAAGAGATATGTTATGATAATTATTCGCAAATAATAAAAAAAATGTAAAAGTTCAATGTGGTTTAATATAAAACTACTATATAATAAATCTACTAATAAAGAAAAATAATTACAATCATTAATTATTTTTCCTCTTTCAAAAAAACAAATCACTCACACTATTCAACTATTTACAATTTGTCCTAACTATATACCACTCTCATCCAACATATTCTTTTCCTTTTATAATTGACCACTAGTTGACACTAGTTGAATACAATTTTAAATGAGATTTTTCAAACACAATTTTTTCCTCCTCAAAATTCTACTTGAAGCTTGCCAAATAATATTATAATAGTAATAGATTTTCTATTTTATTTTGAACTATTAATTCTATTTATATTGGATTTTAACAATCTCCATCTCCAATTCAAATAGAATTAACTCTCACAATTTTTGCAAAAGTCAACTTTTTCTTAAGTACCACTTTACACTCTTGATTGTTGATGTTATCTCTTCAACTTGCAATCTTCCAATCAAAGTACTCTCTTCCAATATGTAGAGATTCTTTTTCTTAAGTTTCACAACCTTCGTGATTACAAGAGCACTTTAACTAACTCTTATGACTCCACCGTGAATTAAAAATCTATAACGCAAATGATCTAACTTATCCAAAGAAATTAAACTCCTCTTAATCTTAGAAACATACCTTGTCTTATCAAATATTTTCACATGATTTATGCCTCAAACTTTCACTTTACTTCCATCAACTAGTTTCACTTGATCTTCTTTCTTTAACTTAATTGCATCAACCATTCCTTTTTTGAACAAAAATGAAAAGGGTAAGCAGAATTCATTGTTTATTCATCTTGTAATGGATCATTTACTTTTTCTTCATTATCATCCACATTCATTATGTCGTATTCATCATTCTCAATTGCAACTGCAATAATCGCTTCTTTTTTACGTCTTTTCTTGAATTATTTAAACTCTGTAAGAACTTCTTTTATTTGCAAGTCTACTCGTGGTCTTGAGCTTAATTTACTTCTTGAATTATTTCCACGTTAATTCCTTCTACTATGATTTGTATTAGTAATAAAAGCTCTACCTTCATTGTCACTACTTATTTTCTTGAACTTTTAATCTCTAGGACCATTGTAGTAACCTCTTCCACCTTCAATGTCTTATTTCCAACTGTTAGAGCTGTTACCATTCTTTTACGAGATTGTGGGAGAAAGGTTAAAAGTAAGAGAGTTTTGTCTTCATCAATCTTCACTCCTACATTAGCCAAATGAGTAATTAATTTATTAACAATATTAAGATGATCTAGAACATCTATACCTTCTTTTATTTTGAGTTAGTATAATTTCTTCTTCAAGTACAAATTGTATGTGAATGACTTTGACATATACAAACTCTCCAACTTCTTCCATAATACAATTGGTGAAGTTTCTTTCATGAAATTATACTTCACATCAGAGGCTAATGTCAATATAATTATACTCACTGCCCTTTTGAAACTCCTCCTAATCATCATCCTTGATCATTGCTGATTGTTTTTCATTCAAAACTTTAGTCCATTCTTATTGTACAAGGACATCCTTCACAATACTTTGTAATAGACTTGATGTTACACAGCAATCACCCAAAGTAGGCAATGAGTTATCATCATAAGACAGGGTCATGTGGCAAGGATCTGATAAATCAATATGCAGTCCCACCCGTAGAAAGGAAGACATGGACGCTTCAGAACAACCTCAAATCAGTTAGACTTGCCCTTTCAGCTTCAAGGCGAGTCTCCATAAGGAAGTTACCGTTAGACAACAATAATCTAGCAGATCCCCTTTACGCCCGAGATCACTGAATTCCTGACCAATTAATCGGTGGAGATCCCTTACCAACAAGCCGGCCACATCGTTGTTGGATTATCAGGAAATGCTATATTTATCTCCATCTTCTTATAGTATAAAAGAGAAAGGATCACAGAGGCAAATGTATCTTATTCTCTCACACAAAAGCTTTAAGCAATTCGTTGCATTCACTCTCTTCTTTAGTATACTGACTTGAGCATCAAAGTGACTGCCGTGGGCACCCATCACCTCACGTTCTCTTCTTTATAGGTCTAGCCAATCACAGCGTAACTCCATTTCGGCCACATCATCAATCTAATATCTACAACATATGTCAAGAAATCCATTGAATTCTCTCTATTCATTTGAATTAAAACTGGTCTCTTATTCATTCTCTTTGATAAAGAAATATCTCTTTTATCTCTCGAAATGACCAACAATCCATGAGCCGCTGCTAAGGTTGCTACCAATGAGGATGCTATCATTTCTTCCACGCCTGGTAGTGGACAAAACGTACCCCCTATGGTTAGAGAAGTAGATCCCAACAATCTGAGCATTGAGCAAATACTCCAATACGTTAGAAGGTTGCAGGTTATTTTTTAGCAATACAATGCTTGGGAAGAGGCATCACCCATGTCTATCAGGAGAGGAAATTAACTCTCCATTGATACCTTAAAGCCTCGGACAGGGACAATCTAGACACAGTCCGAAGGGAAGGATATGTTCGAGGAAGAGGAGTCATCAGACAAGGCTCCGAAGGACATTGGCTGAAAGCTAGTACAGGCTGTTCTAAGGTATCATGGAGGACACGAAGAGGATGAAAGGATGAGACTAATGCAAGACTAAAAGCCAAAGAAACAAGGATATGAGTAGGGGTGAGTATTCGGTCGGTTCCATTCAAAATCGAACTAAACCGAATAAATCGAAAATTAAAATTTTAATATTTATGAAAATCGAATCGAATCAATTTTGGTCAGAAACTGAATCAAATCAAACAGGTCTGATTTGGTTCAATTTGATCGGTTTCAATTTTTAATAATTTTTTTATTTTTGACACTTTATTTTTAGTATTTTAAAATTTAATTAAAATATTTTAATCTTAACATGATCTAATTTCTCTATATTATTGAAAATAATATATTATTATCACTAATCGATTTGGTTTGATTTTTTTAATTTTTTTTCTGATCAAAATCGAACCGAACCGAAATAACTAAAATTTTTGAAATTAAAAATCAAATTGAACTGAAATGAATAAAAAACCAAACTGAGTTTTCAAATTAATTCGGTTCGGTCAGTTTTTTCAGTTTAAACCGAATACTGCTCACTCTTAGATATGAGGGAGATCAAAAAAGTTACTCAATCTCCCGATGAAGGGACGAACGAGGTAAGTATAAGAATTACACTCCACTGAATAACTTACGGATACATATTTTAGGGTGGATCAGGAAAAATGACAAAATGGCCTCTTAAACTCAACTCAAAGAAAGCCGGAAGGCGAGATAAGACGAAGT
Source organism: Manihot esculenta (assembly GCF_001659605.2). Lineage (NCBI taxonomy): Eukaryota > Viridiplantae > Streptophyta > Magnoliopsida > Malpighiales > Euphorbiaceae > Manihot > Manihot esculenta. The sequence continues at coordinate 4,938,231 of NC_035166.2, forward strand.
ACTGCCATTTTCATGAAGACCACGGACATAAAATGGAAACGTGTCGGCATCTAAAAAACGAGATCGAAAGGTTAATAAGAAATGATACACTTTAAAAGTTCATCAGAAAGAGTAAAAGACTTGAGCGCGAGGTAACAATTCTCGAAACCACTCCCGACAGTGAAGCTGTGGAGGTTACTTGTGTATTTGCAGGAGGACCGAGCGTTAATAGTAGTGACAATAAGGAAAATGTCACAGATGTCTAGCTCTTGAGTCAAACTCCGAGTCTTGAAATCGGTCAAGTCAAACTTTTATTTTATTCTTAGAGAAATATTTTTGATTTATAGAAATGTTATAAAACTAAAATGCATTCTTCAAGCTTCTTTTTGATAGGAAAATCAGAATCATTAGAAGCGTTGGTCTGCAGAAACAAATTCATAAAAGGCCATAAGGCCATCCGGGCATGGGTCCCACATATACTTCGGGCATGGGTCCCACATATACTTCGGGCATGGGTATCTGATCAAGCATAATTTAGCCACATTTTTATTATATTTATTATTGCTTATTTACACATTTTTCAGCTTAATTTATGGTTTTTATCTTGTTTTTGTAGAAAAGGAAGAAATTGAAAAACTGGAGAAAAAGTGCAGAAAATGACAAGAAAAGTGATTGGGTCAGTAACTTGGCCAAATCACTGCCCAGATCAAGCTAAAGCAGAAACCTGAACTATCTCACAGGAGACTGATTGGGTCAATGAATTGGCCAAGTCACCCGCAGGAACAGAAACCCGGAGGCAACACGCAGAAATGATTTGGGCATGACGATTTGCCCAAATCACTGCCCAAATCAAGCGGAGGAAGCAGAGACAGAAAGCTAAAAACTGGACTGACTCACAGAAAGCGATTGGGGCAGCGATCTGCCCAAATCACCGCCCCAATCACATTGACAGCAGAAATTGACAGCAGAGGCGGGAAAGTGCAGAAATTCAAGATTTAAAGTAAAGAAGTCCTAACCCCTCTCAAACACTTCAATATCAATCCTAGGGCATCTCAAAGAGTCACTCTCAAGATAGACCTCCTCAAGAAGAAGATTTATTCACAATTAAAGAAGAGATCAAAGACAAGGACCAATCCAATTTAGGATTCCAAAACCTAATTGGATTGGGATTCCTCACCTATAAAAGGAGGCAGCCCAAACCAGCAAACATATCTTCTCTCCACAGCAGAAATTCTGCAGAAAGCACAGCAAGCTTGTCTCCTTCTTTCTTTTCTTCTTTCTTTTGTGATTTAGTCCACCATGAGTGGCTAAATTCCATTCTTTTCTAGTTGAAGCTGGTGAATTTCATATTTGTGATGAATTGGGAGATTTAAATCTCCATTATTAAACTCTTATTTACCTTCAATATTTATGCAACTTGATCTTTCTATAATTATTATTTTGCTTTTAGAATCAATTAAGGCCTGTTGCTTTTAAATTGCTTGAGTAATATATTGTTTGAATAATTTAGGTCCGTAATTGCTTAGATTATTTAAACACAAATATAATCGGTTGCATAATCTAAACTTGACCACGCGGTTGGCAAGGTTAGAGTTGGGTTCCTCTAAGTCCTAATGCAGTTAACAGTTGTTCGATGCTAAAAGCCCCAAGGACGTTCCTTGGCAACTTGTTAACTAGAGTTTGAGTAGCGAACGTTTCCTAATCAAACTAAAACTAAGGAGGAATTTGGATTGTGAGAAGCGTCTTCCACGTCCTAAACTAACTTATTGAAATAGATAAGAGTATCAAAAAGATCAATGATCAATTCTAAACAAGCTGAAATAGATCCATGCTTCAACTAGAATCCTTCTCCCATTGAAATTCTCATCTTTTTAAATTATTGCTTTCTCTTGCTATTTAATTCATCAAATCAAACCCCCCTCTTTTAATTACTTGTTATTTACTTGTCCAAGTCATTAATAGGAAAATTCTTAGTGTCAAATCCCTGTGGTTCGACCCTATTGCCACTATCTGCAATTTATTTTGTTGGTTGATAATAGGTTTATTTTTGACAGCTTCGACAACCGCTATAAAAAATTGGCGCCGTTGCCGGGGAATTGATCTAACTAACGTATTTTCCTTTTATGACCAGGGCTGATCGTAAAGAAGCTCTTCTTTACGATTCAGAAATTGAACGCACTGCCAAGACCTTACAAGCATGGCTACGGTAAGTATGTCTTTTCTCTCTTCTCAAATTTCTGAACTAACCTCTATTGTGAGAAATTATGGTATAGGTCAAGCTCAACAAGTTCAACAACTTCAGCGAATCATACCATGTGGGATTTGCACATATGTAGGACACCCAACTGATCGATGTCCTACACTTTATGAGGATTACCAGCAAGTACATTCCTTTGGAGGATCCAATAGCCAGCCAAGACATGATCCCTACCTTGATACCTACAATCCATGTTGGAGGGACCACCCGAATTATGACTATGCAAGGGCTAACTACTACCAAAACTATCAAGCCCAAGCAACACCTCAAAACTCCAATATGGAACTTGAAGAGATGGTAAGGAAATTGGAAATTTCTGAAAAAATTCTCCAATAGCAAGTGGATCAAGCGGTCAACTCAGTGAATGCGCACATATTAAGAAGAGAGGAAGAGCTTCAAGATCTATGGGACGATGACGAAAGTTCCCAAGAAACAGAACGAGCTGTTGAGTCTGCTGCACAAATCACCACTGCACTTGAAACTGAACCAGCAGCTGTCCAAACAACACTTGTTGAAGCTTCTGCCATCCAAGAGACAGCAACTACTATCAAAAATCCAGACTTTACTGCTGTCCAAACTACTGCAAATAGAGACAGCAATTACTGTCCACCTGCTGAAACTTCCACAATTACACCAGCAATTGCTGAACCTGCTGTCCAAAAATCAGCAAGTGCTGAATCAACCACTGTTGTATCCCCTGCTGCTGTCCATAAACCAGCAACTGCTGGAAGTACCCCAACTGAACCAGAACCTGCTGAAATTTTGGAAACAGACCATGCAGAATCTAAACAGAGGCAGAATGCTAATGCCATCACATTGAGGAATGGAAAAGAGCTGCAAGACAGCAAGGCTGAGAAATTGAAGAAACAGGCCATGGAGGAGAATATGCCAGAAAGTGATCAGGGCAGTCGATCTGCCCAAATTACTGACCCAATCGCTAGGCAGACTGAGCTGTCCAGCAGTGATCTGCCCAAATCGCCAGACAAGGCAGAATTCGATCTTCCCAAACCAATAATCCAGGCAGAGTCTAGCTCCAAGCAGACCAAGGCAGACCAGCAACCAATGGAAAAATTTAAGGTACCTCTTCCCTTCCCAAAGAGATTTGCAAGGTCCCAAAAGGAGAAAGGGGAGAAAGAAATACTTGAGACACTCCGCAAGGTAGAAATCAACATTCCCCTATTAGATGCTGTGAAGCAAATTCCAAGGTATGCCAAGTTTTTCAAAGAGCTATGCACCAACCGAAGGAAACTTGCTGAACGTGAAAAGGTAAGTGTGGGGGAGTGTGTCTCAGCTGTCATTCAAAGAAAACTTCTAACCAAATGCAAGGATAGAGGAATGTTCGCTGTTTCATGCAAAATAGGCAACGTTGGGATAAAGAAGGCCATGTGTGACCTTGGGGCTTCAATCAATGTCATGCCCCTTTCCATCTTTAACTTGTTGAATGCAGGCACACTCAAGGGCACCAGCATTGTGATCCAATTGGCTGACCGATCCGTCGTCTATCCCAAGGGAGTGCTAGAAGATGTGTTGGTACAAGTTGACCAACTAGTCTTCCCAGCAGATTTTTATGTGATTGACATGGAGGAGGATAAGGGCAAAATCACCTCTGACATCCTACTTGGGAGACCATTCTTGAGCACAGCCAGAACAAAAATTGATGTGCATGATGGGCACATTGACCATGGAGTTTGAAGGGGAAGTTATCAAGTTTAATGTTTATGATGCCATGAAATTCCCCAATGATGTTTCTCCTGTTTATGGCCTTGATATAATTGATGATTTAAGTCAAGAAATTTTTGACTTTGATCTAGAGGACACACTCAATGCTGACTTGTGCAGATTTGAAGAGACAGACAGCAGTAGCACCAAGACAGACCAGATGGAGTACTGTTCACAGCTGGTTGCAGGTGATTTGCCCAAATCACTGACCAAATCACTGGAGCAGACAAACAGGACAGACAGTGATCTGCCCAGATCACCTGAAACAGCACCAGATGATCTGCCCAAATCAACCAGCAGACAGCAGACAGCAAACTAGCAGACAGCAAATGCACCAGATCTGAAGCCCTTACCAGAACACCTCAAATATGCCTTCTTGGGAGCTGAAATACACTTCCAGTTATAATTTCCAACCAGCTCAGCCCACAAGAAGAAGAAAAACTCCTAGAAGTGTTGAGGAAGCACAAAGAAGCAATTGGGTGGACCTTGGAGGACATAAAAGGCACCTCAAGACCATTCGGTGGAGGCTCATCTCACCAGAATCGAAGACAGGATGCAGCACATGGAAAGCATGCTGCAGCTGCTGGTGGACCATTTTCTGCCCCACCACCATGACAGACAGTGATTTGGCAAGTGATTTGCCCAAATCACTGGCCAAATTGCCCACAGATCAGGCAGTCCCTTTCCTTCTCCTTATTAATTTTTTTCATATAAATGTTTAACCATTGAGGACAATGTTTGGGATAGGTGTGGGGGTACTTACTGTTAGGTTATATTTTTTTCGTTTACATTATCTTTTTGCTTTTTTTTGTTTCTTTTTGCATCTTTTTGCCCCATAAACACACCAAAATTTTTTCACACATTTTTCACTTTTTGAACACACACACAGAGAATTTTGACTTAGTTTTTACTCTACTCAGCATAGATAATAAGATTAAAAGAGCTTCATATCTCATGACCCAATTGATTTTCCACCCCTTTAAGCCTAAATTGAATCAATTATAGTGTGCTACCTTCACTTTGGAAGTTCTTTTCTTGAATTGAATCTCTAAATTTGCATTGGTCAAGGGAAATAAAAATATAAATACATGCAAATAAAAGTTAGTGTAACTCCCTATGAGGTGATTTGCCCAAACCGTCATGAAAAGAAAAGAAAAAGAAAAACCAGCACAAAAGCACAAATCATAAAACCTGTTCCTATGGCCAAATAAGCTATGAATAGAGCTAGTAGCCACTTGAACAAGTGACTAATTGAGTAACCGGGGGTGGGTATCACCAATATGCACCTTCGCGTAAAAAGGTTAGTGACTTTTTCAGGCAAGAATAAAAAAGTGCTGCTGAATAAAATAAAATAAAATGCTCAAAGAAGGGCAAGTCACTCTTAGAGGTTGCATTGAGCTTATACAAAGAGAATTAGCATGATTGAATCAAAAACCTTTCCTTTGACCATGATAGGTAAAGGGAAACAAGGTAAAGGGAGAACAACCTTAGTGCATGTAGTCTACACTGTAATACTTCAATATAGGAGTCTAGGGGGGCTAATTAAGTGGTACTTAGGCTCTAAAGAAAAAGGAGCTTGATTGACTAAGTTGTTTGTTGCTTGAGGACAAGCAAAAAGCTAGGTGTGGGGGTATTTGATCAAGCATAATTTAGCCACATTTTTATTATATTTATTATTGCTTATTTACACATTTTTCAGCTTAATTTATGATTTTTATCTTATTTTTGTAGAAAATGAAGAAATTGGAAAACTGGAGAAAAAGTACAGAAAATGACAAGAAAAGTGATTGAGTCAGTAACTTGGCCAAATCACTGCCCAGATCAAGCTAAAGCAGAAACCTGAACTATCTCACAGGAGACTGATTGGGTCAATGAATTGGCCAAGTCACCCGCAGGAACAGAAACCCGGAGGCAACACGCAGAAATGATTTGGGCATGACGATTTGCCCATGACGATTTGCCCAAATCAAGCGGAGGAAGCAGAGACAGAAAGCTAAAAACTGGACTGACTCACAGAAAGCGATTGGGGAAGCGATCTGCCCAAATCACCGCCCCAATCACATTGACAGCAGAAATTGACAACAGAGGCGGGAAAGTACAGAAATTCAAGATTTAAAATAAAGAAGTCCTAACCCCTCTCAAACACTTCAAGATCAATCCTAGGGCATCTCAAAGAGTCACTCTCAAGATAGACCTCCTCAAGAAGAAGATTTATTCACAATTAAAGAAGAGATCAAAGACAAGGACCAATCCAATTTAGGATTCCAAAACCTAATTGGATTGGGATTCCTCACCTATAAAAGGAGGCAGCCCAAACCAGCAAACATATCTTCTCTCCACAGCAAAAATTCTGCAAAAAGCACAGCAAGCTTGTCTCCTTCTTTCTTTTCTTCTTTCTTTTGTGATTTAGTCCACCATGAGTGGCTAAATTCCATTCTTTTCTAGTTGAAGTTGGTGAATTTCAGATTTGTGATGAATTGGGAGATTTAAATCTCCATTATTAAACTCTTATTTACCTTCAATATTTATGCAACTTGATCTTTCTATAATTATTATTTTGCTTTTAGAATCAATTAAGGCCTGTTGCTTTTAAATTGCTTGAGTAATATATTGTTTGAATAATTTAGGTCCGTAATTGCTTAGATTATTTAAACACAAATATAATCGGTTGCATAATCTAAACTTGACCACGCGGTTGGCAAGGTTAGAGTTGGGTTCCTCTAAGTCCTAATGAAGTTAACAGTTGTTCGATACTAAAAGCCCCAAGGACGTTCCTTGGCAACTTGTTAACTAGAGTTTGAGTAGCGAACGTTTCCTAATCAAACTAAAACTAATGAGGAATTTGGATTGTGAGAAGCGTCTTCCACGTCCTAAACTAACTTATTGAAATAGATAAGAGTATCAAAAAGATCAATGATCAATTCTAAACAAGCTGAAATAGATCCATGCTTCAACTAGAATCCTTCTCCCATTGAAATTCTCATCTTTTTAAATTATTGCTTTCTCTTGCTATTTAATTCATCAAATCAAACCCCCTCTTTTAATTACTTGTTATTTACTTGTCCAAGTCATTAATAGGAAAATTCGTAGTGTGAAATTCCTGTGGTTCGACCCTATTGCCACTATCTGCAATTTATTTTGTTGGTTGATAATAGGTTTATTTTTGACGGTTTCGACAACCGCTATCAGTACCGCATATAATCTGGGCGTTGGTCCGCGAAAACAAATTCATAAAAGGGTCACAAGGCCAACATGGGTCCTGCATATAATCCGGGCGTTGGTCCGCAAAAACAAATTCATAAAAGACCACAAGGCCATCCAGGCATGGGTTCCTCACAACAAGGCATTTGATGCCAGACCTCAAGGGAGGTACATGCCAGGCCAACTTTCCAGGTGTTAGTCCCGAGATATTTCTAAGGCATTTGATGCCAGGCCTCAAGGCAGAAATACGCCAGGCTGACCTTTCAGGTGTTAGTCTCGCTTTTCAAAAAATTTCTAAGGGATTTGATGTCAGGCCTTAAGGTGAGAATACGCCAGGCCAAAAGATCAGGTATTAGTCCTGCTTCATAGGAAGTTTCTAAGGTATTCAATAACCAAGCCGCAAGGTGGGTATGAACCAGGCCACACGACCGAGAGCATTGATCCTATCTCACAAAAAGAATCACAAGCATGTGTCACTGCTCTTACAAAATACTTTTGAAAATCTAAAACTTTTTGCAAAAGAGGAAGACCTATTGTAAGCAGGTGAGATTTTTCAACGATTGACAAAGGCAGGACGGGATGCCAAGTGAGCAAATGAAGATTGCAAGAAGCTTGAAAATGCCCAAAAGCTCAAAAAGGTTGGAAAAAGCCAAAGAGCTCATCAAGGCTAGAAAAATTTTTAGAAGCTCGACAAGGCTAGAAAATGCTCATAAACTCGTCAAGGCATTACTATATCACTGGGATCAATTTTGATCTAAGAAGACCTCGGACCTAACGGGTCAGTAGGGCAGGTAAGAAGAAAGTAAGGACATCGTGCGCTCAGTTCGGACAAATAAGCCACATGCCCCAAATCATGAAGACAACTAACACCATCGAATTTAAAGAATCCCAGCGAGGGGACCTTTGATATTACACAGCAATCACCTAAAGTAGATAGTGAGTTGTCACCATAAGATAGGGCTATGTGGCAAGGATTTGATAAATTAATACGCGGTCCCACTCGTAGAAAGGAAGACCCAGGCATTTTAGGATAGCCTCAGGTTGAACAAACTCGCCCTCTCAACTTCAGAGCGAGTCTTCATAAGGAAATTACCGTTAGATAGTTATAATCCAGCAAATCCCCTTTACACCTACAATCACGGGATTCCCGATCAATTAGCCGGTGAAAATCTCTTACCAGCAAGCTGGCCACATCATCACCGAATTATTAGAAAATATTATATTTATCTTCATTTTCTTACGGTATAAAAGGGATCACATAGGCAAAAGTACACTATTCTCTTATTCAAAAACTCTAAGCAATTCATTGCATTCACTCGCTTTTTCTGACTTGAGCATCCGAGTGGCTCCATTTTGATAAGGTTAGCCAATCACAGCGTAGCTCCATTTGGTGGACACCCACCACCTCACATTCTCTTCTTTGCAAGGCTAGCCAATCACAGCGTAGCTCCATTTCGGCCACGTCATCAATCTAATCTCTATAACATCAAGACAAATTATTTTTTCTATCGAATAATTCCATATCTAATTTTGTGCTCAACATCTTTGACATCATGAATTTTTTGACACCATAGATCTCAACTTTGATACTAATTTATTGTGATAATTATCTGCAAATTACTAAAGAACACAAAATTTTAATGTAATTCAGTGTAAGTCTACTTCATAATAAATCTTTTAATAAAGAAAAATATTTATAACTACTAATTATTTTATTACTTTCTCACAAAAAAACAAAAAATCTTACTCACACTGCTCAACTACTTACAATTTGATTTTATTACATACCATCCTCATTCAACATATTATCCTCATTTTATAA